>NC_058134.1:39384417-39454564 GCF_016433145.1 Gracilinanus agilis
ATTTCCTTTAAAACCAGTGGTTTGCTATTAAGACCCTATCCCTTATCCCCTCCCTTGATTAACTTCCCTTTCTACCCCCTCCCTTATTTTCCCCCCTCTTTTTGTTTTTAAAGGCCTTATGAATTCCCTCCCCCTTCACCCCTCCCTTTTTTTGACCTCCCCACTCCCCTGCTCCCCTTGGTTTATTCCTTCTAACTTTCTCAGAAGGGTTAGATAGAAGTTTTATTTCCCAATGGATAGTATAGCTACTCTTCCCTCTCTGGGTTGATTACACTGAGAGTAAGGTTTTATTACCTCTTTATGCTCTCTTCCTCTCCTTCTTATAATAGTATTTGTCCCCTCTCCCTCCTATGCCTTCTTTGTGTGTAATAGAATATTTATTTTCTTATTCACTCAAGTTTCTCTTGGTGTCCCCTGCTATTTACCCCCTCTTTCCCATCCCCCACCCCATCTTAGATTATTTAGTGTTCCACCCTCACCCTGTGAATTATTCTTCTGATTACTATAATAGTGAATATTATAATAGTGAATAGAGTTCACTACAGAGAATTATACATAACATTTCTCTACATAGGAATACAGATAATTAGATCTCACTGAGGCCCTTAAAAAGGCAAATTTAAAAATTATAAGTTTTCTTTCTTTTCCCTCTGTATCTTATTTACCTTTTCAGGTTTCTCTCGATTTTTGTGGTTCGATATCAAACTTTCCATTTAGCCCTGGTCTTTTCTGTGCAAATACCTGGAATTCTTCAATTTTGTTGAATGCCCATACTTTCCCCTGGAAATATATAGTCAATTTTGATGGGTAGTTGATCTGTGGTTGCAGGCCCAGCTCTCTTGCCTTTCTGAATATTGTATTCCAAGCCTTACGGTCTTTTAGCGTGGAGGCTGCCAGATCCTGTGTGATCCTGATTGGTGTTCCTTGATATTTGAATTGTCTCTTTCTGGCTTCTTGTAAGATGTTTTCTTTTGCTTGAAAGCTTTTGAATTTGGCAATAATATTTTTAACCGTTTTCTTCTCTGGATCGAATGTAGTGGGTGTTCTATGAATCCTTTCGATGTCTATATTGCCCTCTTGTTGTAGGACTTCAGGGCAATTTTGCTGAATAATTTCTTTTAGTATGGAGTCCAGGTTTCTATTAATTTCTGGTTTTTCTGGAAGACCAATTATTTTCAAATTGTCTCTTCTAGACCGGTTTTCTTGGTCTGTCACTCTCTCATTGAGATATTTCATGTTTCCTTCTATTTTTTCAGTCTTTTGACTTTGTTTTATTTGTTCTTGTTGTCTTGAGAGAGATCATTAGCTTCTACTTGCTTAATTCTAGCCTTTAGGGATTGATTTTCGGCTATTATCTTTCGGTTTTCAGCCATAAACTTCTGGTTTTCGGCCATAATCTTCTGGTTTTCGGCCATAATCTTCTGGTATTCCTTTTCAATCTGGTCATTTCTGGTGTTCAATTGCAAGATTCTACCTTTTAAACAGTTATTTTCTTGCCAGATCTCTTCCATTTTCCTCAAAATCTCAGTTTTGAACTCTTCCATAGCTTGTGAGGAGTTTTCCTTATTTGAGGAGGGTCCGGATGCTTGTTTGTTCTCCTCCTCTGTTTGCTAGGTTGTCTGGATTTTCTCTGTGTAAAAGTTGTCGATTGTTAAAGGCTTCTTTTTCTTGTTATTCTTTCTCTTCTGAGCTTCCTGAGACTGGGTAGCCATCATTAGCCCAGCAGCTTCTCAGGTTTATCCTTGCGCTCAGTGTCTGTCCGCGGTCTATTGGCTCCTGAGGTCTGAGTTCTGGTTTTTTCCAAGGTCAAGCCCCCTGGTGGACCCCCTTGCTTGATCCTCTGCAGGAGGTTCCTTTACAAGTCTCAGGGAGCTGCTTCCACAGTCGTATACCCGTCTGCACTGGTTCCCCACTCAGGTTTTCAGAGCTTTAGTTCCTGGCTGTGTCTGCCTCCACCCACGCCTCCGCCCGTGCCTGTGCTCTCAGCCCGTGCTCTGCATCCAGCATCCACTCTCTGCTCCCGTGCTCAGATTTCGGGTGCGTTCTTTGGCTTATTGGGGTCCTAGATCTTGCTGCTCTCAGGAACAGGCCCCGGAGCTGCCAATGACTCGATGGGTGGCCCAAACTTGCTCTATTTCTTTTTAGCTGGCTTCAGAGCTATAGATGTTGTGCGTGGAGGGGTGGGGGTGGGGTGGTTGTTCAGCCCACGATTTAGTGAGAGCTGTTTCACCCCTTTATAGCATGGAAATGCCTCGATTCCACGTACCTTCCATGCTGTGCCCTGTTGTGGGGTTCCTCTGTTCGTCTGGACTTGTTTTTATGTCCCCTTGAGGAGTTTTGTGTGTTTCGGTCAGGAGAGGTTAAGAGCTGCTTCTTACTCTGCCGCCATCTTAACCCAGAACCCTCAATCACCCTTTTACTCCTCCGTCACTCAGCAAGGGAAGAAGATCACCCCCCTGAACTTTAGTGTACCCCTCATTTTATCCATAACATGTCATGCTTTTTTTCACTATAATGCCACAAAAAAATCTTATTGTAGACTTTCTTGTCCAAAGGGACAATTTGCCTAGTTCCTATTTCTTTACCCGAAATGAGATCTACACTTATTGTTTATCATTGTGTATCACTGTTAAGAGTATGATGTAGGGAGTAGTTCTGTTCAGCCATTCCTATTTGGCCCTTATCCTAGTAAGGAATTGTTGTCCAGATGGGTTGACTTTCCTCATTCTTTACCTTTTTGCTCTCTCTGAGCCCCCAGCCAGAGATAACACTTCTCAGTATTATATTTATCTCTATCTCTTCTCCAGGTCGGTTTCTATCTTTTTTTGCCTCTTCCCACATGTATTCCCTCCAAAGACCTTCTATGGTTAACATTTGTTTCAGTAGCAAATTTAATTTTCAAATTAAAATTAAAAATTCAAACAATTCAATTTTCACTCAGAGTTCACCAGCTCTTCTCTTGGTAGTGGACAGCACTCCCTCATCAAGAGTCCCTTGGAACCGTCCAGTGTCACTGCATTGAACAGAGTCATCAATCTTTTCACAGTTAATCATCACCTCATCAATTTCTACAGTGCATAATGATCTTCAGGTTTTTCTCTTCTCACTCCACATCAGTTCATACAAATCTTTCCATGTTTTTTTTGAAATCAACCTCCTTGTCATTTCTTATAGCATAATGGTACTCCATCACAATCATATGCCATAACTACTTTGGTCATTCCCTAACTGACAGAGATCCCCTCAGTTTCCAATTCTTTTCCACCACAAAAAAGCTGATGTAAATATATGTATTTTTACATACAGACTCTTTTCCTTTTTCTTTGATTTTTTTTTTTTGGGGTATGAACCTAGTAGTGGTATTGCTAGGTCAAAAGGTATGTAGTTTTATTACCCTTTGGGCAGTCTCAAATTGTTCTCCAGAATGGTTGAACCAGTTTACAATTCTACCAATAATTTATAGTTTACCTACTTTTCCCTCATTCCTTCCAGAATTTGTCATTTTTGCTAGGTGAGAGGTTGTACTTCAGAGTTGTTTTAATTTTCATTTTTCTATTCAATAGGGATTTAGAGCATTTTTTTATATGACTAAAGATAGCTCATATTTCTTCTTCTGAAAATTGCCTGTTCATATCCTTTGAACATTTACCTATTGAGTAATGGTTCTTATTTTTTAAAAATAAATTTGACTAAGTTCTCTATATATTTGAGAAATGAAGCTTTTATCGGAGAAATTTGTAAAAATTTTGATATTACTTCATTTTCCATGGTACCTTTTAGCAAAATATAGTTTCTTTGCTTACTCCTTTTAATTAGGTCTATTTTTGTTTTGTCCAAGATGATTGCTACCCCTGTATCTTTACTTCAACTGAAATATAATTGACTTTGTTCCAGTCCTTTAACTCTCTGTGTCTTTCTATTTCAAGTATGTCTATTGTAAATAACATGTTGTTGTATTCTGGTTTCTAATCTGTTTTAGTATCCACTTCTGTTTTATGGGTGAGTTTATCCCATTCACATTCAGTTGTGATTTCTGGGCATTTTCCTCCATCATATTTTCTGATGTTTCTTTTTGTCTCTCTCTCTCTTTTTATTTTGTCTTTGCTCAAAAGTCTGTTTCTCACCACTGCTTCTCTTCATTCACCTTCCTTTTTTATCACTCTCCTTCCCATATTTCTTACCCCTTCCCCTTCTATTTCTCTGTTGGGTAAAATAGATTTTCATACTCACTTGAATAAGTATATATATTCTTTCATCTTTTAACCAATTCCAGGAAAAGTGAGGTTCAAACTTTGACTGCTATGCCCCCTCCATATACTCCCCTCTACTATAACAGCTCTGCCTTGTATGTCTTTATATGTGTGCAAAATCTTCCCATTCTACCTTTCCTTTCTCTCTTCTCTCAATGAAACCCTCTTTATCATCCTTTCATTTTTTTTGAGACCATCCCATAACTGACTCACACCTGTGTCCTCTGTCTGGGAAGATTCCTCCTAATTGTTCTAATAATGATAAAGTTCTTAGTAGTTACATGTATTATCTCCCCAAGTAAGAATGTAAATAGTTAAACTTTATTGAGTCCCTTAATGATTTGCTCTTTCATGCTTACATCTTTATGCTTCTCTTGAGTCCTGTGTTTACCAGTTTTTAAAAAATTCAGCTCTTTTTGGTCTTTTCAGCAGGAAATGCTTAAAAGTCCTCTATTTCATTAAATATGCATTCCACCTCCCTTCCCCAGATAATACTCAGTTTTGCTGGAGAGGTCATTCTTAGTTGTAATGCTAGCTCCTTTGCCTTCTTCAATATCATATTCCAAGCCCCCCATTCCTTTAATGTGGAAGATGCTAAGTCTTGTGTGATACTGACTACAGCCTTAAGAATATTTGAGTCATTCCTTTCTGGTTGCTTGCAATATTTTTCTTTTTGATCTGGGAACTCTGAAATTTGGCTAAAATATTCTTGGGAGTTTTCATTGTGGGATCTCTTTAAGTAGATAAGAGGTAAATTCTTTCAATTTATATTTTATTCTCAAGTTCCAAGATACTGGGGGCAATTTCTCTTATAATTTCTTGAAATATAATAGCAGAGTTCTTTTTTTTTTGATGATGGCTTTCAGATAGTCCAGTAATTCATAAATAATCTCTCCTCAACATATTTTTCAGGTCAATTGTTTTTCTAATGAGATAATTCATATTTTCTTCTATTTTTTCATTCTTTTGGCTTTAATTGTTTCTTGATGTTTCATATAGTCATTAACTTCCACTTGTTGAATTCAAGTTTTTAAAGAGTTAATTTTTTAAACCCATATTTATTTAAATCCCTTATCTGTCTTAGTATTAATACTATGGCAAGGATTGGGATTAGGTGACTTATTCAGTACCACATAACTAGAAGTATCTGAGGTCACATTTGAACCCAGATCTTCCTGATTCCAGACTTGGCATGTTATCCATTCTGCTACCCCAAGAAATTAATTTCTTTGGTGAAATTTTATACTTCTTTTTATGTCTGGCCAATTCTGGTTTTTATGTTAATTTCTTAAGTGAATTTTAGTACCTCATTTGCCATTAGGCCCATCCTGTTTTTTAAGATATTATTTTCTTCAATTTTTTTGTTTCTTTTACCAAGCTTTTAATTCTCTTTTCATAATTTTCTTGCATCACTTCCATTTCTTTTCTCATTTTGTTCTCTTTCACTCATCTCTTTAATTTCTCCAAGAATTCTTGTTGGGCTTGTGGCCAATTAACACTTTTCTTTGAGGCTTTGCTTATAGCTGTTTCCATACTGTTGTCTTCTTTTGAATTTCCTTTTTGGTCTTTCCTGCCATAGTAGATTGTTATGGTCTCTTTTTGCTTGTTTGCTCATTTTTCCAGCCTATTTCTGGGCTTTGATCATAATGTTAAAGTAGGGTTCTGCTCACCTGGGTTGGTCAGGCCCTGCCCCAAATTTCAGATTTTTTTCATGCAGCTGTTCTCAGTTTAGTTTTAGGATTCTGCAAATTTTGGTTCTTCCAAGGTAGGGTGATACAGGGAGAGATATGGCCACTGCTCTAATCATCTATGCTCTGGTCTTTATCCAAGAAGCCCATGCTCCCTGGTAGCCACAAGCCCTTGTGTTCCTCCTGGAACTGTGATCAGGTTCCTTGCTCTCCTGTACCCACATGCTCTCTTCTCTGCTCTGGAACCACAATCCAGAACTGCTATGGATAATAGAGTTACCAGTAGTGTCAGCTGTACCCAGTGCCATCAAAAGGTCACTTATAATCTCTTTCTGACCAGTTGTCTGACCCCAGTTCCCATCCCTGGGTTGAGAGGTCCTGAAGCCATTGGTGTTGCTCTTGTACTCTGGACCTAACTAAACCCATCCAGGTGTCACAGACTTCTCCTGCTGACCTTCTAAGTTGTCTTATGCAGAAAATAATCTCACCCTGACTTTTTGTGGGCTCTGCCACTCAAAATTTTGATTTGAGGTATTATTTTAAAGTTGTTTTAGAGAGGAATGTTGGGAGAGTTTATCTGGGTTATTGCCTGTACTCTGCTATTCTGGCTCTGTTCCATTTCATTTTTTCCAAGTTGATTTATCTCTTGCCACTAATGAAGTTTCATGGCATTTGTTGACTGACTGATTGAATAGATGTATTTTTACCTGATTAAGATGGGTTGGAATGATTGATAGAATTCAATGGGTCTCTACCCTTTAACAATGAAAACCAAAACAAATACTTAAAACAAAAAAAATACTTTTTTGTGCTTAGAGAGAAAAGAATTTCAGTTCCAAAAGAAGGAAGTACAGGTGGTCTGGAGTAAGGATGGGGGAATTTCAGCAATAGTAGCTTTTGCCCCAACACACCTTATGCTGGATTTGCACAAATGACCCCACTCCTAGAGGTTTGCCCCTTCTTCTATGTAGTGGTTGCTTTTACCAGTGCTGTTTTCCTCCCATCTCTGTGGTTGTTTCATCTCAGCAAGAGCTTGGCTCCTCTTTGAATCTCTCTCATAAATACAGTGGGTTGTCAGAGGGCAATGACTACTTCTCTTCTCCAAGTTCCACAAACTATGGAGTTTTAGACTTTTAAAGGTCTCCCAGAGGTGTCCCTATCATTCTTCATCCTATCCAATTGCTTCCTTTATTATTCACTCAAGGGACTAATTTACACCTCAGGAAGGTAGCTGAATTTTTAGCTTTAGTTTAACATCTGTGATATCTTCTTTGTGATTAGTTTCGTGAAAGACCAACTCACATTTTAATGAATAATGCACTTTGAAGAGGGTGACAGCTGTGTGCTAAGGAAAAGGGGGCTCACAGCTGCCTGCAGGAGAGAATTGCCATTCAGACTATAAAAGAGTTTCAGAATATTCTCCTGACACTGGTAATTATGGTAGAGTTCTGGTTTGAATGTTATCTCCCAAGGAAATTCTGAGTTTGTCAAGGGGGTGTTACTGTCAGGCTGAGAGTGATCTATGTTATGAGTTTGGGAGAGAGAATGATTTCGGTGATGGGCTTGTATTTAAGTAAAGGAAATAAACTTTAATCAGTGAATGTGAGTTTGTGTGTGTATTTGGATATGGCTCCCAGGGCAATTTGAAGGTTCATTTCTGGTCTTGAGATGTGAATCCCTGGAGCTGAGTGAAGGATGATTTGCTAGTGATTTGAAATTTGAGATGGAGGGTACAATAGGTTCTAAATGCTGATTCTCCTTTAGTGATTTGAGTACTGAATTTTAAAATGTATATGATTTAAAAAGAATGTCATCATCATTTTTAAAATGGTTAAAAACCTTACCTATTTCCAAAAATGTTTTGATAAAAACACATGAAACAGGAAGAGAAAAAAAGTGTTATTCCAGGAAAGAAGAAAGGAGGGGAAGAAGGAAGAAAGGATTTATTAAGTGCTTTCTGTGATATGCACTGTGTTAAGTACTTTACAAATAATTTTGGAAAACATTTCCTTGTAGAATGCTAGAGCTGGAAGAGATCTTCATATGTCACTCTAGATTCTTAGGTGACCTCTCATTTTATATAATTAGGCAACCATGTTTCAGGAAGGTCAAGTGAGTGGCCCATAGGCCTAGGGTCATAGATTTATAATTGGAAGGTGTTTTGGACATCATTCAATCCAACTTTCTCTCTTCCCAAAAGAATGACAGAGTGTTTCAGATGCATTTCTAAGCTAATAAGTAGCAGAGTTGGGGCCCTCTGACTCTCAAGTTCATGGCCATCTCATCTTGGAGGAGGCCTTGTAGCTAAAACCCTTGTTTAATTTACCTCTGGCCCCCTTTGCTGGGGCCTCTGAAGCCCTGCCTGGTTCGGACTGGGCAAGAGTGATTATCTACTCTCTTTCTGATTTTCTTGTTTTCACTCTTTCTCCTTTTGTAAATAAACTACCATAAAAAGTCATCCTGACTTGAGTAATATATTTTCAGTGACCACATTTTTATATATTTAGTGCAAGTTTTAATTTTTAACCCTTACACTAAATAAGAAAATGCAAAGAGTTTCAAAATTCTTAATAATGTTGGTCCTTTTGCTATGGCATTAAACTTGATATTTGTGCATACAAATATAGTATGTTACCAAGGATCATTTGATTGTGTTCAAGATATCACTAAGGACATGAGTGACAGGAATAGGTCATACACTAAAAATGAGAGGGATAGACCAAGAAGGGCTGCCATAATCATGAAAATAACTCCAGGTAACTTCCTATGTTCCATCAGCCACTGGGCTTGGTTTGGATTTCACACAATAATATGGCCCCAGTACCTTCCTCTCCCCCATCTTCTTTTTGTTTCTCAATAAGATTGTAAACTCCTTGAGAGTAGGGACCATCTTTCTTTTAATTATTTGTATTCTCGTCATAGGACTTGGCACACAGTAGGTATTTAATAAATGTTTTCAAAAATGGAATTAAAATTAAAGTATGACAATTTAAAGATGGAATAGAAAAGTGGTTCTCTTTCACCCATCTTAGCTGCCAATAGCTAGCCTACACAAGCAAAGACAGCTTTTAGAGCTTCACTTCTGGGCTGGTCTTTCTTAAATGGTCATTCTATTGGATTTAGAACTGACTCTACTGTCAGGAGGGAGAAGAAGAGCCAGATGTCATCTCAGTGTGGCAGAGAAATTAACTTTGAGGAATAGAGTTATTTGAGTAGCTCTCCTTGGATTTCTGTGCTGCCTTGTGTTGTATGTGTCCTTAAAAAATCCTTACCTTTTGTCTTAGAATTAATTTTGAGTATTGGTTCCAAGGCAGAAGAGCAGTAAGGGCTGGGCAATGAGGGCTAAATGACTTGCCTAGAGTTACAAAGCTAGGAAGTGTCTGAGGCCAAATTTGAATCCAGGACTTCCCATCTCTACGTCTGACTCTCCTCCCAATGAGCCATCCAATTGCTCTTATATGTGTCCTTTGTGAAAGTCTTATTCAGCAGTTGGCTCTGTAAGTTGTTGGTGTCTCCACATGTAACATACATCAATGGTTGGGGTAGTGATGATGCCCCTATCACAGAGTAAGTGAAGGCTGTGACCCTGACAGTACTTTTGAGTTCTTTTCTATTCTCTAGGGGCAAAACTCAAATGAATTCACTTAGCGACTTAGAAAAACATGAATGGACCTTATTTATGTCACATTGCATTTTTATTTATTTTGTTAAACATTTTCCAATTATATTTATTTATTAAACTCTTTCTCTGGTAGTAACAACTCTAAGACAGAAGTGCAAGGGCTAAGCAAATAGGATTAAGTGGCTTGTCCAGGATCACACATCTAGGAAATGTCTGAGACTAGAGTTGAACCAATTATATTTTATTCTGTATTGGCACCTGAGGGTTTTGAGGTTGCAGGGCTAGGGGTTTGACATTCCTACTTTAGGGTATGCCTGGAGCCCAGAAGTCAGGGGATTAAGGAACCTTGCTCTATTAAAAGCACAGGAGGAAGAAATTCAGTATATTTGATAGATCCTTTAGGAAGGATGCTGTAAGTGCAGCTGGGTTGTATCAGACAAACTCAAGGTTACCAGGAATTGATTAGGGCGGTTGACTCACATTATCTCATCCTTTGCTTTCTCTTTTAGTTCTGCCAATATCAGACTCTCTTTGAATGTCTTGCCAAAGGGGATGAAAGTAGAAAACGTTCTGTTTTATGACCCTCCAAAAACCCAACTCTGGTAACCCTATACCTCCCTTGTGTCAAAAATGACTTCCATAGCTTGTTAAAAATATCTTCCATACAGAAACCATCATTTTTCGTGTTATTTGAGGTAGTAAAAGGTCCACTTGATTTGTAATGAAAAGATAGTTAGGATAATAATTACAAATATTTTTTATCCTTGCTCTGCTTCTTATTAGCTTCCCAATAATGTCATTCATTTTTTTAAAAAGCACATCCCATAACCAGCTGAAGCTTTTTCTTTTATTTAGCTGAAATTTCAAATGTTTAACTCAGATGTTTAATTGATTAATGATAAAAAAAATTTCCTTTTTTACTTGGTTGGCTTGCAAATTTCAGATAAGTCTTCTAGGATTTGCTGGTCAGGTTTTTATTTAACTGGTATAGATATACCCCTTCTGCAATCAGTTCATTGCTGTATAAATCTTTTCCTTTTCCTTTGCCCTCTTAAAAAATTCCAATTGTATTTATCTCGCATTGTCCTATATAAGAATTTTGGAAAAGCAATTCATGGCCCATTTGTTTTTGTAACCAAGAGACAATGCTCTGAGTATATAATAAACAGTTTATTAAAATGTCTCTTTATGTTGATAAGTATGATTGGTAGTAGTACCTGTCAACAAATCCCTGAATATTTTCATTAGGAGGGAGATGATTGCTCCCTTTTAAGGAAAAGAAGGGGGAAAGGTCTAATTCTTTATTCCTTAGAATCAGAGGACACTGAAAGATTCTCTAGTTTCCTCACTTTAAACTCTTAGTTTCCTCTGGTCTTCTTCCTGTGTCTTATGTTAAAGAAATAATGGGGTAGAGAGAAATATAGATGCATAATGATGATGATGATGTGTATCTGTCTTTGATCTCCTCAGCTGCAGTTGGTGGGAGGAACACCTACTCCTATCACCCTGGCTGCTGTTGTAAATTATCCCCTTCTCTCTGACAGTTTTGGTTGATAACCTGTTAGAAATTCCTTTAACAGCTGCCCAAATAAGGACCCTTGAGAGGTTAGATAGATGGTTAACCTCTCCAGGCCCAGCCCGGGGTTGGATAGATTAGTGATGGGCTATTGATCAGCCTTGGATAATGTTCAGGATCTGATTGCATTTTGACTCCCTTCCCAAGGGCCATGATAGAAAGACCACTCAGGAAGGTACTTGTTATTGAACACTCTTTTATCTATAGGTAGGGAAAGGATAAGAAGGTCAAAGATTGGGGATTGGAAACCCTATTGTTTTATTATCTATTAAACTAATTAATAATCAGGACTGGAGGCTACTAAGCTGGTAGAGGCTTGAGATCTTCACCTCTCTCTCTATCTCTGGCTGGACCTGGCCACAGCCAAGCCAGAGAATAGGGAAGGCTATTGCTGCAGATATATTGATGGTCTTTATTCTTTCAGCTCTCCCACCAATAGTGTTGATGGTTCACTACCTCTCACAGTCTAGCCAGGAAATAGAGTCAGGTTTATTCCTACCCTCTTCTTTTCAACCACCCTTCAGCCACCCACTGCCCAGATAGAACCACAGAGGCTTGCACCAGTCTCAATTCAGAGAACTGTGATTTCCAGTTCTGAGCCTCTGAGTCCAGAGACCTCCTCCAATGTAGCTGTCAGGGGTATATGTAGGGTGGGATTTTCCCTTGGCTCATGGCACCTGGGAACATTCCAAACTCTCAATGGCCATTCCTGTCATTCAAAGTGGCATCCATCTCATCCCAGATTATGAATATAACACTTAGCTTAAATCTCACACTCTACAGGACCTTTCCTGATAGCCATGCTAGTATCTTTCCCTCTAAGAACTACTCAATACATAGCTTGTATGTACATATCTAGTGAGATAGGTATTATTTCTCCCTTTAGAATATGAACTCCTTGAAATTACATCTCTTGGTACTTTAGACAATGAAGTAATATCAGTACTTAACATAAATGTATCAAATGGTATAGCCCCCAAATTTTTAAAGGAGAAACTAAATGAGCTTAAGGAGGAAAGAGACAGTAAAACTATGCTAGTGGGGGACCTCAATCTTCCCTTTTAAGAACTAGACAAATCTAGTCCAAAAAATAAACAAGAAAGAAGTAAAGGAAGTGAATGTAATTTTATAAAAGTTAAATTTAATAGATCTCTGAAGAAAATTGAATAAAAGGAATGTGCCTTCTTTTCAGCAGTATGTAGGATGTACACAAAAACTGTCCATGTACTAGGGCATAAAGACTTCACAACCAAATGCAGAAAATCAGAAGGAATAAATGCAACCTTTTAAGATCATAATATAACAAAAATTATAATCAATAAGGGGGCATGGAAAGACAAATTAAAAACTGATTGGAAACTATATAATCTAATTCCAAAAAAGGTGTGGGTCAAAGAACAAATTATAGAAACAATGATTTCATTAAAAAGAATGACAATGAGGAGACAACATATAAAAATTTATGGGATATAGCCAAAGCAGTACTTAGGGGAACATTCATATTTCTAAATGCTTAATAAAGAGAAGAAGCAGATCAATGAATTGGAAATACTACTAAAAATGGAAAAAGAACAAATTAAAAATTCCAAATTAGAGATTAAATTGGAAATCCTAAAAAATCAAAGGAGAAATTAATAAAACTTAAAGTAAGAGAACTATTGAACTAATAAATAAGATTAGGAGTTGATTTTATGAAAAAAACCCCACAAATAAAATCGAGCATTGGTTAATTTGATAAAAAAAGAAGAAAATCAAGGGTGAATTTACCATCCACAAATGAAGAGGAAATTAAAGTAATCATTATGTGCTATTTTGCCCAATTACATGACAACAAATCTGACAATTTATGTGAAATGGATGAATATTGTAAGAGGCATAAGTGTAAAAGTAGGTGTGTAAACAGACTAGGAAAAGCCTTACTTAGCTGGAGGTCATGGATATTCTGAATGGAATGCAGGGGAAGGAGGAAGTGGCTTGTGCCTCAGAAGGACTCCTTGGTGGTTGGCACAAACTGTTGCTGACTCTGGGAGATCTCAGAGCTTGGGGAGTTATATCCAGATTCTCTGGGATCCTGAGAGTGGTGAAGGCTTACAGCAGAAGAGAACAGACCTGCAGAGCAGCACCGAGTAGGGAAGTGGTTTCGAGTCTACATCCCCAATCATGTCCGCCTCAACCCATGTGTTCAAGCAGTTGCTTTTCTTCTGTTTCCTCTCCTGTAGTTCTTCCTCTGAATGTGGATAGCATCTTTTCCATAAATCCCTCAGAATTGTCCTGGGTCATTGTATTGCTGCTAGTACAGAAGTCCATTACATTCGATTTTACCACAGTATATCAGTCTCTGTGTACAATGTTCTTCTGGCTCTGCTCCTTTCACTCTGCATCAATTCCTGGAGGTCTTTCCAGTTCACATGGAATTCCTCCAGTTTATTATTCCTTTGAGCGCATTAGTATTCCATCACCAGCATATACCACAATTTGTTAAGCCAGTCCCCAACTGAAGGGCATACCCTCATTTTCCAGTTTTTTGCCACCACAAAAAGCACGGCTATAAATATCCTCCATTACAATATTTACAAAAATATAAATTGCCAGATTAACAAAAGAGGATATAGAATCCTTAAATAATCTCATCTCTGGAAAAGAATTTGAACAACCTTCAATGAACTCCCTATGAAAATATCCACAGGGCCAGATGGAGTCACATGTGAATTCTATCAAACATTTAAAGAATAATTAATCCCAATACTATATAAAGTATATGGTAAAATAGGCAAAGGAGGAGACCTACCAAATTCTTTTTATGACACAAATATGGTGATCATATCTACACCAGAAAAACTAAAACTGGAGAAAGAAAATTATAGACCAATTTCCTTAATGAATATTGATGTCAAAATCTTAAATAAAATAGTAGCAAAAAGACTATAGCAATATATCACAAGGACTATTCCCTTCGAACAGGTAGAATTTGTACTAGAAATTCAAGGCTGGTTTACTATTAAGAAAACTATCAGCATAATTGACCATACAATAACCCAGGGGTCGGCAACGTTTTTTGGCCGTGAGAGCCATAAATGCCACATTTTTTAAAATGTAATTTCGTGAGAGCCGTACAGTGCTCACAGTGCCGCTCCTGTAACAGTGCCTGAAAAAAAATGGACTTTATGGCTCCTGCAGAAAGAGCCATATCTGGCCCTCAAAAGAGCCAGTTATGGCTCGAGAGCCATACGTTGTTGACTGCTGCAATAACCTAACAGAAATCATATGATTATCTTGATAGATGCAGAAAAAGCCTTCCACAAAATACAATACTTATTCCTATTAAAACACTAGAAAGCATAGAAATAAATGGTCCTTTCCTTAAAATAATAAGTAGTGTATCTATTTAAAACCATCAGCAAGTGTCATCTGCAATGGAGACAAATTAGAAGCCTTCACAATAAGATCAGGAGCGAAGCAAGGATGCTCATTATTATCACTATCACTTAATATTGTACTAGAAATGTTAGCTTTAGCAATAAGAGAAGAAAAAGAAATCAAAGGAGTTAAAGTAGTTAAAGAGGAAACCAAACTATCACTCTGTGTGGATGATATGATGGTATACTTAGAGAATCCTAGAGAATCAACTAAAAAACTAATGGAAATAATTAATAAATTTAGCAAAGTTACAGAATGCAAAATAAACCTACACAAAGCATCAGCATTTTTATATATTACCAACATCCAGGAGAAGAGATAAAAAGAGAAACTCCATTTAATATCACTCTAAAGGGGGCAGCTGGGTAGCTCAGTGGATTAATAGCCAAGCCTAGAGATGGGAAGTCCTAGGTTCTAATCTGGCCTCAGACACTTCCTAGCTGTGTGACCCTGGACAAGTCACTTAACTCCCATTGCTCAGCCCTTACCACTCTTCTGCCTTGGAGCCAATACACAGTACTGACTCCAGGACAGAAGGTAAGGGTTTAAAAAAAATCACTCTAAATAATATTAAATACCTGGGAATCTATTTGCCAAGACAAACACAGGAATTGTATGAACACGATTACAAAACACTTTTCACATGCATAAAGTTAGATCTAAACAACTAAAAAACATTAATTGTTCATGGGCAGGCTGAGGTAATAAGATAAAAATGACATTCTACCTAAATTAATTTACTTATTCAGTGCCATACCAATCAAAAAACTATTTTGTAGAACTAGAAAAAATAATACCAAAATTCATCTGGAAGAACAAAAGATCAAGAATATCAAGGGAATTAATGAAAAAAAAGTGAAAGATGGTGGACTAGCAATACTAGATCTTAAACTGTACTATAAAGCAGTAATCATGAAAATAATCTGGCACTGGCTAATAGAAGGTTGCATCAGTATAATAGATGAGGGGTAAATGACCTAAGCAATCTAATGTTTGATAAACCCAAAGATCCTAGCTTTCAAGATAAGAACTCACTACTTGATAAAAACTACTGGGAAAACTGGAAAACAGTATGGCAGAAACTAGGTATAGTCAAAAATGTGTATATGATTCAGACATAAAGGGGTGATAATATAAGTAAATTAGGGGAACATAAAATAATTTACTCATCAGATTGTTGGAGAAGGGAAGAATTTATGACTAAACAAGAGAGAGAACATTTAAAGATATAAAATGAATAATTTTGAGGATATTAAATTTTGAGTATATTAAAAAATTTTTCTAACACATTTTTCTGATAAAGATCTAATTTATCAACTATATGGAGAACAAAGTCAAACTTGTAAGAATACAAGTCATTCCCCAATTGACAAATAGTCAAAGGATATGAATAAGCAGTTTTCAGATGAAAAAAATCAAAACTATCAATAGTCATATGAAAAAATGTTTTAAATCCCTCTTGATTAGAGAAATGTAAATTAAAACTACTCTAAGTACCATCACACATCTTTCAGATTGGCTTATATGACAGTAAAGAAAAACGATAAATATTGGAGATGTGGCAAAATTTGGACACTAATGGATTGTTGGAGTTATGAACTGATCCAATCATTTTGGAGAACAAATTAGAACTATGCCCAAACTGTGCATACCCTTTGATCCGTAATACCACCTCTAGTTTTGTATTCCAAAGAGATTTAAAAAAGGGGGAAAAGACCCATTTGTACAAAAATATTTATAGCAGTTCTTTTTTTTGTGGTAGCAAAAAATTGGAAATTGAAGGGATGTCCCTCAATTGGGGAATGGCTGAACAAATTGTGGAATATGATGATAATGGAATACTATTGTGATGTAAGGAATGATGAACAGGATGATTTCAGAAAGAGCTGGAAAGACCTATACGAACTGATGCAGAGTGAAGCAGGCAGAACCAGGAGAACACTATACATAATAACAGCAATTTTGTGGAATGATCAACTGTGAAAGACTTGTCAACTCTAGCAATTCAATGATCTGCAGCAATTCTGAGGGACTTATAACAAAGAATACTATCCATCTTCAGAGAAAGAACTGTTGGAGTCTGAATGCAAAACAAAGCATGGGATTTTTCACTTTAGTTTTTATTTTGAGGTTTTGTTTTTATATGACTATTCTCTTTCAAAAATGAAAAATATGGAGTTTTTTTTACATGATAATAGATGTATAATCCAGATTGAATTGCTTGCAACCTCCAGGAGAGGGGAGAGAATAGAGGGAGGGAGATACTTTGGATCATAAATTCAGAAAATTTATGTGGAAATTTGTTATTGTATATAATTTGTAAAATAAAATTTATTAAAAAATATGAACTTCTTGAGGGCAGAGTTCTCAGTTTTGCCTTTCTTTGTATCTCTGGTACTCAATTCAGTGTCTGGCACATAGTAAATACTTAAGAAATATTTGTTGAATGACTGAATATCTTTTTATTGAGGGCATTCTTTCTCAGAGGCAGACAGTACCTGTTAAATTTCAGCCATGAACCATCATTTAAAACCTTAGGGTGGTGGTGATTGTTTTGTCCTAGTTTGGGGCAGCCAAGTTGCTATAACTGTTGACTGACTAATGGGTACTGCAAAGTGAAGCATTAGACAGAGGATTAGACTTTGAGTTGTAGTAAAACTTTCAAAACCCCTTAGATGAAAACAAGAATTATTCCCCAGTAGATAAATGGCCACTGAATATTATCTGGCATTTCTCAAAGAAAGAAATCCACATTAGTGATGACCATATAAAATCACTAATAATTAAAGACTGTAAATCTTTGATCAATTAATGTCTATCAGATTGACAAAAATGACAAAAAAGAAAATGACATGTTGGAGGGAATGAAGGGAAAACACGCTTCTCTAAAACATGCCATTTTATTTGAAAAAATATTTTAAAATATCTTTTAAAAATCTAAAAAAATCATTTGAAAACCTAATTAAAAATCAATTCGATACTTATGTAGTTCTGAATATAGGCACAAGATGGTGCCATGTCCTCAGAAAAATGCAGAAGAATGGGGGCCACATTTCCTTCTAGGTATTTCTTGTCTATGCTGAAAAATTTATTAATATTAGAGGCAGAGCAACCTTTAGCATCTGTAAAGGATAGAATCAATACACATTAGGGCACAAAAGAGCCTTTTCCTAATTTCCAGGATCAGGAAATTAAACTAAAGAGCCTGAGTCCACTCAGATCTTTCTTAGCTATGCTTTATGGATGAATCCAGAGGCACATCTGCTAGAAATCAGATTCTTCTTCTCTGCCTTTCTGCAGAAACAAGCTCCAGCAGCAACGTCCCCAATCTGTCAATGGCATAAAAAATTAGCTCGTTATCACAACAATGCACAGCTGTACAGAATTAAATATGGAACAACAATAACCTCTTTTGTCTTTCCTGGGGTGGAAGGTGTGCGTGTATGTTAAGCTTTTTTTCTTTTTTCTTTGAACAGATGAAAGGGAAGGGAGTCAGCACAGGGGTTGTGGCAGGGATGATTAGTGAGGTTGGCATCTGCAGAGGATGGTAGTGGGGAAGGATTTTTTAAACCCTTACCTTCCATCTTAGAATCAATACGGTGTATTAGTTCCAAGGCAGAAAAGTGGTAAGGGTTAGGAAATGGGGGTTAAGGGACTTGCCCAGGGTCACCCAGCTAGGAAGTATCTGAGGACAAATTTGAACCCAGGGACCTCCCCTCTTTAACCCTACCTCTCAAACTACTGAGCCACCTATCTGCCCCTATAGGGAAGGATTGCTAAATAAATGGGCAAGTCACTTAATCCCAATGGTCTAACTCTTGCTACCCTTCTTAGAATTGATCCTAAGATAGAGAGTAAGGGTTTGAAAAAAAAAAAGAAATTATTAAGCCAGGCACAAAGGCAAAAATGAAATTGTTCCTGCCCCCCATGGAGGTTACATTCAATCCAGTCACAACATCTTGGGACCTCAGTTTCCAAAGCTGTAAAACAAAAGGGCTAGACTAGATGACTTCTAAGCTCCCTTTCAAATCTGTGACCCGCATTTGCCAAGAATTAAAGTGATTACTTTTTCTTCAAATACATGAAACCTGAGGTGCTTGCATAAGGTGGTTTTTCAATGAACCTGTCATCTTAATAACAGAATAACAAAAATGTACAATATTGACAATGTAGCTATAAATGGACACTTCATCAGGAAGAAGGAAGAGAATTGATAGGTATCTTTAGAGCACATGTTAAAAATCAGTTTAAAAAATCTACAGAATTGTTTCTGGAATAAACATATCTACTGGGCAGTATAAAGAAAATTACTCAAAAAAATTAAGAGGACACTGTATTTGCCCAACATCTAACAGAAAATATGACCTCAGACACTAGCTGTTAGACCCTCAGTGAGAGACTTAACTTTTGTGTTAATCTGCTGGAGAAGAAAATGGCAAATCACTCTAATATCTTGGCCAAGAAAATACCATGGGTGGTGGTCCATGGGGTCACAAAGAACTGGACACAATGGAAGAACTAAGCAACAACAAGGGATAAAGAAATTCATATCATAGGGAGACAGGATAAAAGGATAAATAAGTCCCATTGGCTTATTTGTACCTAGAATTCTCCTGAAAGTGTCACTGGTGAGCCAGCCAAAAATGTACTCACATCCCTGTACTTTTATTCATTTAACAAAAGACCAGTACTTTTATTCACATGCACAGAGGTCTGAAGAATATGAAATCTAAAAGAATGATAGCACTATAGGAAACTGTCCTATGACTGTTCCTTGCCTAACACCATAGAGAGATTAAAATAAAGGAACAGCAATGTTTCCCCCCTTCATTGGTATGTATTTTTCAGCATGCTTTCACACACAAACACACATCTCAACTGATCTTCAGCACATCCCATGAGAAATGCAGGAAAAGGTGCTACTGCCTCTCTTGCTGTCCTTCCCAGGTGCCAGATGAAGGAACAAAAACTCTATAAGTGTGGGTGATTTGGCTAAGATTACATGGCTGGTTAGTGGTGGTAGTCCTGGGACCCAGCCATAGGTTCATCTTTTAGGGACTGGCACTAGGTCTGTGGCTGCAGGTAGGTTCCTGGCAGAATGGGAACAAAGGAGGAGACAGCTGACTTGGTATTCCCAACATTGAGTTCATAAAGAGAGAGGGAAGGGTGCCAGGGTTGGACGTCCTCCCCATCTTCTGCAAAGCTCTTGGGTCTTCTTTGTCCTTTGGTGAAGCTGTGTTCCCTCCAGAACTGTCTTTGAGATTTACTTTAATCCAATTTCACTAAGTTGAAGTACTTTATTTTCAAAGTGCTCTGTAGGCATGAGTTTACTAGATTTGATCCTTAAAATAAACCTGTGAGGGAAAGCTATAGCAATTATTATTCCCATTTTACAATAGAAGGGCATTAATTCTCAGAGAGGTTAGGTGATTTATCTAGGATCATTCAGTAAGTATATGAATTGAGGATGGATCTCAGGTTTTCCTGAATGAGAATCAGAAAGTCATTCTATCCACTAAAAGGCATTGTCTGTCATCTGCATAAATATGCTGGGGAGAAGTTGGCAGTGCTCCCTTTCCCATTAGAACTGACCAGATCTCTTGACTCCAAATTCAGGTCTTTTTTTTTAAACTACTGGACTATACCACAGGTATAGCATTTTTTCTTCTTTTATCTTTCCTACAGTCACTGTGGTACCTTGTTAGCCGAGCATTTTTATCTTATTTTATTTTTATTTTTTAAAATAAATTTATTTATTTATTTAGACTACTTTTCCATGGTTATGTGATTCATGTTCTCTCCTCCCCTCTTTCCTCCCTCTTCCAGAGCTGACAAGCAATTCCACTGGGTTATTATAAATTTGATTTAGTTCTTTATATATTTGAGAAATGAGATCTTTGTCAAACAAATTTGTTATAAATTCCTCCTCCCCCTAGTTTGTTGTTTCCCTTCTAATCTTGGTTTCTTTGGCTTTGTTCATACAAACCCTTTTAAATTTAATATAATCAAACTTAATCATTTTACAACTTGTAATGTTCTCTATCTCTTGTTTGGTCATAAATTCTGTCCTTCTCCATAGATCTAACAGGCAAACTATTCTATATTTCTCTAATTTATTTATAATATTACCATTTATGTCTAAATCACATATCCATTAACCTTATCTTAACATATAGTGTTGATCTATACCTAATTTTTGCCATATTGTTTTCCAATTTACCAAGCAGTTTTTGTCAAATAGCAAGTTCTTATCCCAAAGCTGAGATCATTGGGTTTATCAAATACTAGATTATTGAGTTCATCTACGTCTATTCTATTCTATTCTATTCTATTCTATTCTATTCTATTCTATTCTATTCTATTCTATTCTATTCTATTCTACTCTATTCTGTTCTCCATTCTGTAAGGATAAGTGTTAAGGGATAGAGAGAAATGCATGAATTGTCTTTAAGAGGTAAAGAGGAGAATTTAGACATAAACCCTGGGGAAATATTATGGAAGGAGAGGAAGAAGTTGGGAGTTTTACTGGGCTTAACTGTCACTTCAGTTTCTGGCATTCCCCTGAACTGGGAAGAGGATTTTTGCTCTGGCATCTGCTGGGAAAAACTAATTCTGTGAAGAGATTAGTGATTCCTGGGTTGGAGAATTGCCATAGGTGTAGAATGCCTTTTCCCTGGATACAGAGGTCACTCTGTCTGAGAGCTACTGGTCAAAGATCAGCTTGGTTAAGGTAATCCCAAGGGTTTTGTCACCTGGGACTCTGGGTTACTTACGAAGTCAACCCCAGGCTCTAGAGGGATTCAGGCTATTAGTAAGACCTGTCTCCTCAGCCTTCTGGGACAATCTGGGGAGTTAGGGTAGCATAGTCAGATAGCAGTTGGGTTTTTTAGGTAAGAGCAGGGAGTAGATAGGCAGGGTCTAAAGAAGTAAACAAAGGGCATCTCTCATGAGGTGGGTAGAAGTTGGATTGAGTCTACATTTGTAGTGTTAGGACCCTACCTACCTTTTCCCTTACTCCAATTACAAAATAAACTTGGTTTCTATAGCTCAAGGGGTTTTGTGCTTTACTGACCCTGGGGAGGTCCCTAGGTGGGTGTTTCTCATCTCTCATCCATCTAGGCCTTTCCCAAATAATCTACCTTCATTTGGAGGTAGTCATCTCTTTCAATTCTATTTCTTAGCCAGTACCAGATTATTTTGATGATTACTGAGGTTCCTTATGCTCTGTTTCTACTTTCTCCTCCCTTTTCTGTGTGCTTTCTATCTAGGAGTACTTGGAACTAACTCTTTGGAGTCTTGACCCTGGAGATGTTTCTTTTTCAGAAATATCTTACTTTGGAGTTAAAATCTCAGGGCTAATATTTTCAGCAGAATGTAAACTCTTTGAGAGTAGGCATAAATTTTTTTTTTTTGGTCTTTATAGTCTTTGAACCTAGTACAGTATTTTGTACACAGTATTTTGCACACACAAAGTTTTGTCCTTGTTTTTTTCTTTACACATACACACATATACACACACAATAACTTACTTGGGAATGAACTATCCTTTTTGTATTTTATTAATAATCTTATAAACTCTCCAAAAGATCAGGGAAAAGAATCTTTGTGAATCTGAGTTATTGCCTCTAGATATAAATGAGTCATTGTTTGTAGGTTAGCCCAATGGTAGCAAATGTCAATAGAAACACAATATTGACTTAAAAAACTACATGTTAATATCATCTATATTCTATTGTATTTTTATTTATTTTGTTAATTATTTTCCAATTGCATTTTAATCTGGTTCTTGCCCACACTGGGAAGTCTTCTTAGTGTTTATAATGCTTTTGTACTAATAGGCCACTTAGAATGGAGGTGGTGGGACTTGGCATTTCTCCTTCCACAGGTTGGAATGATGATTCTGTTCCTTACCGGACCTGTTATTAATGAGTCCACTTATCCCCTTATCGAGCTTTGCTATGGACTAATCCTAGAAAGAATCAGATGGAATTTTCTGTTGGTGACAAGATAGCAAAGGTGAAGAAAACCATTGGCTTCTAGGGCTTCCATGCCCCATGCTCAATCCTGGATACAGACTTCCTGGGTCCTGGGTATATTGGGTAGCCTCTTGGTTGTGTGAATCTCACATATTTGGATGTAGGAGAGAAATTGTACAGTATTGTCTATCTTTCCTGGCTCACTCACAAGAACAGGGGTCTTTGGGAACTCAATGAACTCAAATATCTCTTCCTTAGTATTCCCAAGTATGTAGCCACTTATTTATTCACTAGAAGTGGTCAAGGTCTGGTAGAAACTTCAGGGGGTTCAGCCTAGGGTTAAATATTCTATTTTACATGATATTACTGTTGTTATTCCTTACAGGATTTAAAGGGAGAGTTATGTTTGGCTGAGAAGAACTATCTATTTTCCTCTTTGGCTCTCTCTCTAATTCGGGTGAAGCCACTATTTCCCAGCTCCTCTCTTTAGACATGACTTTCCTCATGGTCAAGACCTCTTTTTTTTCCATTAAGGCAGGAGGATAATGAAATCTTTAATTTATTTGTAGGGGCAGAAGACAAAAGAAAGAAGATTTGTCTGAAGGTCCCTGCCTCCAAGGGGCTCCTTCATTTCTTCCACTTTCCAAACTTCTTCCAATTATGAAAAACTGCTTATTTATGGTTTAAGGTTTGCCCAAGAGAACCAAGTTCTCTTAATCTTTGTTCTGCTTTTGGGAAACGATGATAATAATATATATCACAAAAATATCTTTGGTTCATCTTAAATTTGCACATTTCTCTGATATTATCACCTCCCATGAGATGTCTTCTGGTTTCATGAGGGGCTGAACTTTTGGTCCCAGGCTTTCTAAGGCTCAAATAGATGAGTGCTGTTAAATCCCTGTTTACATATATATTGTTTATTTGATGGTATTGATTCTATTCCAGGAATAACATATTCTGTTCAGTTAAGCGTGTTTTGTCTGTTCATTTAGGGAATCAGCTTCATTATGCCAAGGTCAAATGTAGGTTTCCATGAAACAGCAAATTCAGAGAAAAGTAGGGGATAATAGAAAAAGAAACTCCTCTCTTTTTGACCTATTGATCTTATAATACAGGATAAATTCACAATAATTCATTCTCCACAAAGTGCCAAAAAAAAAAGATAGGAGAACCTTGGAGAGTTTCTTGTCTCTTTTCCCTCAGATGTACAAAACTGCCAGAATCAATGTGGGATAATCCAATGCTGGATCCTACATGCTTTTTTTCACATTCTTTTTTGAGGTATTAAATTTTATTTCCCCCTCCCCCAATTGCATGTAAAAACAGTTTCCAACATTTTCCAAAGAATATTAGATCTTAAATTTCCCCCCTCCCTCCCTCCCTGCCAACACGTCACTCCCTTGAGATGGTAAGCAATCTCACATAAAATTTCCATGTGAAATCAATCATGTAAAATAGTTTCCCATATTAATTCTTTTGTAGAAGGAAATTAAAATAGAAAAAAATTTAAGAAAGTGAAAAAAATTGCTTTGGTCTGGATTCCGACTTGGTTCCTTTTTCTTTGGAAGTAGATGGCAGTTTTTATCTTGAGTCCTTTGGGATAGTTTTGAATCATTGTATTGCTGAGAATAGCTGTTATATTCACAGTTGTTCATTGTAAAGAGTTTCTGTTACAGTGTTCTCCAGGTTCTGCTTGTTTCACTCTGCTTCAGTTTGTGTAAGTTTTTCTGAGTTCCCTCTGCTTGTCATTTTTACAGCACAATAGTATTCCATTACCATCATATACTATAACTTACTCAGCCATTGCCTAATAGATGGGTATCCTCTCACTTTCCAAATCTTTGCCACCCTAAAGGGAGCTACTTTTAATATTTTTGCACATATAAGTCCTTCTATTTCCCACCCACCCCCTTTAAAAAATCTCTTTGGGATATAAACCTAATAATGGTACTGCTGGATCAAAAGGAATGTACTATTTTATAACGTTTTGGGTATAGGCTGGTTCCTACATGTTGAGAAGGATTGTGGCCAACGGTGCCAAGGAGGGGTTGACTTTGTAGTTCTTTTTCTGGCTCTGAAAGCATGGGGAATAACTGAAAACCAAAACTACTGTTAACTTCAAAAATTCCCTGATTTTGGACCAGGTAAGGACAAAGCAAGACCTATTGTCATTAAAACTTCCCACTAATCAAATGTGAATCTGTGTGGCTTGAGTGGGTAGACTCCTATGGACTCTACCTCTATGAATGGATGCTGAGCAAGACAAATAAAACCAGAACAAAGCCAAAGAGAGCACAACTTCAGAAAGACTTGGAAGGGGACAGAGAGGAAACTATTTTTTGTTGGTTTGTTATTGGTTAGTTTGCCTTGTTAGGTTTTGTAGAGAGAATTCTTGTTCAGACACTGGTTGGATTAGATGACATTTAAGATCTCTTCCAACTCAGCATTCTATGATAATAAAAATGCAAATGATTTTTATGTAAGTTTTTATTTTTTTATGACCATTTCATGAATTTTTTCTTAATGGTTAAGTTTATAATATTTTTTAAGGGAACTGGGCTGAGTAGAGCAGGATAAGTCAGGGAAGGTCAATGCTGTGTCAAAGTTGAATTTGATCACTTTAAAAGGAAACTGTGCATCAATTGGAGAATTGCTAAACAAATTATGGTATATGATTGTGATGAAATATTACTGCATTTTAAGAAAAATTATTGTGATCGAATATTACTATACTCTAAGAAAAATGATCAGGTTAGTTTAAAAAAGCATGGAAAGATATACATAAAATAATGAAGAGCAAAACAAATAGAACCAGGAGAACATTATAAACAGCTACAGAATTAATATATGAAGAATAGCTTGTGAATATCCATCTCTAGAGAAATAATTGATAGAAACATGAAAGACAAAATTCATATATATATTTTAAAAAATCAGGTAATGCCTTCTATGGTGTGGGGAGAGGGAGCAAGATATCTGGGAATAAAAAAATAAGGAAAAGAAAATTAAAAAGAAGGAAACTGTGCCTATTATGAGTGAACCAAATTCCCCAAAGCATCAACCCTGCTCTTCTCAGAATCCCTTTTAAAAACTTAGAAATAAAATAAGGCAAATTCCTTTGTCTCCTACTGTTCACCCAAATGGTTTGGTTCAAAAGAGATAACTTTTGAGCAAAAGCCAGCTGTGTCTGAAGCTCTGGGAGAAACCAAGTGTCTAACGATTCTTGGCAAAATCCAGTTGCTCTGGAGGGAAATAAGAGAGGGATTTGCTTATCAGTTTCTGTTCCTGTTGGAAGCTGACAGACAAATTGGTTGCTTGGAAACTCAATGATTTTAAAGGATCAAAACCTCTTCCTATGTTTATCATGGCTAGCACACATGAGGCTATGCAGCATAAATTCAGGGTGAAAAAAACCCCACAATACAGTTTTATCTATAGTAGCCTTTTTGTGCCAACAAGGGAGATAACTTCAGCATTCACAGAGCCTCAGAGTCCTTTTAGTCTAATGCATACCTAAATAAAATACCTTTTAAGCATCCCTAATGCATGGTCATCCAGAAACTTGGAGTCTAGAAAAGGGGAATCTTCCAAAGTAGTCCATTTCATTTTTGGACAGCTTTAATTGTAAGGACATTTTTTCCCCCTTACATTATGCCTAAATCTGCCTTTAATCCACTTCTACCCATTGCTTCTAGCAGAAAAAAGCTATCAGTTTAAAATAAAAATACAGGGATCTGTAGTGATGGTTATTCTAAAACCCTTACAATATTTCCTGTTTTTCTGAATGGAGGAATACAGTTGATTTCAGCTTTAATTTGCAATATAATCTGATTGGGTCGGGCAAGATGTGAAATTGTCCATAGAAGCCACCCAATTCCATCCCAGCTGAAGAGTTTGCAGCAGGTAATGGCTATGGGAAAATGGAGCAGATGGCTTGGTTTTACTGGGATAATTCCAGCTTCTCTAGTCTGAGTGTCAGGACAGGGGGCCACAGTAAAACTTTCAATCAGGATCACAGATGCCATTTGCCTCTCTGAAGGCTGGGTCCCTCAGCTTCTTGTTCTGTTGGAAAATGATGAGGCTGATCACTGTGGAATGTCAAGGAGTCCTATACAGCTAGAGACTGTCACTACAGACCCCTGTATTTTTATTTTAAACTGATAGAGAATCTTGCAACTTAGACTATGAGAAGTGGAAAGGGCGTCTACTGGGTTCACCCTAATCCTGACCAGGCATTTTTTTCCACATTCCTGACAAGTGATCATCTAGTCTGTTTGAAGATATCTAGTGGTGGGGAGCTCTTTATAGGGGAGTGGTCTATGGGATAGAGCAAAGAGCCTGGAGTCAATAAGACCTGATTTCAAATCCAGACTCAGATACTTATTAGCTGTGGGCAAGGCACTTCATCTCTCTGCCTTCCTAAGTTTCCTAATTTGTAAAATGGGCATAATAAAATCACCTCTCTTACAGTGTTGTTTTGAGGATCAAATGAGATAGTATTTGTAAATTTGTAAAAAATTTATGAACCATAAGGCATTATATAAATGCTAGTTATCATCATCATCATCATCATCATCATTATACTCAGATGCAACCTATCTATTTTAAGAAAACTAATTGTTAGGAAGCATTTCCTTACAAGGATCTGAAATCTGCTCCTCTCCAATTTCTACTTATTCCTTTTAGTTTTCCATTTGTGGGATAAGGCTAGGTGAGTAAAATAGCGTAATCTTTCATATGTCCTTCAGATATATGAGGTAGTGGTGTTCAAGGTTGTGCTGGTAAATGTTTAACAATCAATTTTCAGGAGAAAGAAAAGTGATCCATTGTTAAGTTTTAGCTGCATCATTGCCATTTTCTCCCTCACTTTCCTAGGTCTAGCTAACCAACAAAACAATGTATCCATGAGCCACTATTAAGTTTATTCCACATTATTAATATTTTCTCTATCACTTTCTTTAGTCTGGACAGTCAACAAAACAATGTGTCCATGACCTACTATTAAGTTTAATCTGCATCATTAACATTTTCTTTATTGTTTTCTTCAGTTTAGATAAATAACAAAACAATTAATCAAGTCCCATTTTGTAGGTTTTCAATTTCTTACATGTTATATGCTTACACTGAAAATTTAAGAATTGGCTCTTTAGAGCTGGAATGAGTCCTTCCAGCACCCCTGACTGGGGTCCACATTTAATCTTCTTTGCTTTAGGCAACCTCTCTACAGTTCCTTTAATAGATGTTCATATAATTATGCAAATTTGATGGATAGTTCTTGTATGACTCCAAATGAATCACCACCCTGATTGTCCAGAATTTTCTGGAGTTCCTTTTAGTTCTTAAATGCTTTTTGTAAAATATCACACCCAGAACTAAACACAGTTCTCCAGATGTGTTTGGACTTGGGTAGAGTATAGTGGGATTCTTATGGTATGAAAGAACACTAGGAGATAGTGATTCAGTCAATTAGTTTTGTGAAGCACTTACTTTGCGCTTAATAAGAACTGTGATGGGCATATGAATACAAATGGAGGGCTTCAGTTCATATCTCAGCTTTGCCACTTGCTAGTTGGGTGACCTATGCCAAGTCATTTCATGTCTTTAGACTTCAATTTCTTCATCTAATTTCTGAGCAAGTGGGACAAACTGAAGTCAGTTCAAGAAACATACAGAAAGGGATACGCTTTTGTTTTTCAAACAATGAATAACCTTTTACTAATTATTACATATTATTTATTTACTATATGCCAGGCATTAGGGATACAAGAAGCAAAAGATAGTCCATGCCTTCAAAGAGCTTAAAATCTAATGGGAGAAGACAACATACAAAAAAACCCTCTATGTACAAAACAAGATATATACAAGGTAAATAGCAAATAATAATTAAAAAAGAGAAGGGACTAGAATTAAAAGGGTTGAAGGAAGCTCCCTGGAGAAGATGGGATTTTAGTTGGGAAATGAAGCCAGGGAGGTTAGTAGTTAGATCAGAGGAAGAGTTAGTTGTTATTTAGTTATGTCATGATTTGGAAGATTTTGCCCCTATTCCTAGTGCATCCAGATGTAAGTGAGGTGAAATGGAAATTATAATTGTGATAAGGAAGTGAAAATTGGTAAACCCAATTAACACACATTTATATAGCACACCTGTGTGCTAGGTACTATACTCAGTTCTGGGGATAAAAAGACAACAATAAAACAGTTCCTGCCTTCAAGGAACTTAGATTTTTATCAGCAGAGACAACATATACATATATGTTTATTAAAATATGGGAATAGAGAATAGACTAGATCTATGATCTCATCAGTTCAGGAGGTCCTAGGGTAGAACTTCTAATGCAGATTGGCACTTTCTCCCCAACTTTTTATCTTGGAGTTATCTAAAGTGCTGAGAAATCAAGTGACTTGTCCAGGGTCAAACAACCAATATATATTAGAGGAGAGTCATGAAACTTGTTTTAAGGTTGACTAACAACTATTTTCTTTTCAAAGTAGTGGAATTGTGTGTGTGTGTGTGTGTGTGTGTGTGTGCGCACACGTGCACTTTTGGGGGTTTTAGGGCAATATTTTCCTACAGAAATTCTGATAACCTCTGTTGGGAACACTCAGTAGGATGGTGAGTCTGGTGAGATGAATGACTTGAGATAGGAAGAATTATAGGACTATAGATTTTGAGCTGGAAGAGACCCCTGAGACCAGATAGTTTGAATCTCCTCATTTTAAATGTAAGTGGCATCTAAGAAGTTTGCAAATTTCTTTTTAGCTATCAGCAGAGATGCCACGAAATAGGAAGAGCAGCAATATGAGGAGGAAGGCACATTTCCTTATTGCTCTCACTAGACTTAGACACAAGTATAGGCTCTTAAGGCCCTGCCTACCCTCAAAATATTTCTGTTTTGCTCTGGGTTGGAAATCTTGCATAGTCAAGTATAAATTTGAACTTGTCTGAAATTGTCACCATTAGTCCTTTTCGTAAGATGATAAAAATTAGCACTGGAAGGAACCTTAGAAATGAACTTGCCTAACCCCATGCTGGTGATAATGAGCTTCTTCTTCTCCCAAGGGCACCAATGGAGGATGGTAGTGGGTAGAGACAAGGACACCTTTCTCCCTATGGGCCAATGGAGGACCTGGGAGGTTATTCCCTTCTTTGTGTTCCACTGCTGTCACACTCTTCCTAGGTCTGCTTTCCCCCCTCCAACTGGAGTCCATCAAAATAGAAAGGATTACCTGTATACCAGTAGCTCTGGGTTTTTTAAGAATCAGTGGTGATGGTAGCACATACCATTCCCAGGTTGTTATCGCAAGGGTCTGCTTCCCTCAACCTCCTCTCCCCCAAATTTGCCCAAGGTGCTCAAAATTTTCAGTGATGGTTCTGTCTATGGGAGACTAGGAATTGAGGAGAGTCTTAAAGTGAACCATAGGTTGGAAGTAAAGCAGATTCAATAGAGAAAGGTACAATGCAAAGAAAAGTGGTTAAGATTAAAGACTAAGGAGAGGACAGGAACTACTTCTCAGCTAGCCATTGCAAAATAGAATGAGAAGAATCTGACCTTGACTTCTAGAAGTCAAAGACTCATTATTTCCCAGAGGCATCTCATGAAATGGAAAGGGGATTGAAAAAAGCAATGTGGCAAGGCTGAGTTAGAGCCAAGTCTCTAGGCTGGTAAGCCAGAAGAGAATCTTTTACAAAGGGAAGGAGAGAAGTATTATGGAAGACTGAGACCACCGAGTCTTTTGGGCTGGACTGCTTGCTATTAACATGTGTAACTAGAATTGAAAGTCATATTTTGTGAGGAACTTAACATTTAGACAATGCTCTAAGATGATTTAATTATTCTCCTTAACCAAGTATCTGTCTTATTCTAAATAGAACCACACTTTTTACCTTCAGGCTTTCTTAGATTTCAGTTAATCCTAAAATCTTTCCTTCCCTTGTCATTTATTTCCCATTGATCATAAATATTGAAGTAGAGGATGATACACAATCACTTCCTGCTCTGTTGCTATTTTGTCAAGCTGTCCTAGCTGTGGGAGTAGAGCACAGGACTGTTTTTGCCGAGTTGAATAATCCTGAATAATCATTGAAAAAAGATGAAAATTCATGTGACATAATATATTCACAAATATTACATGCAGATAGATGTGTATTGAAATAATAATGCTGGTATGTAAAGTATTAAGGTGGTATGCTGTGAGATACTTTGCCTGATGGCTGCAAAGCACCTCAGTTAAATATCTGGAAGGGAGGTTCAAATGTGAACCTCCTTCACTGGAATCAGTACTCAAAAATACTGCCTTGGAGAACAAATCTTTCTCCATAAAATATATATTTATTTGTAACTTTAAAGATATAGATACAAGGATTAAAACAACAGGGAAACCTTAACAGTAAAAGTAAGCTAAATATTCTACCCACTTCTATGGTTCCCTTACGGCAAACTCTTCTGGTCTTGAAGTTACTCTGAACTCCCTGCCAACTAACTAATTCCCCATGAAAATACTATATGACTTAATTCTAACTAAATCCTTATATAAAAATTTAATTATATATATGAATTTGTCTCCATGTAGATAATTCCAGTGTGCCCAAAATGGCTAGGCACACTGAGGTTGTTTGACTCTGAGCTAAAACTTGGAGTCTGAGCAAGCAAGATTTTTGGTCTTTCTCCCTCCAAATTAAGTTGTCTCACCAGCAGGTTTCTTAAATTAGGAAAACAGAAAAGACTCCTCAAATGTTCAGTCCAAGGCTATGGTCTGAGAGAAAAACCAACAGTTAAATCTGAAACCAGTCAGAGTCTAACTGCCACAGATGTCTTTTCTTTTCCTTTTCCTTCCCATAGCTAAGAGAGGGGCAGAGCAAAAGCAGTCAAGCTCAGAAAGTCAGGTTTTTCTTCACTTCTTCTGAAATCCAAAGTCTCTGGTAAAAGAAGCTGGCAGCTGGCTCCTTGGTTGTCAGACCAACCGTTGGCTCTCTCCAGCTTCTGGCTGAACGTTCTAAGATAACCTTGCATTCAGTCCAGGTCTGTTCTAACTTCCACTCAACGCTCAAAGCAATCTCTCCATCCCTTATTTCTAAATCTCTATACTATACTAAATATATTATGGTATATATGTGTATCCTGACACAAAGTGTGACTAAACATATATAAACATATAACACATTATATACTAAATTTGTAACAGAAAATATTTAGAATATATATTAAGTATATGCATGTTCAATGACATGTATATTATCAATACATATAAACACATATTGAAAGAGATGCCCACCTCCAAAAGGGGGTAGATTATTTGGGAAAGGCCTAGATGGATGAGAAATGAAAAACACCCACCTCGGGACCTCCCCAGGGCCAGTAAAGCACAAATCCCTTGAGCTATAGGAAACAAGTTTATTTTTATAATTGGAGTAAGGGAAATGGTAGCTAGGGTCCTAAAACTACAGATCTAGACTCAACCCAATGTCTACGCACCTCATGAGAGGTAGCCCTTCGTTTTCTTCTGTGGGCCCTGCCTGTCAGCTCCCTGCTCTTACCTAAAACCCCAAACACTATCTGACTCTCTGCTAACCTAATTACCCAGATTGTCTCTAAGAAGGCTGAGGAGGCAGAACTCACTGGTAGCCTGAATCCCTCTCAAGCCTGGGGTTGGCTTCTTAGGTAACCCAAAGACCCAGGTGACAAAACCCTTGGGATTACCTTAACCAAGTTGATATCAGACAGGTTGATCTCTGTACTCCAGGGAAAGGGCAGTTCTTCTCCAAGGCAATTCTCCAACCCAGGAATCTCGAATCTTTCTACAAGATTAGTTTTTCCCAGCAGATGCCAGAGCAAAGATCCTCCTTATTCATTGGAAAGCCAAATCAGGAGTCACAGTTAAACCCAGTAAAACTCCCAAGATCCTCCTCTCCTTCCAGAATCTTCTCCCAGTTTGTGTCTAAATTCTCCTCTTTTCCTTTTTTTTTTTTTTTTTTAAACCCTTACCTTCTGTCTTGGAGTCAATACTGTGTATTGACTCCAAGGCAGAAGAGTGGTAAGGGTAGGCAATGGGGGTCAAGTGACTTGCCCAGGGTCACACAGCTGGGAAGTGTCTGAGGCCAGATTTGAACCCAGGACCTTCTATCTCTAAGCCTGACTCTCAATCCACTGAGCTACCCAGCTGCCCCCTCCTTTCCTTTTAAAGACAGACAATCCATGCATTTTCTCTATCCCTTAGCACTTATCCTCACATTAAATTAAACAATGTAATGAACATATAGAACTTTATATATCAAATACATGTTATATAAACATGTAGAATATATTAAGCAAATATTTAATGACATGCATGTTATTAATACATATAAACACACATTAATACCTATAAACACATGTATATTATTAATACTTATAAACATACATTAAATATATAATAAAATACAAAACCTTAATTTATGTAAACCATTTTAAAATATATTAAACATATGCATGTGTTTAATGATATTACATTGAAGAAACTTCTTTTGGGTCTGTTTACGTGAGAAACTGAATAATACTTTTTTTCATATAAAAGCCCTCAGATTTAGAAATGATAAGAAAAGCTTTACTGCTGCTATTCTGTCCCCTGTTCATGGTGCAACGGGTTGTTTTAAAGGTAAAAGTAGACTTTGATGTAGGAGGGATTCATCTGCTATGCCAGGCTTGTCTAATACATTAATTACTTGCTTCACATGGTGAATCAATTGGTCACAGACCTGGGGCTAATTTATGCCCTCCTTCCATCAGACTATATTTAGTAGCAGAGGGGGGACCAGAATCTGTGCCTGAATGAAGATTAGCACATCCAAATCATCTGTTAAATAAGGGAAGCCACTGAGTGAAGAAGAAAGATGATTGAACTGGGAGTTTGGAGATGGGGGTTTCCTTTTTTATTTTGGCACAAACTAACTAGCTGTTTCAACTTAGACAAAGTCATGTAGTATATCTGAACCTCTGTTTCCTTACATTTAAAATGAGGAGATTTAAACCAACTGATCTCAGAAGTCTCTTCTAGCTCAAAATCTATGGAGTCCTAAAATTCTATGACTTTCCCTGCCTGCCATACTTTCTGGATACTGGAAAGGCACCCCTTTGGCACCCAGTGAAGTCTGTCTCAGGTCATTCCATTCCTGTCTTCAGCATCTGACCAGATACTAATGGAGGTGGAGATGAAGAAGAGGAAGGAAAGGGAAAGGAATTGGGAAGAGATATTCTGTCTTGGGCTCTTTTCTCCTTTTTCTATCTATTCAGCTTTATTTGGCCACCTTTAAATCTCCATGGATTTAATTTTATCTCTCTGTTGAGCCTCATATCTACCTAACCTTCCCTAACCTCTCTGCTAACCTATAATCTTTTTTAAATGATATTTTACTTTTTCTCCATTACATATAAAAGCAATTTTTAAACATTCATTAAAATTTTTTTTGAGTTCCAAGTTCTCTTCCTCCTTTTCATTCTTCCTCCTTCACTCTCTCTTCTTTCTCCCTCCTTCCTGAGAAAGTAATCAATCTGATATAGATTTTACATGTGCAATCATGTAAAACATTTTTTCCTCATATTAGATTGAACTCCAATCTTGCATCTCCGATTGCTTTTCAAATGTTTCAAACGGAATCTCTAGTAGTCATCTTAAGCTCAACATGTCCAAACTGAACTCATTATCTTTCCCTCAGTCTTCCTCACCCCCAAACACACATACTCCTTCCCTATTACTGTAGAGAATACAATTCTCTTCCCAGGTCCTCATGCTCACAACCTAGGAATCATCCTGGATTTCTTATTCTCTGTCACCCCCTCCCACATCCAAGTTGTTACCAAGGATTACTGATTTCGACTCCACAACATCTGTTGAATATTCCTCCTTCTCTCCTCTGACACTGCCACCTCTCTAGTGATCTTCTCACCCCTTTACCTTGAAATAGCCTTATGATGTCTTTGCCTGCATCAAATCTCTTCCCACTCCAATCTGTCCTTCATTCAGCCACTAAAGTGATTTTCCTAAAACAAAGTTTGATCATGTCCCTTTGCTATTCAATAAGCTCTAGTGACTCCTGGTTGCCTCCAGGATCTAATACAAAAGCTTCAAAGCTCTTCATATCCTAGTCCTGTCCTATCTTTCCAGTCTTCTCTCACCTTACTCCCCAACATGTCCTCTTCAATCCAGTGACACTGGCCTCCTGGCTGGTCCACCACCAAGGCAGTCTATCTCTTGCCTGTGGGCATTCTCTCTGGCTGACCCTCATGTCTGGAACACTCTCTCCTATTCCACTACCGACTTCCCTGGTTTCCTTTAGGTCCCAATTAAAATCTCCTTTTTTATTGGAAGTCTTCCCCCTGCAGCACCCCTTTCCCCAACTCTAGTGCCTTCCCTTTGTTAATTATTTACTATTCATCCTGTATATAATTTGCTTTATATGTATTTGTTTGCATGTTGTCTCCTCCATTATACTGTAAGATCCTTGAGGGCAGAGACTGCATTTGCCTCTTTCATATCCCTAATGCCTGGCAAATAGAAGACACATAATACATATTTATTTATTGACTATTTTATGCTTTGGTGGCCCCTATATTCAACAGAGAAGCTCTTGATCTAGGATACTTATTACCTGAATGGTCCCAGAGGATCAGCTAAAAAGCTCTTTTTGTGTAGCCTTTCATACTAATGAGGTAGATATAAGCTAGCAGGAGCCTATACAGAAGTTTGACCAAATTACTTCTAGGACTACCAAAATCAACCTAAGAAAAAATTAACAAAAACAAAATAGAAAATGGTGGTCATAACATTCAGTAAGAACATTACTTAGAAAAATTGCTGGCCTGTTGACAAACTACTTAATTCTCTGGGTCTCAGTTTCCCCATCTGTAAAATGAGGAGAATAAATTAGGTGATCTTATAGTTTCCAAAAAAAACCCCTTTCTTTCCTTTTTATAATCAGTACTGTGTATTGGTTCCAAGGTAGAAGAATGGTAAACGTTAGGTAATGGATATTAAGTGACATGCCCAGGGTCACAAAGCTAGGAAGTGATTGAGGTCAGATTTGAACCCAGGGACCTTCCATCTCTGGATCTGGCTCTCAATCTACTAAGCCACCTACTTATCCCTTTGGGAGTCTTAGAGGGTTACCTAGAACATTAAAAGATTAAATAATTTACTCAAAGGACAGTCAGGCAAGATGTGTCAGGGAAGAGAATAGCAGAAACATGTAAGATATATACAGAGTAGAGGGAAAGTAAACAGAGTGGAAGGTGCCACCAAGGGAAGTGATGTTAATAAATACAATACATATTTTAAAGTATACTTTGGTGTGTGAGGCAGCTTGGTGAAATGGTGGGGCACATGGAGCTTGTTGAGAAGACCTGAATTCAAATTCTGTATCAGAAACATACCAACTGGGTAACCATGGACAAGACATTTAACCCTTGCCTCAGTTTCCCCAAGTGTAGAATGGGGATAATGATAGCACCTTTCTCCCATGGTTGTTGTAAGGATCAGATGAAATAATACTTGTAAAGTGCTTAGCACTGTGCCTGGCAATAGAAAGTGCTTAATAAATGCACGTTTTTCTTCCTTTGTTCCTTCATTATGAGTAGAAGGGAAGAGAGATAACAGGCAGGGTGTTTTCATAAAGATGGAAGAAGAGGGGAAGGAGCAAAGATTCAGAGTAATTGAGTTTCTGATTTTTATAAGCCCCAAGGGAGGAAGCTATGTCAATTAATCAATTTATTATTTAATCATTTCAGTTGTCTGACTCTTTGTGATTCAATTTAGAATTTTCTTAGCAAAGACCCTGGAGTAGTTTGCCATTTCCTTCTCCAGCTCATTTTACAAATGAGGAAACTGAGACAGATCAAATGGAATGATTTGCCCAGGATCACCAGTTCATAAGTGTCTCAGGCCAGATTCGAACTCAGGGAGATGAGTCTTCCAGACTCCCAGCTTGGCACCCTATCCATTGCACCAATTTGATGTCCCAATTAATCAATAATCCTTTATTAAACACTTAGCATGTCCTTGTCACTTCTACTGTCAGATGGTGAGGTCTCCGAGGGTGTGATTAATATAGGTGCCAATAAATTGTGACTATGCTGATAGGTATGCTGGAGTAAAAAGCCTGCATATTCAGGCATCTAATATGGGCAGCAGAGTGAAAGGTTCTGGAATTTTGCAGGGGAGAGCTAAGCTGTTACTAAGAGACAATTGCGCCTTGAGCTGGGCCTTTCTCTTTGGGTTTTTTGACCTGGAAGAGACTGGCTATTTCTACCTTATCTTCCCATCGTACCTGCTGCTCTGTTATCCTGCTTCTCTGCTGGCTGTTTGATATCTGCTAAGTTCCTGGTGATCTTGAGACATCTGGCATCTGATTGTGAGACCAGGCCTAGATCCTTTTGGATCTTGGACCTTCTTTGAGCCCTGTCAGGCTTATACAGACCCTTTCCTTAAAAACACCAAAAGTGGGGTTTAGTGTTAGTTTAGCCAAGAACAGGAATTAGGATTTTAGATAGTGAGAAGAGGAGTAGAGTAGGAAAATCACTCTGAAGAAATCTCTGTGAAGAGATATTTTAGATCTGGGGTTTTATATAGTTGCCATTAGAGATTAAGTTTATCCAAATCCCTTCTAACCTTTCCCTTGTTAATGAAAACAAATGTTATTTAATATCTTTGTGGTCTGTGTGAGTCATCTCAGTGTCTGGCTCTGCCTTCACTGGGTTTGGTTGACCTTCCCAAAACAGCTTAATCTTCTGTTACTGGCCCTAATTAAATATCTAATCCCATCCCCCAAACCCACTACCATTACAACTCCCACACTTAGGAAACTTTAGGAAATACAAAGTTGGAGTATATCCAGAAGATGAAGAGAGGACGGGGACCTTGTTTGTTGGAGAGCGGTTGAGAGAACAGAAGAATTTTAGCCTTTGGGAAAGGAAAAATGTAGATAGTTCAGAGTAGCCGTCTTCAAGTATTTGAAGGACCGCCCTGCAGAAATGAGTCTAAACGTGTTCTCTTTGGCTGCAACCTATAGAGCCCCCTCCTCATCTTGAGACCAGTCTGCCCTTTAGCTTGAACAGATAGGGACAAACACAGCCTCGTGGTCCGTTTGTAGCCCAAAGCTCTCATCTAATTTTATTGTGTTGATGTATTAATGAAGAAATAGATCTATAAATGTCTGGTTTTCTAAGTCAGTGTGTATCCCAGGGATCCTTCAGAACCTTTTCTATTTGAGTTTGATACTTTGTCCTGAACTACCACCTCCCTTCCCACATCCCAGACTGTAGCAAGGTCTGTACAGGTGTAGGGACTGATGCTAGAAGGTGGGTAGAGTTGAAATAGGAGGATGGGTCTTACTGAATGTCTTACCTGAGCAGGGGCTTGCCTGAAGGCTAAGCAGAAGCTCAAGGCGGACAGTCAAAGGTGGGATTGGCTTTCCATGGTTTATGGTGGGAAGTAGAGGAATTAGGGCTGGGAAATAGAGGCTGAATCAAATTCAAAAGCAAAGGTGGTGAGGGCAGCAAGGTCTAGAGACAGGAGGTCCTGGGTTCAAATTGGCCTGAGATTTTTTAAACTTTTTATTTTTTTTTTTAGAAAAATTTTCCATGGTTACATGATTCATATTCTTACTTTCCCCTTCATCCCCCCAAACACCTCCCCCCATAACCGATGTGCATTTCCACTGGTTTTAACATGTCATCAATCAAGACTTCTTTACATATTATTGATAGTTGCATTGGTGTGGTCATTTCGAGTCTACATCCCCAATCATGTCTGCATCAACCCTTGTGTTCAAGCAGTTGTTTTTCTTCTGTGTTTCCACTCCTGCAGTCCTTCCTCTGAATGTGGGTAGCATCTTTACCATAAATCCCTCAGAGCTGTCCTGGCTCATTGCATTGCTGCTAGTACAGACATCCATTACATTCGATTTTACCACAGTGTATTGGTCTCTGGGTATATTGTTCTTCTGGCTCTGCTCCTTTCACTCTGCATCAGTTCCTGGAGGTCTTTCCAGTCCACATGGAATTCCTCCAGTTCTTTATTCCTTTGAGCACAATAGTATTCCATCACCAGCACATACCACAATTTGTTCAGCCATTCCCCAATTGAAGGGCATATCTTCATTTTCCAGTTTTTTACTACCATATAGAGCGCGGCTATAAATATTTTTGTACAAGACACTTCTTAGCTATCTGACCCTGGGCAAGTCACTTAACCCCCATTGCCTAGCCCTTACTGCTCTTCTGACTTAGAACCAATACACAGTGTTTGTTCTAAGATAGGAGGTAAGGGCTACATATGTATTATCATACAAAAGATATTTCCATATTATTCATTTTTATGAGAATAATCATATATAACCAAAACCCCAAAATAAACAAACAAAAAAGTCATATGCTTTGATCTACATTTTGACTCCAACAATTCTTTATTTGAAGGTGGATAGCATTCTTTATCATAAGTTCTTGAGAATCTCCCTGGATCACTTTACTGCTGAGAGTGGCTAAGTCTTTAACAGTTGATCATTCCACTACATTGCTATTACTGTGTACAATATACAATGTCCTCCTGGTTCTACTTATTTCACTCTGCATCAGTTCATGTAGGTCTTTGCAGCTCTTTCTGAAATTATCCTATTTATCATTTCTTATAGCACAACAGTATTCCATCACCATCAACAAGCATTTATTTAATTAATCTTATAAAAGATATTTTGTTTTTACCAATTACATGTAAAAACAATTTTCCACATGTTTTCTGAAATCATAGGATCCAGATTTTCTTTCTCCCTTCCTTCTTCTCTGGAGATGGCAAGCAATTTGATCTGGATTATATATGCATTACCATACAAAACATATGTCCATATTGGTCATTGTTGTAAGAGAATACTCATATAAATCCCAAACCCCCAAATAAAAGCCTAAATAAACTAACGTAAAAAATTGTATGCTTTGATCTTCATTTTGTTTCTGGAGGTGGATAGCATTCTTTGTCATAAGTACTTTAGAATTGTCCTAGATCATTTTATTGATGAGAGTAGCCAAGTCCTTCCCAATTAATCTTTATACAATATCAAAATATTGTATATAATCAATATACAATGTTCTCCTGGTTCTGCTTATTTTGCTTTGCATTAGCTCATGTAGATTTTTCTAGCTTTTTTCTGAAATTGTCCTGCTCATTGTTTCTTATAGCACAATAGTATAATCACCATCCTATACCACAATTTGTTCAGCCGTTCCCTAGTTGATGGATATCCCCTTAATTTCCAATTCTTTGGCACCACAAAAGAGCTGCCATAAATATTCTTGTACAATTAGGTTCTTTCCCCCTTTTTAGTGATATCTTTGGGATATAGACCTAAAGGTTATACACAATTTTATTGCCCTTTGGGCGTAGTTCCAAATTGTCCTCTAGAATGGTTGAATTAGTCTACAACTCCACTAACAATGTATTAGTGTTCAATGAGCATTTATTAATTACCTACTACATACCAGGCATTATACACTGGAGATACAAAGAAAGACAAAAAAAATATTCTTGCCCTTAGATATCTCACAATCTAATGGAAGAGATAAAATCATATATATATATATATATGAATATATATATATATAGTATATATATGATTGATATACAGAGTAGATGCAAAGCAATCTGTGTAGGGGGCACTAGCATTGGGGATTAGAAGGGTAGGGATGCTGGGGAAAGCTTATAGATGACTATTAGATTTGAACTCAGTCTTTATTGAAGACTGGGAAACCCAGGAAGCAGAGGTGAGGAGGAAAATAATTCTATATATGAGAGAGAGTCAAATGTATGGAGTAGTTGGGAGAGAGTATTGGGTTAGATTAGAAGAACAGAAATTAGACCAAGATTGCTAGGTACATGAAGAAGATAAACTATAAGAGACCTGGAAATATTGGAAGAATTCAGATGAAAAAACTCTAAAAAAAGCTTAAAAATAAACATTTTATATTTGATTCTGGAGGTAATAGAAAGCAAAGAGGTTTATTGAGTAGGGAGAGAGTGACATGGTCAGATATATTCTTTAGGAAAACCACTTTGTCAGTTGAATGGAGAATGGATCAGAGTAGGTAGAGACTTGAGAGAAGAAGATTATTGGGATAGGTGAGGCTTATGGTGATGGAGGTCTGTACCATGGTGGTGGCTCAGTGAGTGAAGAGAAGAGGAGAGATCTGATAGAGTTTCTTCTTCTGGGAGCCAAGAGTAAGGAACTCTCTGAGCTCCCCTGAACCCACCTCCAAACAGCCACACATCCCCACACAAAAACCTCAAAACACATTGAGGAGAGATATAGTAAAGGGAGAAAAGACAAGACCTGATGACAGGCTTCTCAGAGGGTGAGAAAAAGTGAAGAGGTGAAGAAGACATTGAGTTTTTGAGTATAGGTAACTTTGTTGTTTGTCCTTTGTTTTTGAAAAAGACAAATGCCATCATTGGATGTTGTCTTGATTTGGGCTTGAACTTGATTTGTGAGATAGAATTGCATAAAGTCATTAACTGCACTCTCTCTTCCAGACATTGAAGTCCAATGGAAGGACAAAATGCAGGATGACTGGTGATGGTTTGAGATGTAATGGAGAACCTTGATGTCTTTTTTGTCTGCCGAACTCTAAGTATTCCATAGTGCCACCTTCGTTTGGCCACCTTCATGGCCATTGGAACAAATTGTTCTCATCCATCCATTCTCCTGGAGGAAGTCTTTACATGCTTGGGGTAGACAAACTTCTAACTCAACAATGGGTCTGTGGCTCATTGGTTACCTTCTATGTGGTTTATCCCATCTACTAAGATGGTTTACTGGGATGTCATGCACATGCTATAGCTTCTTGGAACCAAAGGTAAGAGTTAAGGGTCATGTGGACACCAAAGATGGAAAATCAGCCCTGAAAAGGGCTCTGCAAGCCCTTACCCCAGAGGTGCTTGTCCTCCTTGAAGATCCATTCATGCCTTGGTAGTTATAGGGAAGTTGTGAAAAGGAAAGGAATGGAGGGAGAGGGAGATGGGGAAATAATGATTTATGTTTTGAATATTTAGAATTTGAAATATCTACAGAATATTACAGGGAATCTAGCCTCTGAAAAGTAAGTTAACTTAGTAACTTAGCTCTTAGTGGGTAATTAATAAATGCTTCTTAAATATGATTGATCATGTGGTTTGATGGGGATATGATTGGGGTTTTGGCATTAAAAGATCACATTGCAAATATAAATAACATGGAAATAGGTTTTGAACAATGTTACATGTAAAGCCCAGTGGAATTGCTTGTCAGCTCAGTGAGGGAGGAGGGAAGGGGGTGGTAATCATGAATCTTGTAACCATGGAAAAAAAATTCTAAATAAATAAATAAAAAATAAATGCTTGTTAACTGATTGACTAGTGAATAGCTAGTAAATATCAGAGATAAGATTTGAAACCAAGTTTTGTCTAAATACAAGATGAGCAATATGTTTCCATTACACCAAACTGTCTCTTACTTTTTAATAGCAACAAAGCATTTTGAGCACCATGTGCTGGGCACTTTAAACATATCCATTGCTCCTCCCATTACCCTCCCCTTCTTATTTTCTTAGGAGGAGATTAAACCTATAGAAGGAAGAATTGGCTGGACTCTTTTTTCTATTCCTTCTTTTACTGCAGGGATCTTCACTTTTTTCCGAGCTCTCCCTTCCCTAAGAAAATGAGGAGAGGGAACTAAAGGCACCAAACAGGAAAGTGTCATCAGGTAAGAGGAAACCATCTTTCCTTTTGGATTTTAAAAAGTGACTCAATGCTGGGTTCTTTGTTTGGAGTCTACCCAGGACAATTTCATTTTTTCCCTTTTCCACATGAGCTGAGTGTGGGGGAGCCTGAAATGAGGAGACTATGCTAGGAGGTCTCGATAAGCTACATGTCCTGAAAATTGTCACATGGTGGAGATACAATGGAATGATGTGGGAGGATAATCTGGGGCTTGCTGTTGGAATAGAAGCCTAGATCAAGAATTACTATTATTATTATATGTCTATAGCATTGTTGGCTCTAAGGAAAAAATGAATACTTGTATTAGAAAAGTGACATTTTATTTTAAGAATAAAATTTAATGATCTAGAAAAACAAACATTGGTAGAAGAGGGGGAATTACTAATGTTTAGAAAAATGTTAAAGTACTTTCTTATTTTCTTGTTTTTTAGCTTTTTTTTCAGCTAACAATGATTTATTTTCTCTTCCTGCCCAATTGTCCCAATAACAACTTGGGGGCAAGAGAGGAATTTTAGACTAGCTGTCATAGGAATTTCTAATGCCTATCATGTTAGCCTGTCTCCCACCAAATGCCGGTGTATTCTGTGGTGACATATTTTTGAGGAAGAAATAAGATCTTTATTTTTGCTAAGTTATTCAAGAAACAGCCACACAGAGTTACTAGAATTGGATTCCATGGTGAAGTTTTGATTTTTGTTTTTTACATTTTCATAGGTGAAGGAAAGAGAAGGGAATTATTCTGTACGGAGAGACATCAAACACACAAACAATGAGGGAAATTGGGCAAGACAATTGTCCTTTGAGAGAATCAAATTGTTCCTGAGAATTGGTTTGTATAGTTTATAGGAAGAGAAGCAACTTCCACTTTGGCTCATTTCCCTATTGACTTTGGGAAGTAGAGGAGCCAGCCCTGCTAAAAAGTCTTCTGGCGAAAGATAATTCAAATCTTCTTGGAATGATCTAGACGTTTCATTTCCACTATTTTGGTTCTAGTTTATAATTTGGGGTACTGTGAGAGCACTAAAAGGGGTCAGTGTGAATATCATCAAACAACTCTTAAATTCCAGGAAGGACCATAAAAGGATTTTAGGGCCATTTTGGGGGTCATAAATAAAGGGCAAATGAGCCCTTTCTGGAGATTTGCAGAAAAACACCACACTAATCCAATTCAAAGAGGAAGGGTTTTGTAGAATCCAAGAAGGATTATTTGGTTGATAAATAACAGTTCCAGGACTACTTAATTTGGGATTAAATGAAACATGCTTTCTATCTGTGAACACTGTTAATTGATGAAAAAAGCACACGCAGGAAATATTATCCCCAAACATTCCATAGGAGCCCTGAATATCATTTGTTACTAATTTATTCTCTCTAGTTGAATTTTTGTGAAGTTTTCAAACATTCAATGGTGGGAAAAGGTCAGAGGAAAAGGTTGTGTTTGCATTCTCTTCTTTCCTTCCCCATACAAATGGGCAGCAAATGGAGGATTAAAATACATTTAAGGTTTTTTAGATGTCTTGAAAGGAAGCATCATGTAGTGAAAACAGTGATATATTTAAACCGGAAATCTGGGTTCAAATCCTGTCTCTGCCAATTACAAATTGTGTGACTTCTGTCAAGTGATTTTGTTTATGTAAACCTCAATCCTTATCAGTAAAATAGAGGATTTTGGAGGAGTTTGTCTCTAAGGTCCCTTACAAGTCTAAATCCTATAAACTGTAGCCATGCCCTATGTGTAGAATTTGAAATTGTTGGCCCTATCAAAATACTTTTTTTTAAAAAGATTTTTTAGATTTAGGCAAATTTTTAAATCTGCTGTTAAAACTTATGGAACCCCCCCCCCCGCCATGATTCTCTTCTATTATCTCGAATCCTAAAAATATTGCCTCATATAGGAACCCCTTGTTTCCCAAAATTTCAGTTAGTCATTAAGTGGGAACCCAGTGATTTCCAAATTTTCTTTTAGTCATTGGATGGGACATTCAAAGCATTTGTTCATAGGACTAGGGAGACTGTTCCCAGTTTTGGAAAGAATAAAGGAATTTAAACATCAGGATGTTCGAGATAAGGGAAATATTTGAACCGCAGGATTCTTTCAACTCTTGGCAAAGTATATCATCTCACTGTTTTGGTGATTTTATAGGGTAACATACTGTGGCTGATGGGTCCTATTAATAAAGAAACTTTACCAGAAACCATCTGGGTAAAGATCAGGCATATAGTGGCTAATTTTATTTATTTTCACTTTGAGGCTATGCCAACTCATTGGCAATACCATCAAGGAAGGAGCAAAAAAAAAATGTGGTCAGAACCATGGTGCTGTATATGCCTCAGGCAAAAGATGTGATCAATATTTTTTCTTCTTCTTTGAATTGATTGGCTACTTTGAGTCATGTGGGTACAACGCCAGACGATGATTTGAGGAAAGAAGAGTCTGCTTTAGTGGAAAGAGCCCTGAATGTAGAGGTGGAGAACCTTTGTTCAAATCCTGGCCTTTCTGCTTATTGCTGTGTGACTTTGGGCTCAGCATTAAACTCTGTTGGACCCATGAGCAGCCCCTGCACTTGCAGCCTGGGTGAGAGGAAGAGATTCGTCTTAAAAAAATGGTTAAGAATGCCTGCTTAGGGGCTGATGTTTGACAAGTTCTCGAATTCTTGTGAAAGGCTTCTCTACCATTCTTTATTACCATATACATTTTTCTGTATAAAGCCAGTTAATTTCCTCAAAATATTTACCTTTACTTATCTCAAATATTTTTACATTTCCAGCGATCTATGTATATGGAGTCAACACATTTACAGATCACAAAGAAGGTTTTACTTAAATATAAAAAACAAACTAAAGTTTAGCTCTCTAAAAACACTTGGTGTGGTCCCCAATGCTACATGTAGAGAAAAACAAATAATAATTCCTTAGCTGTTTGTGTTAAATTGCTATCTTAAATCTTGAAACTCAGATGCTTGCTTATACTATAAGTTTCTTTTTTAAGAGAGCTAAGGAAGCCAGTATTTAAAAGGATGATATTCTTGGGGAAGATTTGGTCCTTTTGGGGTATGGACAAAACTGAAGAATTCACTTCTTGGTCTGGATGAGAACATATGAACTGTAAGAAAATGGTATTGCATGAGTTGTGCATATCTGCAATGAATCTTTCATCTTAAGACTGTGAAGGTTTCATTTACCATCTCTGTCTGTCTGTCTCTGTCACTCTCTCCCATCTCTCTGTCTCTCTCTCTGTCTTTGTCTCTCTGTCTCTCCCATTTCTCATCTCTCTCTCTCTCTCTTTCTTTCTCTCTCATCCCTCTCTCTCTCTCTCTCATCTCTTTCTCTCCCGTCTCTCTGTCTCTGTCTCTCTCCCATCTCTCTGACTCTCTGTCTCTGTGCTTGTCTCTCTGTTTCTCTCTCTGTATATATAAATATATACACAAAGTTAATATTTTTCAATAATACAGTATTGTAATTGGAAAAAATCATATAATAGTTTTAAATGAAAAATTAATCTATATTATTATTATTTTTTTTAGATTTTTTTAAACCCTTGTACTTTGGTGTATTGTCTCATAGGTGGAAGAGTGGTAAGGGTGGGCAATGGGGGTCAAGTGACTTGCCCAGGGTCACCCAGCTGGGAAGTGTCTGAGGCCAGGTTTGAACCTAGGACCTCCCATCTCTAGGCCTGACTCTCACTCCACTGAGCTACCCAGCTGCCCCCTAATCTATATTATTTTACTTCTCAAATATGTATGCATGGTAAACTCCAGAATTTATTTCCTTTCATATTAAAAGGTAAGTATGGGGAGCAGCCAGGTGGCTCAGTTGATAGAAAGCCAGGCCTGGAGATGGAAGGTCTTGGGTTTCAGTTTGACTTCAGATACTTCCTAGTTGTACGATATTGGGCAAGTCACTTAATTGCCTAGCCCTCTATATTTTTCTATCTTTGAACTGATACTTAATATTGATTCTAAGATAGGAGATAAGGCTTTTTTTTAAAGAAAAGAAAAATAAAAATGATGAGTATAGAAAAGCTTTTGGAAAGTCAATGGGGTATGGGAATCAAAAAAGGGTGGGAACTTTGAGATAATATGTAGAGGCGTAAGAGACTTTGAAAGTCATTTAGAGTAACTTTGCCATTCCACAGATGAGGAAAGAGACCCACAGGAAGTAGATGGCAAAGCTGGAGATATTATCTTTAAGAACCCCAAGTTTTAAATAAAATAGATGTGGAGTTGAGACAGCCTGCAGGTCAGAAGCAGTCCTTTAGTAAAAATGATAACCATAGTCTAGTACCCATACTAGATGTACTCTTTAATCTCATGGCCAGGTGGCTCCACTCTTCCCTCAGCTGGCTGTTCTTAGGGTGGTAGATTTTGGGAAGTCTCTGAGACTGGTGGATTTGGAGAGAAGGCTGGACTGCTAAGGGAGTGTAAGGCACATAAGAGTAGGACAGAGACCCGAGGGCACTGTCTGCTTTAAGCCTCTAAGATTCTGAATGGCTTGGTCAGATGGATGAATCATTGGGATGATAATTATCTTTTTCCCCCTGAAGATGGAAAAAACCTGAAAGATGCTACTGATTCACATCATTGGGGGGAAAATGGGGAAATAGCATTTTACTGCTGAGACTCCCACACAGTGGTTTTTAGACATTGGGTGAACAGTGGTGGCTGTGATTAATGGTGAAGAGTGAGACAGGGAAATGAGTATGTGGTACCCAACAAGGTCTGGTTTTCTTGATGACGCAGACAAGTTCGAGCTTACCAATTCATAGTTCGAGTCCCCTAGTTCACAGAGTAATGCAGAGCATCTCTCCTCTTCTTTCCTGAATAAATTATTCATTCATTAAAAAAAAGCCCTTACCTTCTATCTTAGAATCAGTCCTGAATATCAGTTCCAGTGCAGAAGAGTGTTAAAGGCTAGGCAAAGGGGGTTAAATGACTTGTACAGGGTCACAGAAATAGGAAGTGTTTGAGACCAGAACCTCCCAACTCCAAGCCTATCTATCCACTGAGTCACCTAGCTGCCCCTCTACATTTCTTCTTTATACAGAACTAACTAAATAGAGAAGATAAATACCAATTTCTAATTGATATATTTGCTGGAGTCTACTCTAACCCCAAACTTGACAACTTCTTCACTTTTTGATATTCATTGCCCTCAGTCACTCTCTTTACAGAGCTGTTAGCTCTACTAGGTTTAGGGTAAGACAAAGTTTATGTAAGACATGGTCCCTGTCCTCGTGGACAGTTTAGTAGGGACACATGACAGCTAAGGGGTATGGTGGATAGAGCTCCCAGCCTGGCATCAGGAAGACTCCTCTTCCTGAGTCCAGATCTGTCCTCAAATGCCTACTGGCTGTGTGGCTCTGGGCAAATCAGTTAGTGTTCCCGTCTGCCTCAGTTTCCTCATCTGTAAAATGAGCTGGAGAAGGAAATGACAAACCACTTCAGCATCTCTGTCAAGAAAACCTCAGATGGGATCACAGAGATGGACCCAACTCAAAACTACTGAACAACAAATGACACGCAGAACTAGCAATAGCAGAAATTTGTATATTTTGTCAGTTAGGATGTACTTTAAATAGATCATCTTACTTGATTCTTATGACAGCCCAGGGCAGGTGTTATTGCTACCATTTTACAGATGAAGGAACTGAATTCAGAGAGGTTAAAGTGATTTGATGAGGACCCAGAGGTAGTAAGATGCAGAGAGAATCACATTCCCAAACTATGGGGTTTTCTTTCCTGTAGAACTACTGCCAAAACCAGAATACAAAGTTTTATAAATTATAAACGAAGTGATATGTGTGGCCCAGTGGAGAGAAAATAGTTGCTGATTGGATGTGAGGAGGGAAGATCAGGGATATTTTGAAGGAGGAAATGGTAGTGAATCTCTGATTTAAATTATGAATAGAGATTTAACAGAATAATGGGGTAGGAGGCACATTCTGAGCCTGGGGAATAGTGGAAGTGAAGGAATGGGGAGAGGAAAGAGTTGGATGGAAGTGGGTCATGATGAGTGGTATATTTTGTCTAGAGATTCTTTGAGGAGAGCACTATAACATTAGGATGGAAACATGGGGTGGCACCAGACTCTGGATGGTGTTAAAAGCTTGACTAAAAGGGGGCAGCTGGGTGGCTCAGTGTGTTGAGAGCTAGGCTTAGAGATGGGAGTTCCTGGGTTCGATTATCGCCTCAGACACTTCCTAGCTGTGTGACCCTGGGCAAGTCACTTAACCTCCATTTCCCAGACCTTACCTCTCTTCTCTCTTGGAACCAATACTCAGGATTCATTCTAAGAAAAAGGTAAAGGTTTTCTTTTCTTTCATTTTTTTAAAAGCCTGACTAAAGAGTTTGAGTCTCACAGTAATTGGGAGCCATTGCGGGATTTTGAGCAGAATTGTGACTTGACAAGATTTATAGAGAAGGAAGGTTATTCGGTGTTAAAGATAGATTAGAATGGTGATGGAGTGGAAATGGTTATATTAGGAGATTAATGCAGTAACCCAAGTTGAGAATAAGAGCCCTTGCTAAAATAGTGGCAAAGGGAATAGGGAGGAAATAATGGATTGGAGAGATATGGCAAAGATGGAAGCGGTGGGCTTGATAACTGAGTGGATATGAAGTGAGGAAGAGGGATGAACCACAGAGAGCTCCAAGATTTTGAACCTGGAAGACTGAATGGATGGGGGTGTTAGTGAGATAAGCAGTATAGGCGGAAGCAGGAGCAGGTTTTATGAAAAAGATGATAAACGTGTGAATTGATGAGTTATATTTGTAGTGGAGAGGCAGCATAGTATTGTGGGAAAAGGCTAGCTTTGGAGATAAGGAGACCAGAGTCTAAGTCTTGCCTCCTGGGTAAGTCACTTGAACTCTCAGCACCTCTGGGCAACTTTTGAAGACTATAAGTTTCTGAGAAGATACTGAACTGTATGGTAGAAGAAATTCATCACAAGGGGAGCCTTATCCTTAAAAAAAATCACAAGTCTGATCCAAAACAAAAGTCTAGTTGTTAACAGGACATCTAGGTGAAGAAACCTTGTAGGCAGTTAGAGATGTGAGTTCTAATCTCGTGAAATAGGTTTTTGTTTTTTAACCCTCACCTTCCATCTTAGAATCAATACTATGTTTTAGTTCTTTTTTTCTTTCTTTCTTTTTTTTTATAAACCCTTAACTTCTGTGTATTGGCTCCTAGGTGGAAGAGTGATAAGGGTGGGCAATGGGGGTCAAGTGACTTGCCCAGGTTCACACAGCTGGGAAGTGTCTGAGGCCGGTTTTGAACCTAGGACCTCCCATCTCTAGGCCTGACTGTCAATCCACTGAGTTACCCAGCTGCCCCCTATGTATTAGTTCTAAGGCAGAAGAGCAGTAAGAGCTAGGCAATGGGGGTTAAGTGACTTGTCCAGGGTCACACAGTGAGGAAGTATCTGAGGCCATATTTGAACCCAGAACCTCCTATCTCTGGACCTGGCTCTCAATCTACTGAGTCACCAGCTGCCCTCCCCCCCCCCCCCCCGCCTCATGATAAAGGTTTTAGAGTCATCTCTGTACGAATGACAGCTGAAACCATGAGAGGACATCAGGTGACCAAAGGTGGGGAAAGACTTTGGAAAGGGAAGAGAAAAAGGCTGAGGATAAAACTTTGGGGTTTTGGGAAAGAAGGGAAAGAAAAAGATTATGTAGAGAAAGAGCAGCCAAAGTGGAAGGAGGAGAACCTGAAGAAGGTAATGACTTAGAAGTCAATGCAGACTATCTAGAGTAAGATGGATTAGGTGGTCAATAGTCTTAAACAATTCATGGAGGTCACAGAGGATTGTAACTAAAGAAAGGACAAAGGAAGCAGTGCCACCAGGGATGTCACTGGTAACCTTTAAGACAAAGGCTTCAGTCTAGTAGTATGGAAGAGGGTATGGTCCAATGAACTCAAGAGACAGAGGAGCAGCTAGGTGGCACAGTGGGTAGAGGACCAGGTCTGGAATCAGGAAGACTCATCTTACCGAGTTAAAATCAGACTTTGGACACTTCCTAGCTTTCTTACGCTGGGCAAATCACTTAACCCTGTTTGCCTCTCTTTCCTTATCTGTAAAATGAGCTGGAGAACGAAATGTCAAACTAGTCCAGTATCTTTGCCAAGAAAATCCCAAATGGGGTCACAAAGGGTCAGACACAACTGAAACAACTCAAGAACCATAGGAGACAGAGATTTGTAAGGAAGTAGGAACACAGAGACCAATTTTTCAGACCTCTGAGTGTAATAGAAGGGTCAAGGGGAAATTTTTGCTTAAAAATGGCTTTTGACACAAAAGAAAAAACATTTGCTTGATTACGTGGTTCAATGGGGATATGATTGGGGATGTAGACTCTACATGATCACTCTATTGCAAATATAAATATAAATAATATGGAAACGGGTTTTGAACAAGGATATATACCCAGTGGAACTGTTTATTGGCTATGGGAGTGGGGAGAGAAAGAACATGAATCATGTAATCATGCAAAAATATTCTAAATCAAATAAATAAATTTAAAGGGAAAAAATGGCTTTTGAGAACTCTGAAAATGTTTGTGGGCAGCTGAGATAGAGCTGGAGGACAGGAAAATATTTAAAATGTTTGAGGTCAAATGCTGGTTAAAAAACAGTTCTAGAGGAGATGGGAATCAAGGGTACAAATTCTCTGATTAATATAAGGAACAGGGTCACCTATTCCTCTGAGGTGGGGAAGGATAGGGTAAAAGATGCTGGAAAAGTTTTGAGGAGAAGAGAAGGAAAGTTGAGGGAGCTCCTCTTGGATGACTTTCATAAATCACTTTCAGTGGATAGAACATTGGACCTAGAGTGAGGAAGAATTGAAATAAAATCTGGCCTCTGGTATTTATTGGCTTTGTGATTCTGGGCAAGCCACTTAATTCTGGTTGTGCTCATTTTCTTCATTTGTAAAATAGGGATAATAATAGCACCTATATCCTACGGTTGTTTTGAGGGTAAAATGAGGTCATATTAGTAAAGAGCTCAGCAAACCTTAAAGTGCTCTACTTTTTTTGGGAATTATGAGCCTGGATCATCTGTTTTTGGTATTAGAGGAAGGTGTATGATATAAGATTATAGAGAAACACTTGGAATGGTCCCTGTGGAGGATGGAACAGAGAGTCAAGAAGAGCAAAAGGATTATGGAGCCCAGCTGAGGTTGAATTGAAGACTTTCTCCAGTGCTGCCCAGTAGCCCAGGGATAGGAGGGTAGACACTGGATGGTGAGAGTTTTCCTGAGTTAAGGATTATCAGGTGGGGAGCAGCAGAAGGTCAAGCAAATAGAGAGTCCTAGGAGGGTGACTAATTGATCATTTAAGAGGCAGATGTTCAAGTTAAGGCTAGCTATGGAGTCAAGCGAAACCAGGAAGGGAGAAGTTGAAGGGAGAACAGGGAGAGGCCAAAGGACAGTAGATCTGGAGTAGGAGATGAGGTTTGGTATGAATGAGAGAGTCAGAGGTGAAATGTGACACGTGATAATTTTCAGTTTTCTTTCTTTCCAGACTAGATGATCTCTGAGGTCCCTCCCAACACAGCCTATGTATTACTGCTTGCTTCAATGCGTCTACTTATTGAGATGAAAAAACTTAGTCTTTAGACTCCTGGAGAAATTCCAGTGAAAAAATTAGGAATTCATATTCTGCTTGTGAAGAATTGGTTTTACCTAAAATCAGTCCAACTGGAGGGATCTCCCACTGCTAATAGAATCTGTTGTTCATGTCTTCATCCTCACCATTATACAATCAAAGATAAAACTGCCTCATCAGCCAAAGTCAAAAGAAGATGCAAAATATGTAGTCATCAGTGCAGAGTATACTTGGTGTAGAATATTTCTGCTATTAAGTGCTGAATGCATAGTTATTTTTTGTCTCATGGCTGTAAAACACACACACAGCTGCTCTGTGATTATAGAAAGCTGTTGACCTGACCTTTGCAGCAGTTTCCCTTAAATGGTTGCTGTGATTTATTTGAGCCTAACTGAAAATAGTAATTATTGGCTTGTGCTCTTCTAATTCCTCATTTCCATGAATAATAGTGATAATCATGGTAACACCAATAATGAAAATAATGGCAGCATACTTCCTGTTCTAGCTTATTTTCTTCATGACATAGTTAACCAAAGAATTTTTAATATTAATATAAATATATCTCCTACAATAATTAAAATTATGAGTGCCTGGATTTTTTAGTGACCTTCTCTTTAGGAACATATGTTTGATAGAATAATATGGAGCATAAACTTACCTCCCTTCCATAGACAGATCTTTTGTGGACTTTGTCAATGGAAGTAAATTCTTGGGAAAGCTGGTAAAATTTCTGGCTGGAAAGTTTTGGAGGGTTGCTTCAGAATGAATGAATAGAAAGTCAGTTATAAAGTGTTTACTATATGCTCTGGATGCTATGTAAAGTGCTGAGGTTACAAGTTCAAAAATAAAAAGAGTCTCTACCTTCCAGAATCTTTTATAAGACAACATATGCCTGGAAATTAATGTTTAGGGAAGTATTTTGACTGGGAAGTCATAGGGTTGTTGAGTGGAACCATAGAGAAATTAATCAACTCATTCTTTCTGGTAATGGAAATGATGACTTAAATATTGTTTCCAGAGCTAGCGATGGAAAAGGGGTGAGGTTGGGAAGAGTATCCATGCAATATCTTGAAGTGAAGATGACCAGAAAACAACATGGTAGCTCTGGATCTGTGCTACATATGGAACACTCTAAACATGCAGGAGCTCAGGGCTCCAGGAAAGGCACTAGATTGTCAGCTGGGAGGCAGAGAATGGAGCCAGGAGGTATAACATGATCAGAGAGTAGGCATGATGCTATCTCAATAGGGAGGATCCTGAATTTTGGGGGAACTGGTTTGGTATTGACAATATCTGGGAGAATGACCAGTTAGGAAAATAAAAGAGAAAGAAATATTCCCTACCCATATTCAATCAATCAAAAAATAAATGAACATTTATTAAGTGATGACCTCCTGATACATATTGTGCCAGGCAGTATGTGTACAGGGTCAAAAATAAAATAGTTCTTACCCTCTAAGTTACTTTTTATTAGGGGGGCTACATGTATATATTTAAGTATATATAAAAAGAATGCAGAGTGAGTGGAGAGCAATACCTGCCATATAGGCTAGATTATTTTTTTTTCTGAAAAGGAATTGAAATGATCCTCAAGACTTTATTGGCTCAGGGGACTAGGACTTGGGCCATTGAAATAGCTTCCATGTGGTCTAAGTATAAAAAAACAAGGGCAGAAGTGGGTAGCGACAATTCCCTTGGTCTTCTGACCAGCAGTCTGAGGTGGCTAACTCAAAGGTAGAGAAGCTACATTCAACTAATTGATGCTGTGTCCTTGCTAAATATTTCCTTCCATGCTATGGATGAGTAAACTTCTTTTTGTTAACTCTTGGATGGTTAAGGGATGCCTCATTTCATGACAAACTGGAATCTGAATCTTCCTGAGTAAGATCTGACCTGCTCTAGGGTAGAGATTGGGAAAAGGCTTCATGTGTATCCTTCTCTAAAGAAAGAAGCAGAACACACATTATATTTGTTGTTATTCCATTGTTTTTCAGTCATATATGACTCTTTGTGACTGCATTTGAGGTTTTCTTGGCAGAGATACTGGAGTGGTTTGCCATTTCCTTCTCCAGCTCATTTTTATAGATGAGGACACTGAGGCAAACAGGATTAAGTGGCTTGTCCAGGGTCAGATAGCTAGTAAATGTCTGAGGCCAGATTTGAACTTGGCAAGACGAGTCTTCCTAACTCTAGACTCAGCATTCTATTCTCTATTGCTCCTATATTTAATATAACATCTATTATAACCCTGGACTAATCAAGTTCCAAATATTATCACATTTGATCTGATTCTTTGTATTTGGCTGTAAAAATTCAGCAGCCATTCGTTAAGTGCCTAGAAAACAAAGACACAAAGAATAATTGCTGCCCTCTTGGAGATTACATTTACTAGGCAAGTAGAACATATTTACACATACATGAAAATACAAGATGGTTTGAAGAGGGAGAGAGTGCTGCTAACAACTGGGAAGTCAGTCAAGGCTTCCCATTGGGTCCTGGTGGAAGATAATAATTCAGAGAATTGAAATAGAGTGTAAATGGACAGAAGTGGGAGATGGAAGGTTAAGCATGAAAAACAAGAGAATTAAATGTCTGAAAAGATAGGTCAGAGGCAGTTTGTGGAGGTCCTGAAAGGTCAGACTAAGGATTTTATTCTATTGGCTATAGGGAGCCATTGCAAATTTTTGCATAGATTAATGACAATTGTGAGATCTGAGCTGTAGAAAGATTATTTTGGCAATTGTGTGGAGAATGAATTGGAGAGCAAAGATTAGAAGCCAAGAGACCAATTATGATGCTTTTGCCATAGCCTAGGCACGAGTAATGATGGGGCCTGAACTAGAGTCATGACCCTATGAGTAGACAAATGGATGGAGATGATAGAGTCATTTGAGGGGAGTAATTTGTTGAAGAACAGTTTCTTTTCCATATGTTATACTCTTTGTGAACTATACATACATACATACATACATACATGTATGTATTCTGGAAGTGGGGATATAATTGAAAAATTAATGCTTTTCTTGAAGGTCTTTGGAGATGGATTCAAGGGTCAGGAAGCAAATTTAATATCTAGATTCTTCAGAGAAAGACCACAGAAAATATTTTCAGGCTGACTCAAGGACAGATGTTCTCCTGAGATAGTTAAGTGTATTTATAAGTGAATACAAATGTTTATCTAGTCACTGAACTTTGATTTTATACAAGAAAAGTCCTCTTGAAATATTTATTTTCTGCCCAATCATTTCAGGCTATGATACTGGAATCCTACCCTTTGGCCCATTTATTCTCTTCCCTTACTGGTGATTTTTTGGAGAGATTTGAGTTACGAAGGACCTGGTGGAATGGGCATTTAAAACTTCTTTCCACATTGGACTTGCAGGTCACTTGTTTTCAGCACTATGGAAGCAATAATGTTTGATTTCTATTTAACTGCTATGAAGGTTTGGCTGTACTTTTAAAAGGTATCTTAATCCTAGTTTCTTTCTTTTTCTAGGCATAGTGCTGGCATGGATGTGTCACAGTTTCTGTTTTGGACCATTCTCTCTGCAGCTACCTTCTGCTCAGTCAAGTCACAGATAAATGGTAATATATATTCTACTTCTGTTTGCATTTAATAATTATACTGATAACTATACAGTGGTAGCAGTATAGTCTCAGTGAAAAGTTAAAAAAGGGCAGAAGAATCTACAATGAACAAAATGTGAAAAAGTAATTTGTAAATTAAGATCATAGATCTGGGTCTGCCAGGGACCTTAGAAGCCAGCTAGGTCCAACCCCTTGTTCTTACAACAGAAGAAACCAAGGCCCGGAGAGAGACAAAAGAAGACCTAAGATCTCAGAATTAATTAGTAGAAGAGCTGGGTTCTGAACTAAGACTTTCAGATTCCAAAGCCAACATTCTTTCTCCTGTACCACATCCTCCAAACTATTGGGAGACATCTCTCAATTGAACTGTGGATGTGTGATTTCATTTTAAAATATAACTGATAAAAATAAGGCATCAATGAACAAATGAGTCTGAAGACTTTAATCAGCACAGAAAATATAATTTGTAGTTGTATTAACATGCATTTTGTTTTATTTTGTTTGGCAGAACTGCTCAGATAGGAGGACTAGCTTCTATGATCCTAAGATGAAATTAATGGGTTTATCTATAACTGGTGATATTTTTTCCAATTTTTTCATTTTCATTTTAATAGGTTGTTGGGGCTTTTGTAAGATGAAACGGTCATTAAGAAAAGATTGTCCCCTCATCTGCAGTTTTCCATGGAGACCTCATTGAGGTTTATGTATTTGAATATAGTAATGAGTCTTGTTCTTTGTTGGGGAAAAAGCTTTGTCCAAGCTAACTCAAAACTAGCTGAATTTTGCTTTCCTCTCTAACATGACTTCCTTATGAATGGGAGCTTTGACAGTAATAAGCTTTTTATAATTAAAAAGCATGGCAAAGTGAATTAAGGGGGGGATAGCTATTGAATAGAGCAGAAAAAGAAATGGTGTCTGAAGACACAAATATACTTTGATGTCACCTAAATCCTTGTGCAAGATTAAACCAATTAATATTTGCCAAACAAGTTTTCAGTGTACAGCCAAGAAGTTTTCCCTTATAAGTAAGAATAAGAGCCAAGAGCCTGGTAGTCTGTATTTTATTTTTCCTTAAATGGACTAAAATGAGAAATCTAGAATTCTCTCTAGTCAGTAGGATGGTGTTCTTTTTTCCAGGCAGACAGAAGCCAGAATTGGAATCCAATTGCAATCTCTAGCCTGTCTTCATTTTCCATGGAGTCACTGCTTGGCTTTTTGAACTCTTCCCCAAATTTGTAGGATCTTGCTGAAAAAAAAAGCCTTCTTGAATAAGTCACTGCCTCATTAACTAATTCTAATTTCCCCCTTTCTCTATACAAATGTTACGATCCTTTCCACCCAATGTCCTCCTTTTCTCCAGGAGACTTAATCTTTAGGCTGCTCTTGATAGGAATATTTAGTCTTAATTATACTGAAGAAATGTGGTAGATTAGAGGGAATCATGGACTGGGAGCCAGAAAGCCCCAATATCGGGTCCTGGCTGGGGACTCACTGTCTGAGTTGGTGCAAGGGACTCCTGTTTTCTTGGTCTTCCCAGTGGAAAGGACTTTGGTTTGGGAATTAGAGGATTTGGATCCAAGTTAAGTTATTTCACTTTCTGAAGGTGTCAGAGGTGGGGTTCAAACCTATTAAGAAGAGTCTCAGTTTCCTTCTTTGTATAATAAGGAATTTTGGCTAGATATCCTTTAGGCTATAGTCAGCCATCCAACTCTTTATCTTTCTTTGTATTAATTGTTTCCCCAGTGGATAAACAATGTACTTCATTGTATCCATTAATTTTTTTCCTGCTAGTGCCATCCATCTCAGATGGTTTTCCCTAAAAGATAGTGATCCTCCTTGGGTTTTTATAGCTCCTAGACCTGTACAAATGTTATTTAATCAGTGCCACAGGTATGAGGGACCAGGCAAGATCCTCAGGAAGCAGCCTAGTACAGTAGAAAGAGAAGGCAGTGGAATATGATGATATGGGTTCAAATTCTAACTCTATTATTTCTTACCTGTGTAGCTTTGGGAAGGTCATGTAAATTTGTTGGGCCTCCATTTTTCCATCTGGAAAAATAAGGAGTTGGCCCTGATGGCCTCTGAGGTCCCTTTTAGCTCTCATCTATGATCTAATATTAGATTGTAGCATTTTGATTTTGGACTAAAACCATCCCAGGAAAGTTTTTCTCCCCATTTCTCTTGCCAGTAACACTTTACCCATCCTGGTGTTCTGCCTACAGTTGACACGAGGGCAGATAGGAGGGTGGTATGGAAAAGCAGAGAGAAGGAAAGATTTTTTTCTGCCTATTCCCAGGTCAGCTGATTCAATTGGCATGTTCACATGCAGCCAAGGTGGGAAGGGAGGCTGGAAAGGGATGAAGAGGAATGAAGAAGGGAAATGGGAAAATAGATCCTTTTCACTTTTTCTTTTTGGCCAAATTGACCTCTATGTTGGATCCATATATTTTGTTTTTGTCTCTTACTTGTTGCCAGTGACTGATTGGTTTTGTGTGGCTTCCCTTAGTCACAGCCTGTCTTTTTTAGTCTGCAGGGAAGCATCAGTTGCAGATGTCGTGTTCCTGGTCGATTCTAACCTAACCCCAGAAAAACTCCAAAATGTTCAAGACTTCTTGTCGACATTGGTCAATGGCCTTAACCTTGGCAGAGATCAAATCAGAGTTGGCCTGGTCCAATACAGCAACACACCCAGCACAGAGTTTTCCCTCAGTACTTATCAACACAAAGAAGATATACTGAGGCATATCCAGAGATTGACGTTCAAATATGGGGATGCCCAAACTGGCCGGAGCTTGCGCTTTGTGCTAGAAAACCTCTTCCAGGAAATGACAGGAAGCCGGATACGCCAAGGGGTCCCCCAAATTGCTGTGCTAATCACAGATGGACCAGCTCAGGATGACATCAAAGGGCCAGCCAGTGCTATCAGGAAGGCAGGTGTCCTGCTGTACACCATTGGCCTCCAAGGTGCTGTTCTTTCTGAGCTCAGGGAGATGGCGAGCGATCCTGATGACAAATTTGTCTTTATGGCAGCTGATGCCTCCCTTCTAGGTGATCTTTCCCAGAATGTGTTGCTGGCACTCTGCACCACAATAGTGGAAGTGACTCAACAGGGCTCCCAAGTCTCTGCAGGTAGTCTCTCATATTACCTTTTTTCCTCTTCCCTTTTCCCTGCCTGGAGAATCTCTCATGATGAGGATGATAAAGGTTAGGGTGGGGATGAAGATAATGATGTATATGAGGATGATGGTGAGAATGAGGATCATGAAAATGATAAAGAGGATGATAAGGGTGATGGACATGAGCTGAAGATGATGAGGGTGAGGGTGGGGATGAAGATAATGATGAAAAGGATGTGTACAAAGATGATGATGAGAATGAGGATCATGAAATGATAAAGATGATGGACATGAGCCGAAGATGATGAGCATGAGGGTGATGGGGATAAGGATGAGGATAATGAGAATGGGGATGATTGATGATGAAATTAGTGATGAGAATGAGGAGGATGAGGAGAAGAATGATGTTGAAGAGGATGGGAAGGAGGATGACTATAATGACAGCCAGCATTTATCTAACATTCTAAGGTTCTCAAAGTGCTTAATATATGTTGTTTTCTGGTTTGAAGACACTTTAATTCAGGGGTTGGTAACATATGGCTCTCGAGCCATATCTGGCTCTTTTGAGGGCCAGATATGGCTCTTTCTGCAGGAGCCATAAAGTTCATTTTTTTTTCAAGCGCTGTTACAGGAGCGCATTGTGAGTACTGTACGGCTCTCATGAAATTACATTTTAAAAAATGTGGCGTTTATGGCTCTCATGGCCAAAAAGGTTGCCGACCCCTGCTGTAATTCATTGGACACACATTCAATAGACATAGAGCAAGCTCTGACGTGTGAAAATGTGGTGCTGGGTGCTGAGGATGCAGAGATGCTTGATGGGGATGCTATAGAGGAAGTTATCTTTTGGGTGTGGGCTAGACTACATGGCCTCTAAGGCCCCTTCTGATTCTGACATTCTGTGAATCTGTGATCTCTGCTGAAGACTTTCACTGGAGTCTGTAAAAGTGGCCTTGAAGGTGGTTAGATTGCACAGCAGATAGAGTTAAAATCCTGCCTCCAAAATTTAATAGATGTGTGATCCTGCTCTTAAGAAGCCTACAGGAGGGAAAAGACAAGTACACAAATAACTATGATTCAAAGGAAAGGGATTTAGGTGCTCTGGAGAGTGTCATAGCCAAGGGAAATGTGATGAAGGAGAGATCACTAAGTAGTGGTGGGAAAAGATAAGGAGAGTTTCATGAAGGGCTTTCTGAGTTGGACCTTGAAGGACAGGAGAGACATCAATAGAAAGTCACTTATAGGCACCAAGGCTGGCATGAACAAAGGCCCAATAAGTCTTTATTAAGTGTTTACTGTGTGCCAGGCATTGTGCTAAGTGCTTCATAAATATCTCATTTGATCCTCACAATAGGTAAGTGGCAGATAGTGCTAATATTAGCTCCATTTTATAGTTGAGGAAAGTGAGGCAAACAGAGTTTAAGTAACTTGGCCAGAGTGACACAGCTAGGAAGGGGCTGAGGCTAGATTTGAATTTCCTGATTCCATGCCCAGTGTGCTATCCACTCGGCCATCTGGTTGCCCCTAGGATGGGACAAGTGGGATAGAATCCAGTCCAGTCCAGCTGGAACATAGCATGAAGGATCCTAGTGTGGCCGAACAGGTAAGTTGGGGCCAGATCACATTACCGTTTTCTGCTAGAGTACAGTGGAAAAGTGCTTTCCTGCAGTTTGGTCCTCATCCCAGAGCAGAATTCATAGGTTGCTCACTTGTGATTTTATGACCTTGAGGTCCCCTAATCCATCTCCTCATTATTATAGAGACAGCAGCCTAGTTGCTCAGATATGCAGCCATTGAAATGGCAGGTCTTGGAATGTTCACTTTGTGTCTTTGTTCCCTCCACTCCCACCCGGACCCCAGCTTGCAGAAAAGCAGCCGTAGCTGACCTAGTATTCTTGGTGGATAGCTCCACGAGTATTGGCCCAGAAAACTTCCAGAAAGTGAAGAGCTTCCTCTACTCCTTGGTTTTGGGCCTTGAGATCGGCAGGGACCAGGTCCGAGTGGGGCTGGCCCAGTTCAACAATAACATCTACAAGGCATTTCTGCTCAATCAGTTTCCTCTGAAGAGCAATGTGCTGGAGCAGATACTGAGTCTCCCCTACCGGCCTGGGGGGACTCGAACTGGCAGTGCCTTGGACTTTCTCAGGACTGAATTTTTCACCGAATCAGCAGGCAGCAGAGCCAAGGACAACGTCCCCCAGATAGTGATCCTGGTGACGGATGGGGAGTCCAATGATGAGGTGGCAGAGGCAGCCAGCAGACTGAAGGAGCAAGGGGTCTCCATCTATGTGGTGGGAATCAATGTCCAGGATGTCCAGGAGTTGAAGACAATAGCAAGCAAGCCCTTAGAGAAGTTCCTTTTCAGTATTGAAGATTTCAATATCCTTGAGGGACTCTCTGGCAACATTCTTCCTACCCTATGCTCAGCAGTAGAGAATCAGATCCAAGGCAAGTATCTTCCATCACCAGGCCTGTTGATGAAATAGGGGACATTTGGCTTTGGGAAACTCTAGCTTCCTTGTTCTCTCTCTCTCTCTCTCTCTCTCTCTCTCTCTCTCTCTCTCTCTCTCTCTCTCTCTCTCTCTCTCTCTGCCAAATGAAATCCTGCTCACCTTTGAACTTCTCCTTGATATTTATTCCTGCTCAGCTCTGTCTCTCTCTTCCTCTGCCCATCTCTTCCTCTGCATCAATTGGAATATCTGCTCATTACTGCCAAAGCCTTCTTCATTTTCATCTCTTTTCTCATCTTCTTGTGCTCCTAGAAATCTCATTTTCTCCTGAAGATGCCTCATCTCTGACATTTTCTCAGATGCTGGTCCCTTTTCTTAGGGGTCAGGAGCGTGCTCTATGTCCCCCTTCCACTTCAGACGCACTTCCTGCCACCTATGCTTAGTAATCTTTCCTTAACCAATTAATCTGCCAACAAACATTTGTTAATCAGGCAGAGGTAGTGATGTAGTAGATAGAGAGCGAGCCTTGTAGTCAGAAGAGTCCTGAGTTCAAGTCCTGGTTCTGACAAATACTGATTATATGATTATAGCTGAGTCGGTGGCCTCTTGCAGTGGATAGAGTGCTGGACTTTGAATGATTCAGACATTTCTTTAGCTGCATGATCATAGGCAAATTGCCTAACCTTTGTGAGCCTCAATTTCCCCATTTGTAAAATGGTACTTATCTTTTAGGGTTGTCATGAAGAATAACTGAGATAATAGATGTACAAATCTCAAAGTACTACATAATGCTGATTATGATTAGTAACCTCTTATTGCTCCAGGTGACTCTTGAATAAGCAAGGACTCATTTACTTTAGTGTTTGGGAGTTTTCTCATTGGAATACCCTACACAGATGAGAGTGAATTTCTGCCTCCCCCAAAAAGTGACAGGTTCTACAGACATAAGGAAAATTAAACAGTCTGTGTCCTCAAGGAGGGAGAAAAAATATATGCCTATATTATATATAGGTACATAAACATGTATATGTTTGAGTATGTTATTAAAGCTGGATATTACACTAAACTTCGGGAATACTGTCTGTCTATCTATCTATCTATTTGTCTATCTATCTATCTATCTATCTATCTATCTATCTATCCATCCATCCGTCCATTCATGGCTCTCTGTCATCATCCATTTTTCCATCTTTCTAGCTGTTAATCCTTCTTGTTCCTCCTTTCCCCTTTTCTCCTTCTCCTCCTTTTTCCTCTCACCCCCACCCCATATAATACCACCTCTGGTACTGCCTGTCTGACTTTGACCAGCCACTTATGTGGTCCAGGAGAACCTAACCCTGAATTATGGGTCAAAAGTCAAATGACTCAATTCAAATTATGCCTCTGATCCTTATTACCTGTCTGATAGTGAAGAAGTTGCTTAACTTCAGTTTCCTCACCTGTAAAATCAAAGGACTGGACAAAGAGGCCTTTGAGGCTCTATTCAGCTATTATCTATGATGATGCTCCCTATGCCTTTCTTTCCTTACCTGTAAATTGGGGTAATGATAGCACCTACCTCTCAGGTTTGTTGTGAAGATCAAATGAAATGATGCCTATAAACTACTTTGCAAACCTTACATCTTTATAGAAACATCTTATTTTTGATGTCTAATTATCTTACTATATCTTATTGATAACAATATCTTATTATTGAAGTCTGTGTATGGCCTTGTGATATATGTAGATCCTGGCTTATGTGTCCTTCACATCCTGTAGTTTGGAGGTCCCTATATATCCTCCACATTTTGAAATGCCATTATTAGATTAGGGCTGGGAATGAGAAACCCAGTTCAAGCCAGATGTTGGAATCCCCGTGGGCTACATAAAGCCTTTTATTGGAATTTTGGAGTTGGTCGTGGTAACCTCATCCATGAGATTGCTTGTTTCCTAGGTTTAAGGGAATGGTAAAAATTTGTTACAGAAAATGTGGAATTTTCTGCCAAGTTTTTTGTTTGTTTAAGTGTCAAAACATTTATTTAAAATAAACTTAATTTCCCTATGGTAATTCTCCAAACTCTAAGCAGCTACTGTATTACTTCTTTGTAACCTATGTTATATGAGAATTAGAGTCCAGACTTGGTATGAGAAGTGTTGAAAACAAGTCTAGCATCCACTGGCTAAGCCCAGGCTTAGGCTTATATTTGGTTCGTGCTTTTCAGCATTAAAAAAATCCTCTTATAGTCCCTCGTTTTCAAATATTCTCTCCCCTTCTCAGAATATATATTTTTACAAATGGTATAGTCTTAAGTGACTCAAGTCATCTTGCCTCTTAGGACCTTAGTTTCCTCATCTGTAAAATGCAGGGATTGAACTAGATGGTCTCTGAGGTCCCTTTCTGATTTCTAGTTAGGATAAAATGAAAGCTTCTTGAGGTCAGGGAACTTTTATTTTTGGTATCATGTCTCCAATGCCTAAAATATAATAGTTACTACAACAAGTACTTCTTGATTGATTTGTAGGTGAACCCTATGATCAATGATTAAAAAAGTACCTTGCCCATAGCAGGCACTCAATAAACATTTGCGAATGGAATTGAGTATGCCAAAAAGCATCGCTAAGTACCCTCTAGGTGTGTAACTCATGATGATGAGTTAGATTTGAAGAATACTTTTCTCATAACAACCCTATAAAGCAGATAGGACAAGTACTATGATTTCCATTTTACAGATGAGAAAACTAAGGCTCTCATTGCTTTAATGGTTTTGAGAAGTTAAATGACCATCAGTGTTGAAACCACATGGGAACAAATGGATCATGATTCTAAGGCTTGTGCTTCCTTCTCCATCCCGTACCATCTCTTGTGCCTAGCATTGTTCTGGGTGCCATTAAGGAATACTTAGATGTATCTGTAATCTCGCCAATTTAGGATTGTCCTCCTATAATTGTAGTCCATTGATTCTTGATCATTTCATGGCTCTCTTTTTTATATTTTCCCATAAGTAAGGTACAGGTTGTTCACTAAAAGTGCTGAGGGCCTTTCTTTGATTTCTCTTGCCATTACAAGAATACCAATGGAGCATGAGGTCCATCTCTTGTCTATCCCTTTCTTTGACCACATAACTGCTCCATCTTCTTTTTCTCTTTGATGACAACTTTTACTCCAGTTCTACTATATAGGTATACCAAAGTAATTTAGCATGACCCCTGCTCACAAGGAGCTTATAATCTAGGTGAAGAGGTAAGATATGAGGGTGAAAAAAATTAAAGAACAAGGTAATCTGTGATAAAGTGCAGCATAGATGCAAAATGTAATTTTGAGGGGAGTTAGAGAAAGAAGAGATAAGTGAGAAATTGAGTCATCAGGGAAGATTCAAAGAGGAGGTGGGATCTGAGTATATTTAAAAGTAAAATTTAAAATTCTAATTCATGTATGGACTTGCCCAAATAATCATAATCATATTTCCATAGGTCTTTGAGGTTTACAAAATGCTTTCCTTACAACTCTGTGAGAATAATACCACCATTATTGACCCCATTTTATAAATAAGGAAACTGAGGTACAGAATTCTTCCACCTGAATTTAGTTACCGTGAGAATCAATTTTCTATGTTGATTAAGCCTTTTTTCTCTCTCTTTTGTCTCCCACTCTAGCATTCACCAAGTCCTATGCTGATGTGGTCTTCCTTGTGGATACTTCAGAGGGCACATCATCAACCAGTTTCAATCAGATGAAAAATTTTATTTTCAGAGTCATTGACACATTGGAGGTTGGGCATGACAAGGACCAAATTGGGCTGGCCCAATATGGTCACCAGGGTCATGTTGAATTTTTACTCAACACCTACCAGAACCCAGTTGAGATGATCACCCACATCCAGCAGAATTTCCTCCCCCGAGGGGGTGCCAGGAAGACGGGAAATGGCCTTCAGTATTTACAGGAGACTTTTTTCCAGGAGAAGGCAGGAAGTCGCTTCCTCCAGGGCATCCCTCAGTATGCAGTAATCATTACCTCTGGTCAGTCAGAAGACTTGGTCTTAGAAGAGGCTCAGAAGCTAAAGGAGAGGGGAGTGAAGATAATGGTGGTTGGCATACAGGATTTTGATAGTAGAGAACTGAAGGTTATGGCAACTCCTTCTCTTGTGTTTGAGATTGAAGGACAAGATGGCATTAGGAAACTTCAGCAGGATGTGAATCTGGTGTTTGAAAGTTCTGGCCAGCGGCACCTCAGTCCTAAGATGGGTGAAGAAACCTTAGCAGGTATGCCTTGTTCTTTGGGGTGAAAGAATCAGTTCACATCTACTGGGTCAAGTAGATGCTAATAGGAAATTAAAGGGATGTCATGAAAATTACTTTTTAGACCGAGATACCTTACTTTTAGTAAAATCAATGTCATGATACCTTAATTCACAATCCTCTGGGAGCAGAGTACTTTCTAGTAAAAAGTGCTTCAGCAGAGGAAAGTTTGGGGAAATTTTTGGTCTCAGATCTGCATCAGAGGAAGCAAAGGCTGAGGAGGAAGATATTACAGTTGAGCTGTCTCAAATACAGGTCTCTTCAGTTTTGGGTAGGGCTACACACTTGAATCAAGTCAAGAAGAAGTCTGAGAGTTTCTGTGTTGGCTATAGTCAGAGAAGGCTTACCTAACACTTGGTGGAAGGGAGGCATTCAATTGCAAGGTGGAGGAGATACAGTCTACCTTAGCTTGAGGTGTGGGGGAATGGTGTCCTAATTTCCAATGGGATGGGAATGTGCATGATGGAAAACATTTATATACTATGTTATTTTTTTCTCAGGCAATGAAATTTCCAATGACTGAGGGTGTGACATGAATACATTCTCAGTTGTATAAAGAAACAAAAAAACCTCTCTTGATACAAAGATAAATTGGGGATGATTATTTAATTCAAAAGAGGATTTACAATGAATTTCCTTTAACCAGAAACATTTCTCAGAAAACTTAAAACATGATTTGATTCGTAATATTTTAATTTACAACTTCTTTGGATATTTGTTTCATAAGGTATACATAAAAAGAAAAAATGGAAAGAAAATATCTTCAGTTTATACACTGAATCCTTCAGTTCCCTATCTGAAAGTAGATAGCATGTTTCATCATTATTTTCAGTCTTTTGGAATTGAAGAGGGTCATTGTGGTGATCAGAATTCCTAAATGTTTCAAAGTTATTTCTACAATAGTTATTGTGTAGATTGTTCTTCTAGTTCTGCTCATTTAACTCTGAATCAGTTTATACAAATTTTCCTTCTTTTTTGGTGTAACTATCTCCTTCATAATTTCTTATAGCACAATAGTTTTCCTTCTCCTTCATATACTATCACTTGTTCAACCATTCTACCATTGATGGACATCCTTCAATTTCTTCTTTGTTACTAACAGAAAAGTTGCTTAAAATATCTAGTATATATGAATCTTTTCCTTTTTCTCTTTGGAGAATAGACCTAGTTGGAGTATCTCTGGTTCAAAGGACATGCGGAATTTAATAAATTTCTTGACTTAATTTCAACTTGCTTTCCAGAATGAATTGACCAGTTTACAGCTCTATCAATTGCGCGGTCCCTGTTTTCCCACAGCCCCTCCAATATTTGTCATTTTTCTTTTCTGTCAACTTTGTCAATCTGATGAGTGTGAGATGGTAATTAGAATTGTTTAAATTTGTATTTCTATAATTAATAATACATTTCCATTTTAAGGAAAGTCTCATGTATTCCTTTGCTTTTGTGCTTGTGTATGTGTTTTTTAACATAAGTAAGTATATCTTGTCAAACTTTTTTGCTATTTATTGATATAATTATATGATTTTCATTTTTTTATTCATTTGGATAATTATGTTTATAGTTTTCCTAATATGACACCAGCTTTTCATTCCTGGTTTAAATTCAGCCTCATTATAGTGTATAACCTTTGCGATATGTTATTATAGTCTCTTTGCTAATATTTTATTTAAAAGATTTTCATCAATGATCATTAGACATATTGGTCTATTATTTTCTTTCTCTATTTTGACTCTTATGCTTTAGATATCAAGACTATATTTATGTCATAGACAGAATTTGATAGGACTCTGCTTTTCTTATTTTTTCCCAGACTGTTTATATAATATTAGAATTAATTATTCTTTAAATATCTGTTAGAATTTGCCTATAAATTTATCTTGTCCCAGAATTTTTTTCCATTTCAAATTAATTTATGGCCTGTTTCATTCATTCATTTAGGGTTTTATAAGTACTCAATTTCCCCTTCTGTTATTTTGGGAAATTTTTATTTTTGTAAATATATTTAAGTCAGTTTTATTGGCTTATGGTACAGGAAAATAGCTCCTAATAATTTACTTTCTCCTGATCATTAATTTGACTTTTTAACTATTGATACTTCATAATTTAATTTTCTTCTTTCCTCTTTCCTTTTTTTGGGTTTTAAATCAAGTTAGCTAATGGCTTATTTAGTTTATTATTTTTTCAAAAAGAGTTTCTAGTTTTATTTAGTAATTAAAAACTTTTTTTGCTTTTAATTTTGTTACTATTTCCTTTGATTTTTCAGGATTTCTGTTTTAATGTTTAATTGGAATTTTAAATTTTATTGGTTTTTAAGTTTTTTTAAAAGTTGTATGCTTAAAATTTTTACCTATTCTTTCTTGTATTGATGAAAACATTTAGAGATATAAAATTTCCCTTAAAGTTTTGCTTTGGTTGCATTGCAGACACTTTGGGATCTCATTCCATTTTCATTATCTTTATTGAAATTATTGATTATTTCTATGACTTACCCTTTCATTCATTATTTAGGATTGTTTTTTAGTTCCTAATTAATTAAATATTTTTGCTTCAAAGAATCTTTATTGGATAAGATTTCATTGTATTTTGGTTCATAGAAGATGAATTTAGTATTTCTGCTTTTATTTTTTGCATTTATGAGGTTTTTGTCAATTTTTAAAGCTAAAACATATGTGTACTCCTTTCTCTTCCCATTCACTATTCTCCAGAGGTCCTTTATTTATTTAACTTTTCTAAAATTCTATTTAGGTCCTTCATGCCTTTTCTGTTTAGATTTTTCTAGGTCTGAGAGGGGTAAATCAAGGTCCCTCACATTATAGTTTTTAATGTTTATTTCTCCCTATAACTCTTTTAACTTTTCCTTTAAGAATTTAGATACTATATATCATTTGGTGCACGTATGTTTTGTGTTGATATTAGTTTATTGTCTTTGGTACTTTTGAGCAAAATATACTTTCCCTACTTATCTTTTAATTACATATATTTTTGCTTTTATCTTTTCTCAGGTCAAGACTGCTCTTCTGGCATTTTAAATTTTAGCTTCTCTAGCCCATTATTTTAACTGTGTGGATTTTTCTGTTTCAAGTGTGTCTTTTGTAAACAACACATAGTTGGACTCTAATTTCTCATTCATTCTGCCCCTTTCTTCCACTTTAGGAATGATTTCATTCCATTCCCATTTACAATTGTGATTGCTAATTATATATTTCCTTCCATCCTCTTCTCTTTCTCCTTTTTTGCTGCTCAGTTTTCTGATTCCTCTTTAAGAGTTTGTTTTGTTTCTGATCTCTGCCTCCTTTAATCTCTCCTAATTGTCCCTCCTGTTCACTCCTCCCCCTTTCCCTTGTTTCCCTTTTAGATGAAATGTTTTTTTGTACCCAACTGTGTGTGCTTATTATGTACATTCTTCCCTGCTTTGACCACTTTAGATGAGAACAAGGTTCAGGTGAATCTCACTACTGGAGTTTGGCAAGTGGAAGATGGGGTTGTGGGGCAAGCTGTAATGACATTCCCTGAAGAATTTAAAAGTTGAAGGTGTTGGCAATGGAAAACAATAAGAGATTCTTGAGAATGAGTCACATAAATCGTAACGTGTTTTAGGAAGACTAGTCTGGCAGAAATAGCTGGGTTCTGTTGATGGGGAGAGATCCTGGAGGCAGGAATCAGTGTTAACATAGATATGAGGTAATAAAGACTTGGATTAAGGTAAAAGAGAGGAATGGGTGGACCTAAGAGACATTTTGAAAGGACCTAAGGACCTTGTTGGTTAATTTCATTTGAGAAATGAAGTCAAAGAGAGAGAAGCTAGAAAGTCATATAAAAGCACATTCTTATTGATTTTCTAGATATTCAGGATATATGAGTGGGATGGGTATGGTTCAAGGTGGAAAAATTAAAACTTCTACATTAGATGTGTGTCACCTGTGGTTATCTTCCTTGACTTAAAAGGAAAAAAAAAGATTGGACCTGAATTCTAAACCATCAAATATATGTTGTGTTCTAAACTATCATATTGTATGGGTGGGGTCTATAACAATCATTTTAATTGTTTTTACTTATGCCCATAGGTGACTTATCATTTTTGACTTTTTCCTTTTAGTGTGCACAAGTGCTTCCTTGGCCGACATTGTGTTCCTTGTTGAAGCATCAAGCAGAATTGGGTTAGAAAATTTCCAGTTAGCTGTAGAGTTCCTGGGGAAAATTATTCACACTCTAAATATTGGCCCTAGCAAGGTTAGAGTTGGCTTGGTGCTTTATAGTGATGAGCCGAGGCTTGAATTTGGCCTGGACACATTTCTGAGCCAATCAGAAATCTTAAGCCACTTGAACAAGTTGCCATTCATAGGTGGCAAGACTAAGACAGGAGCTGCTTTGGACTTCCTCAGGAACACAGTATTTACTCAACAGAAGGGAAGTCGGTCCAGACAAGGAGTACAACAACTTGCTGTGGTCATCACAGAAGGCTATTCCCAAGATGAGGTGGGCAGGCCAGCTTCTCTCCTCCGACGGGCTGGGGTCACTGTCTTTGCTGTGGGCACTTTGAAAGCTTCAGGAAGCAGAGACCTGAACAGAATAGCATCCCACCCACCTCGGAAGCATGCCATCTACCTGGAATCATTCCTGCAGCTCTCAGGGATCAGGGAAAAGATAAAGAAACGTGTATGCACAGAGATCGTGCAGAAAACCTTTTCAGTTCCAGTGATGACGCGTACCCTGAAAGAAGGTTAGAGGCACTCCTAAGTTTTCTCTCTTCCCTTCCCTTCCCTTCCCTTCCCTTCCCTTCCCTTCCCTTCCCTTCCCTTCCCTTCCCTTCC
>NC_058134.1:39454920-39498146 GCF_016433145.1 Gracilinanus agilis
TCTCTCTCTCTCTCTCTCTCTCTCCCTCTCTCTCTCTCTCTCTCTCTCTCTCTCTCTCTCTCCTCCCTTACCCCCTCCCCCACTCTGGGGTGTAGAATGTGTTTTGTGTCTACATGTATGTATGCTGTATGCTAAGGATATGTGAATTAATCAGTGTGGGAGAGCTCGTGGCCCTCCTTTCCCTGATGCAGATCACAAGCTATCCAGGACTTTGTAGCAGACTCTAAAGTTATATGGAGAAACTATAAGTGGGCATATGGGAAACCCTAGAAAATCTGCCTTGGGGGCCGAGGCTGGAATCCTCTATGCTATTTGATCCTAAGGGGTAGATGTTAAACTCTATTAATGTATGACCGGCTTCTACATCCCTCATATAGACCGTGAAGCTCACTTAAGGAGGACCTCAATTAAAGGAGGAAGCTCCCACCCCCCTGGGGCCTGTGCCGGTCATTAGTGTCTCTGCAGTGGGCTTTACTGGGTGTAGCAGGGAATGTCTGGTGCTGAAGAAAAGCCATGGCTTGATCAGAGCACAGATTTCATTCTGCAGATTCTTGTTGTCATCGCCATCACCATCATCACCAGCCTCACTGCCGAGGTCCCTCACAACTGCATCAGTTGCCCTTGAAAAGAACTTTACAGAGTCCTTCCTCATGGCCCCTTTGTAAGGTGCAGAGAGTGAAAACATTGCTATTCCCTTCTGATGCAGGACTGCCTACAGTAGGAAGGACACTGACTTTAGAGTCAGAAGGTCTCCATTCGAATCTTTTCCCTGTGTGCCTCTCAGTGAGTTACTAAACCTCTGTAGACGTTTCTTTTGCAGAATGAAGGGGTTGGACTAGATTATCACTGAATCTATTTCCCCATCTTATAGATGGGACAATTGATGCTCAGAGAGTGGCTTAGCTGTGGCTGCATAACTAGTGAGTATTGGACTTAGGAGTCCATCTTAGGTCTCTGGGTCAAATCCAATCCTGTATGATGCTCTCTTCATCATATCCTCCCCATGTGAAGAGTCTTCGGCAGTCATGGAATGCAAGCTTCTCGAGGGCAGGAACTGTTTCCTATTTATCTCCAGCATCTAGCACGGTGCTCCTGCCTTATTGGTGGCTGCTGATGGACTGACTTCTTAGGCTGTGCCTCTGAGATCTCCTTGTCGGGCTTTCACCATGTCTCTGTTCTCCTCCACTAGGTTGTGTTAGCACAGAGGAAGCCGATTTCTATTTCCTCATCGACGGCTCAGGCAGCATAAACTATGACGACTTTGCAGAAATGAAGACGTTCATGAAGGAGCTGATAGGCGTGTTCCGGGTCGGCGCAGATCGAGTGCGGTTCGGGGTTGTCCAGTACTCGGACTCTCCTGTAACCGAGTTTGACATCAGACAGCACACCAGCGTGGCCCAGCTGAAGACGGCCATCACCAACATCCAGCAAGTCGGAGGGGGAACCCGTACGGGAGAAGCCCTGAAATTCATGAAGCGCCTTTTCTCCGATGTGGCCAGGGACAAAGTCTTGCGTTTTCTCATCGTTATCACGGACGGGCAGTCTCAGGACAAAGTGGCCCAGGCGGCCGAGGAACTGAGGCAGGAAAACATCACCATCTATGCCATTGGGGTCAAGTCTGCCGTCACCAAAGAGCTCCTCGAAATCTCTGGCTCACAAAATAGGATGTTTTTTGTGAATGACTTTGATTCCTTAAAGCCTATCCAGCAAGAAGTCATACAGGACATCTGCTTCTCAGAGGGTAAGAAAGCTGAGGGGATCCCAAGCCAAATTCCACCCATCATCCACAGTGGGGTGGACATTTACACTGCTCGTATATGTCACATCTTCAATCTTGTTTGCAGATGGGAAGAGCAAATTAGTTAGGTCATCACAAGAGTTAGGATGACCTGTGAAGAGCCAGATTTTATGGTCTTCCTTTTATCCACTCAGACATAGCCACAACATGGTTTTTTGGCTTGAGAAAAGGATAGCCGAGTCTCGTAAACCATAATGGATTTCAGGAGAACTGGGGCATTTTCTGCCTGAGCTGCTGCCTTTCCAGGGAGGGGGTGAAGTTTGGGGAAGGAAGTAGGCTCCACTAAATTAATTCAGACATTGAGTGTTTTTCTTTCCTTTTACATTTTACCAGTGTGTAAGGATATGAAAGCAGACATTCTCTTCTTGGTTGATGGCTCTGAGAGAATCAACCCCAGAGACTTCGACAAGATGAAGGAATTCATGGTGCAGATGGTGAACAAGTCAGATCTTGGCTCTGAGAAAGTACAGATTGGCCTCTTGCAATTCAGTTCAAGCCCCCAGGAAGAGTTTCGTCTCAACACATACTACTCCAAGGTGGACATTCTTAGGGCCATCACTGGTATGGTACAGATTCAAGCAGGTGCCCAAATAGGGAGTGCCCTATCCTTCAGTTTGCCTTACTTTGATGGGTCAAGAGGAGGAAGACTTAATGTACCCCAGTATTTGGTCATAATTATTGGTGGGGAAATGGAGGATGCTGTGAAAATGCCAGCTAAGGCTCTCAGAGATAAAGGAATCAATATTTTTGCCATTGGGGTACATAAGGCCAACAACTCCCAGCTGCTGGAAATCACAGGCGCCCAGGACAAGGTGTATTATGAGGATAACTTTGATTCTCTCCTTTTCTTGGAGAAAGAGATATTTTTTAAGTTCTGCAATATGGAGGAGGGTAAGTGACAACCAACCTCAGTGTTGTTTTTTTTAAGTTCACACATGAAGCATGTTAATGATTGTCAATAAAGATTTGTTGGGTTTAATTGGACTGGAAAGTTTTCTGTAGTGCTGTGGCAGGTAGGGATAAGTGGAGTGGGAGACTTCCCCTTGAGCTCTTGTGTACTAGGTTAGTGGGTCTGCAAAGCTCATGGAGGCTTTTTAGGTTCTCTATTTGTCTCATACACAGACAGGGACATCCTCCATGGCACCATCTCTGGAATATATTCACTGAGTCTCTACTTAAAGTCTTCCAAGAATTCACTATTTTCTTGTGTCATCAATTCCACCTTCAGATGGACCTATTAGATAGACTTTTTCTTTTATTGAGCCTGTCTATCCCTTACTTCTGGATTTGCTCTTTGGTCTTGAGTAGAAGAAGTCTGATTCTTTTTTCCATGGTGCAGACTCCTTCAAATATTTGAAGAGAGTGAGCAATCATGTCCCTTCTCATTTCCTTCTCTTGGAATTCCTAGTTCCTTTGGAGCTCAGCTTAGGTGCCATCTTCTGCATGGGTTCCTCAGATAAATGCTTGCTAATTAATTAATAAAATAATTAATAAATACATTAGTCTCCAGACTAACTACCCTTGGCTCATTTTTTTTAAAGCTGAGAGTGAGTTAGGATTGGAATCAACATGTCTACGTTCAAATGTTCTGCTATATTCTTTATATATTAGACTCATTCCATCAGGTCCCTGAATGCATAGGCAGCATGTGTGGGTAGAATTAACTCCTAAATTAGATTCCCCAACTCTTTCACCCTTCCTCTGAAAATTTATAAAAGCTGAGGGCACAACTAGGTCCAAAGTAGGCACTTGGAATGTATGAATGAATGAATGTACTAGCGGTTTTCCTTTTCTCTTTCTCACAGCTTGCAAAAAGACAGAAGTAGCAGATATTCTATTCTTGGTGCATGCTTCTAGTGGCATCACCAACCAAGAACTCCTAGCCATTCACAGACTCATGGAAGCCATTATCAATGACTCACTGGTTGGAAAGGACAATGTGAGATTTGGGGCTATTTCCTATAGTGACAATTCAGAAGTACTTTTTTCATTGGATACCTATATTACCAAAGCACAGATTAGAGATGCTGTTTTCCACTTGAAACCGAAGGTGGGAAAAGCCCGTACGGCCACAGCTTTAAAATTTGCCAAGGAAATGTTTTCTGAGATGCATGGAGGTCGCCAATCCTTGGGTGTCACTCAGATCTTGGTGCTCATTACCAACAAACCAACTGAGGCTGGAGAAAAAAAATACCTACAAGAGTCAGCACAGACTCTGCAAGAAGCTGACATCGATGTCTTTGCTATTGGAATAAAAAATGTTAAGAGGCCAGAACTTCAGGCTATCACGAAGCATCGGGATCGGTCATTCATGGTGCAGAGTTATCATGAACTTTACAATTTGCATGAAAAAGTGACTCATATTATTTGTAATGAATCAAAACCAAGTAAGTGAATCTTCTTCTTTTCTCTCAAAAAAATTTACCAAAAAAATTAACTATTATTGTCCCTCCTTCAAAACAACAATAGCAAAACCCAAACTAAACAAAATATATGGATAAAACATTTCAGTTAAAAGCATAGGCACTATTCTACCACCACACATGCTCACTCTCCCCCAAGTAGGTGGAAGTATATTTCATTAAAACCAACTATTTCCAATTGCTTTGAGTTAGCTGTCCCTTAGTGCTGTTGTTGCTTAAGTCATTGAATACATTGACATATGATTCTGCTTTCTTTGTCCTGAATCGGTTCATATGAATCTTCTCATATTCTCTAAATTCTTCATTTTTGTCATTTCTAACTACATAAGAGCATTTCTTTGCATTTATAGGCCACAGTTTCTTTAGACAGTCTCCAATTGATGGGCACTCACTTTATTTCCAGTTTTTGGCCAACCAAAAAAATTAGTGAGCCTTTTTTCAAATATATAACCTCTTCAATAGCTCTTCTCAGTTAAATATTAATTTTGTGGCTATTTGGGCAGTCCATCCTGATTAAACTACATTATTTCTTGATGGGCTTTTAGGAATACTTAGCCAACTTCTAACTTAGAAAGGATGCCATCATAATTTTTACTCTTGATTATTATACTTTGGAAGTCTTTATGATTCACTCAAACCACTCAGGCTTGCTTCAGGGCACTCACTGAACTCCATCTAGCATACTAGATATTAGGACAAGGGGTAAGGGCCATCGCTTAGAGAACTAGATCTCTGGACCAAGGGTAAATATGGAGTATTTATGTGTCAGAGATTAAAGTGAGGTCTAAGAAGATGAAGAGAGAAATCAATTAGTTTGGTCAAAGCATCCAGACAGAAAGTGAGAGCCCGGTGTTATATACAGGTTATTTCAGGAATTTAGCCTGTGGTTGGGTGGACCAAACTCTTGGATCCTAGGGACATGGGATATGGGACCAGAACGTTTTGTAGAAATTATCTTGTTTAGCCCCTTGTTTTATATAAGTGAGAAAACTTATTTCCAAAAGCCTAGATTATTTGCCTAGGGTTGTACTTTTAGTTGGTGGCAGAGCTGTGATTCAAACCCATGTCTTTTAAATACAAATCTAGAACTCATTTCAACAGTCTAGAGGTTCTCAAACTTTTTGGTCTCAGGACCTCTTTACACCATTAAAATTTGGACCAACCCCCCTCCAAGAGCTTTTGCTTTGCTTATTATATTAATTGATATTTATCACATTAGAATTAATGTCTTAGGATTATTATGAAAATAATTGTGACCTTGAGCTTCTTCCGGAGATTCCCAGATCACACTCTGAGGCCATGTCTTCTCTCTAAGTTATCAAGGAATTGCTAGAATCAGGTACCAGATGATAAAATGTAGCTCATTCAGAAGGGAAGCCAACTAGGGTGGGATGTATGGGATCGTGTGAGAAAGGATATAAACATAGGGAACAGGGGCTATCAAAGAAAGAGGTAGTTTTGCTCCAGTCTTTTATAGAATTTCCCCTTCTTTAATGCTAGGAGAGTATATTGCCAATACCTCCCTTGTTATTGCCTAGCTGGGAGCTATATGATGCTGGGACAGCATAGAATAGTATAGACATCTGAATTAGATGAGAGGCATGGGGCAATAAAATCATAAATTTAGATCTAGCAGGGACCTAAGAGGGCATCTCACTAATGTAACTTCTTTATTTGCCATATGGCAAAACTGTAAACCAAAGTAATTTGCCTAAGGTTGCCCTGTGGGCAGAGTTGGAATTTGAATCCAAGTTCTTCTGACTCCAGATGTGGTACTCTTATGAGCAATCATGTTATATCAGCTTATAAATTTACCTAAATTTTTATTTTTATTATTATAAATATAAATATTATTATAAATTTTTGTCAGTGAGAATTTTAGTTATGGGAAGGTTCCAAATGATTTAACTGATCTAAAGTGATCAGAATAAAAAAAGACCACCTTTTGTGGGGATTCTTTCCCCATATACTCAAGTCATATTCTATGGCTGGGCTTGAACACACCTGACAGATTAATGCTGGTGTACAAGGAGGCATCTCTTTCTGAGGCAGCTACAGTATCATGGATAGGAGAGCTGGTTTCAAATCCAGGAAGACCCGAGTTCAGACCCTACTTCTGACACATACTGGCTATGAGGCCCTGGATGAGTGACTTAACCTCTCAGGGTTTTGGGGCAATCCTTTAAGATTCTAAATCATAGAAAAGGTGCTACCTTGCACTGATAGAGAGTGGGAGTTCCCTTACCTTTATTTTCGGAATTTCATTGGAATCCCTGGTCTCATCTCTCTCAGACAGTGATGCATTTTTCACAATGCACTAAAAGCTTTACATGCCCATAGCCTAACTTCTTTTATGTTTAATATGATTTGTTAAAAGGCATAGATCAATGTTTTAGCTAATTCAAATGGCTCAGTTGTCTGGGGTTGGGAGTAAGAGTGAAGACAGGAAAAACAGCAAGGGGAAAAGACTTGGACAAATCCTTTTTCCAAACTTGTATTTCCCTTTAAAAAACGATTTTTTTTCTTTTCCAGTTTGTGGTCACCAGGAAATAGACCTTGTGTTTCTAATTGATGGATCCTTGAGCATCCATCCCCGAAACTTCACTGCTATGAAGACCTTTATGAAACAGATCGTGAACAGTTTTACTATCGGCAAAGATAGAGTCCGCATTGGGGTAGCTCAGTACAGCACTAATCCTCAGAAGGAATTCTACCTGAACACTTTCTACTCCAGCGCAGAAATCAACCAACAAATTGACAAAATAACCCAGTTGAGAAGTCAAACAAACACTGGCAAAGGGCTGAGGTTTGTGAAGAGTTTTTTCGAACCAGCCAATGGGAGCCGGAAGGACCGGCACGTGTTACAGAGCCTGGTGGTCATTACTGATGGGATGTCCAATGATTCCGTGGTGGAAGCAGCAAATGACCTGAGAAATGAAAAAATCAACATTTTCTCCATTGGTATTGGCGCCATCAACCTCTTCGAACTTCAGCTTATTGCTGGCAATGTGGAGAGGGTATTTGTGGTGGGCGACTTTGGACAGCTGGGCAGTATCGAGAGGAAGGTTGTCAGTGAGCTCTGCACGCAGGCTGATATTGTTCCTGGTGAGTGAGAACAATACATGCTGTTCATTGTTTACATTTCTGTGATGATTCCTGAGACAACTTCTCTAATGGAATAGATATAACTTCATAGAGACTTACTACATAAAATCAGACAAGGAATCAGATAAAGATTAGACCAGAGTCCAAGAAACAGGAGTTTTATTCCTATATTCTCTTCTGTGGTCTTGTCAGTGGAAAGATGCCTGGAAGACCCAGCTAGATTCAGGTCTTTCTTCTGTCAGGTCTTAGCTGTGTGATCATGAGCTTAAACTCTTCTTAGCCTCTCAGCTACCTAGTGCTCTCCTCAAAGGCTACAAGTTCCAGATGAGCTACTAATAGCTTCCGGTGGAGGATTGTCTATTTTAGGTATTCTTGCCACCATTGAAGTCACAGGTTGGTGCCATTGAAAAAAAAAATCCCAATTCTATGCAGAATCCTGATTTAGCAGAGCTCCATTAATGAAACTACAGATGCATTTATGTTCTCTTTCTTCAGGATCAGTTCAGACATGTCTTCCTTTGATTGAAAGCTCTTAGTATTTCTAAGCTCAGGAATCTAATCCCTAGATTCAGGGACCTTGGAAAGGACCTTGGAAGCCATCCATTCCAATCTACTCATTTTATAGATGAGGAAAAAAGAGATCCAGAGAGGTGACCAAGGTCAAGAGTTTATTTTCAAAAACTAAAAATAGGAATCAGCTAATTAATTAAGGTTTTAATATGCTATGTTCCTAAGGCAAAATCAAATAATAATCGTGCTTTAGTTAATGAACACCGAAAAAATTAAAGAAGTCTCCAACCGCAAAGAATCATAGTTAGACTGTAGTTTGTTTTGTGTTTTTTCTTTCTTTTAGACTCAATATTTTTTCTCTGGGTTTTAGATACTGGGGGAGGTTCCATTGATCAATATAGAAAATAGAGGGCCAATCTAATTTTATAAAGCACATAAGTCTTTTTAATTAATGTGATCATTGTACATCAGTGTAGCCATTTACAAAATATGTTTAGCCATTACAAGGTGTACCAACTTTGTAAAATTAAAAAAAATCATAGCTAAGACTTGACATTAACACAGTAGGAAATCTTCTCAGCATGAAACATAATTAGTGACTCAGTGAAATTATTTTAGAAGAAACTTGAGGAAGTAAATGTTCTCAGGAATATAGTTTCTTGGGACCAATTGATTCATGGCTTCTATAGGTCTGTCATCTCCTAAGTTTACTGTTGTGGGTCTTATTTTAAGTTACGTTCTGCTCTGCCAGGAGTTAGTGGTATGGATGATAGGGGCTTTTAATGAGAAGCTAAGATCTAGATTCACCCAGAGTTTTCCTGGGCTGGTGCTCTATGAATTAGCTGTCTAAGATAGAACTTTGAATGCATATTTGAGAGACACAAATGCACACTTCACACTTTCTTTTCAAATGTAAAAGACACAGCACTACTAGGCATCTGAAAATAGCAGACAGATTATTTGTTTGTAGTATAAGAGCCATAGGACCTAGAGTTAGGTGAGATCCTGTTTGGAATCTTGTATCTGACATTTACTAAGTTTCCCTGATGCAGGACTATTACCTCCCAGTTTCTTCATCTGTAAAATGGGGATGATAATCGTAAAAGTACCTACTTCCCAGACTTGTTCATAAGGATTATATATATATATATATCCACATTTATATATTATATATGGATTTATTATACATATGATTTGTTATTTAGTGATTTCAGTCATATCTGTCTCTTTGTGACTGCTTTTGTGGGGTATCCACTATCTTGACAAGATACTGGAATGATCTGTCATTTCCTTCTCCAGCTCATTTTACAGATGAGGAAACTGAGGCAAACAGGGTTAAGTGACTTGCCTAGGGTCACACAGCTCAGTAAGCGTCTGAGGCTAGATTTGAACTCAAGACGAATTTTCTTGATTCAAAACTTAGAGCCTCTCTATCCACTGAACCATCTAGGTGCTTCAAATGATATAACCCACTTAAAATACATGGCAAAACTTCAAGCTTAATATAGTCAGTTGTGATTAGTTGGTGACTGTTTCTTAAGAAAGTATTTGATTACATGATTTCTATGGTCCCTTCCAACTCAGAATCTCATGAGACACATATTATCCAATGCTTTTGTTTCAACTACCCCAAATTCAAATAACATGCAACTAACAAAGTAGCCAGGAGTGGCTATTTTGGTGCTCTTCATATCAGATGCAGTCTAACTCTTGAATTTTACTTTTTATTTGGGTCAGAAACAAATGATTATTGCTAAGTAATAATTATATGTCCCCCCTTTTTGATCACTACATCTGTGATTTCATAGTCACCATATTTTAGCTACCACACCTGTTATACAGGGAGCTCCCTATAAGTAAATTTCCTTTGCCGATATAGATGAACCCTCTCTGCAATGTAGAATCTTAGAGAGTTGTCTAGGTGACAAAGGAGTGAAGGGATTTGTCCATCCTTCCCAGAGGGTCAAAAGCTCATCTACTCACAAACCTTCCCTCAAAAAAAAAAAAGAGAAAATTTGGGTGTGAACCTGTGATTTCATTGCTATAGGGAATACCCACTGAAGAAGTTGCCATAATCAATGAAGATTGGACTATTTCTGGCTGTTTTGTTAGCAGGTTTTGTTTTTAGATGGTTATTTGAAGACAGGGAGATTTTAAATGTTTTTCTGATTCTAAGACTAATATGTTAGAGATATGAAGCCAGGATGAAATTTGTACTGGGCTAAAAAAATGGTTACATAACAAAACCACCCAAAAATGGTTTTTTGGAAAAAAATGAGGTTTGATATTTAAACACAACTACACAGAAAGTTGTATAAATAAGAGTTTATTAAGTGCCTAGTATGTGTGAGGAACTATGCTAAGCTCAAAAAGGGGCAAAAATAGCCTTTGCTCTAAGTGAACTGCCAATCTTTTAAAAAAAATTTGGTTGAACAATTCAATGTTTTATTTCCACCCTAATTATATGTGACTAGAATTTTTAGCATATGTTTTCCAAAATTTTGAGATCCAAATTGCTTTCTTCCCTTACTTCTCCTCTCCCTGAGATGCTAAAACAATTTGATTTGGGTTCTACATGTATGATCATGCAAAACATATTTCCATATTGGTCATGTTGTGAGAGAATACTAATATAAAACCAAAACCATCAAATGAAAACACACACAAATAAAATAAAATGAAAAATAGAATGCTTTGATCTGCATTAAGACTCCATTCATTCTTTCTCTGGAGATGAATCACATTTTTCACATAAGTTCCTCAGAATTGCCTTGGATCATCATAATGCTAAGAGTAGTTGTCTTTTACAGTTGATCATCATACAATATTGCTATTATTGTGTACAATATTCTTCTTGTTCTGCTTATTTTACTCTACATCAGTTCATGTAGGTTTTTTCCAGATTTAAAAAAATCATCCTGCACATCATTTCCAATAGTGCAATAGTATTCCATTGCAACCACGTACCACAATTTGTTCAGCCATTCCTCAATTGATGGACATTTCCTCAATTTCCAATTGTTTGCCCCCACAAAAAGAGCTGCTATAACCTTTTTTTTCTATAGTAGGTCCTCCAACCCTCTGTCCCCTCTTTAATCTTTTTGGGATATAGACCTAGTAGGGTATTACTGGATCAAACGGTATGCACAGTTTTATAACCCTTTGGGCATAGTTCCAAATTGTTCTCCAGAATGATTGGATCAGATCACAACGCTACCAATAAAGCATTCATGTCCCAATTTTGCAATATTTTCTCCTACATATATCATTTTTCTTTACTGTCATATTAGCCAATCCTATAGGTGTGAGGTGGTACTTCAGTGTTTTAATTTGCATTTTTCTAATTAATAGTGATTTAGAATTATTTTTTATATGACTATAGTTCATTTGATTTCTTCATCTGAAAACTGCTTATTCATGCCCTTTGACAATTTTTCAATTGGGGAATGCCTTGTATACTTATAAGTTTGGCTCAGTTCTTTATGTATTAAAGAAATGAGGCCTTTATCGTAGAAACTTACTGTAAAAAATCACCTCCCCCATTTGTTGTTTCCCTTCTAATTTTACTTGCATTGATTCTGTTTGCACACAATTTTTAAAATTTAATATAATGAAAATTATCCATTTTATATCTAGTAATGTTGTTAGACTCTTACTTGGTCATAAAATCTTCCTTTATCCATAGATCTGTCAGATAAACTTTTCTGTGCTCTTCTATATAAATCCTAACTGGTCATAGTGAATGATCTTTGTGATATATTGTTGTAGTCTCCTTGCTAGTATTTAATTTAAAATTTTTGCATTCATTAAGTACATTGATTTATAATTTTCTTTCTCTGTTTTTGTTCTTCTTGGTTTAGGTATCAGAACCATAGTTTTATTATAAAAATAATTGCCTTTTAAATGTTTATAGAATTTACTGATGAATCTACCTGGTCCTAGGGATTTTTTTAATAGAGAGTTTGTTAATGACTTATTCAATTTCCTTTCTGAGATGGGGTTTTTTCCTCTTCTGTTTATCTGGACAATTTATGTTTTCATAAATATTAATCCATTTTGCTTAGTTTGTCAGACTTATTGGCATGTAATTGGGCAAAATAGCTCCTAATCATTGCCTTAATTTCTTCTTCATTGGTGTTGAGTTCACCCTTTTTCATTTTTGATGCTGGTAATGTGATTTTTTTCTTTTCTTTTAAAAATTAAATAAACCAATAATCTATCTATATTATTTGATATTTTTTATAAACTCAACTCAGTGTTATTTATGAGTTCAATGGTTTTCTTGCTTTCTATTTTATTAACATCTCCTTTGAATTTTAGGACCTCCAATTTGGCCTTTAGTTGGGAGTTTAAATTTTTTTCAGTTCTTTTAGTTGCATGACTAATTTATTTTTCTGTTTTTTCTCTATTTTATTTACTTAAACATTTCAAGATAAAAATTTCCTCCAAGTATTGTTTTGGCTGCATCCCATAACTTTTGATATATTGTTTCATTATAGCCATTTCCTTTAATGAAATTATTGTTGTTTCTGTGATTTGTTCTTTGTCCCACCCATTCTTTAGTTTCCAATTTATTTTTATTTTTTCCCATGGCTCCTTATTGATTGTAATTTTTATTGTAGTATGATCTAAAAAGGATACTTTTATTATTTCTGCTTTTCTACATTTGGTTGTGAGTTTTTTTATACCCTAATACATGATCAATTTTTGTGTAGGTGCCATGTACTGCTGAGAAGATCTATTCCTTACTATTCCCATTCATTTTTTCCAGATTAAATCCAACTTTCCTAAAATTCCATTCAGCTCCTTAACTTATTTTTTGTTTGATTTTTTAATTGTGAGAAGGGAGAGTTGGGGTCCTCCCTAAGTATAATTTTTCTGTCTTTATCCTCCTATAGCTCATTTAATTTCTACTTTAAAAATTTGGAGGCTATACCATTTGGTGCATATATGTTTAATACTGATATACTTTCATTATCTGTGGTACTTTTTTTCAGGATGTAATTTGCTTTCTTATCTCTTTTAATAAGATAATTTTTTGCTGTAGCTTTGACTGAGATCATGATTGCTACCCCTGCTTTTTTACTTTAGCTTAAGCCTAAGAGATGCTACTATAGTTCCTTGCCTTTACTTTGAGTGTATTCCCCTGCTTCAAATGTATTCCTTGTAAACAATATATTATAGGATGATTTTTAATCCATTCTGCTATCTGCTCCTTTTTTATGGGTAAGTTCATCACATTTTCATTGAAGTTATGATTACTAACTGTATTACCTTCCATCCAAAATTCTCCTCTTTCTCCTTTCACTCGTCCCTCTCACAAGTGCTTTGCTTCTAACCATCATCTCTCCTAATTCATCCTTCTTTCTATTTCTTTTCCTAGTCCCCTCCTACTTTGATTATAGGGTAAGACAGATTTCTATACCCACCCGAGTATGGATGTTATGCCCTCTTTGAACCAATGTCAATGAAAGTAAGATTTAAACATTGCCCATCATCACCCTTATTCTCACGTCCACTGTAATAGCATTTTTGTGCCTCTCCAGATGAGATAATTTACCTTATCTTATCTCTCTTCCTTCGTTCTCTCAGTGCAATCATCTTCACACCTTGATTTTTTTGATATCATGTCATCGAAATCAACTTATTCCCATAACCTCTGTTTATATATACTTCTTCTAACTGTCCTAATAATGATAAAATTATTGTTACAAGTATAATTTTCCTACATGGGAATATAAACAATTTTATCATATCCCTTACATTCCTTAAAATTTTTCTTTCTTGTTTACCTATTTATGTGTCCTTAAGTCTTGTATTTGAACATTAAAATTTCTGTTTAGATCTGGTCTTTTCATTAGGAAAGCTCAGAAATCCTCTATTTCATTAAATGATCATTTCTCCCCTGAAAGGATATATTCAGTTTCACTGGATGGATGATTTTTGGTTCTAAATCTAACTCCTTTGCCTTTTAGAATTCTAAGCCTACTGATCCTTTAATGTGGAAACTGCTTCATCTTGTGTAATCCTTACTGTGGCTTCCTCCATGATATTTGAATTGTTTCTTTCTGGCTGGTTGCAAAATTTTCTCCTTGGTCTGGAAGCTCTGAAATTTGGTTACTGAATTCTTGGAAGTTTTAATTTGGGAATTTCTTTCAGGAGGTGATTAATGGATTCTTTCAATTTCTGTTTTACCCTCATGTTCAGTTTTCTTTGACAATTTCTCGTAATATGATGATTAAGCAAATGGTTCAAGGATATGGTCAAATGGTTTTTGGATGAAGAAATCAAAGCTATCAGTAATCATATGAAAAAATGTTCTAAATCACTTTTTTTAGAGAAATGCAAATTAAAACAACCTTGAAGCGCCTCCTCATGCCTATCAGATTGGCCAATACAAAGTAAAGGAAAATGATAAGTGTTGGAGGAGATGTGGCAGTATTGGGACATGAATGCATTGCTGATGGAGTTGTGAACTGATCCAATCATTCTGGAGAATGAAATAGGGGAATGGGGGGAGACAGGAATACTTGGTATGGCTGTTACACACTCAATTTAGCCAGGGGAACTAATTAACCTTTTGTGAGTCCTTTGTGGTTATATTGAGACAGTAGGAAGTAACATTAAAGGATTTTAATAATAAAATAAAGTGGGGCAAATGGGAAATGGGGCAAAATATTCTTAACAGCTACAGGAGGGAAGAAACAGGGGTTTAGGTGGTCCAGGAAATCAGGGCAGGGAGGATAAAATTTACAGTACACTATACTAGGCTAAATGCAGGCTTGACAGGGTTTTGGGGATCTCACTGCTTGCTCCAATCATGTTCTCAACTGTCCCAGGATCCAGGATGTTGGTATGGTCCACAAAATCTACTGTGTCACTACAATAGGCTGTCACAGACCTGCAGGTCCACCCTCCAAAGGTACTGATTCAGACCTATTTGTAGTTCTTCAAAATGCGGTCCAAGTGGGGTTTCTCCAGTGAGATCAGGGCACAAGCTCCTCTACCAGTGGCAAAACTCCCAAATGTCCCAGAGTTCAAAAGCCCTGTGTCCTTTCAGCCACATTCTAAAAGCCCTTAGAATGTTCAGCTCAAGCTTGCATTTTCCAATATACTTTAAAAGTTTTTTCACTTATCTACTTTGACTTATTCCTTATTACAAGAGCAATTTGGAACTATGCCCAAAGGGCTATAAAACTATGCATATCCTTTTGATCCAGAAATACCACTACTAGTTCTATAACCCAAAGAGTTAAAAAAAGGGGAAAGGATCTACTTGTACAAAAAAATTTGTAACAGCTCTTTTTGTGGTAGCAAAGAATTGGAAACTGAGGAAAAGCCCATCAATTGGGGAATGACCGAACAAATTGTGGTATATGATTGTGATGAAATATTATTATATTATAAGAAATGATGTAGAGACTGATTTCAGAAAAAGCTAGAAAGACCTACATGAATTGATGTAGACAGAAATATGCTAGACCAGGAAAATATTATACACAGTAATAGCAGTATTGTACAATGATCAATTGTGAAAGACTTGCCTAATCTCAGCAATAGGGGAAAGCCTATGCTATCATTTCATAGGCATCAGTGGATGATTAACTATCCCAGAATGACCCAGAAAATTTCTGAAGGACTTATGACAAAGAATGCTATCTCCCTCCATAGGAAGAACTGTTGGAGTCAGAATGCAGATCAAAGCATACTGTTTTTCATTTTAGCTTATTTGTATCTTTATTTTGGGATTTTGGTTTTATATAGATATTCTTTTATAATAATGAACAATATGGAAATATATTTTGCATGATCATATATTTAGAACACAGATCAAATTGCTTACCATCTCTGGGAGAAGGAAAGAAAGATAAGGAGGGAGACAATTTTGATCTTATAATTTTGGAAAGCACGCTGACAATTGGTGTTACATGTAATTGGGAAAATAAAATATTTTTAAAAATTAAGATATCTAGGCTTTAGAAAAATCATAGCTTTCAGGTAGTCCAATAATTCTTAAATTACTGGATCAGTTTTTGGTCATTTGTTTCCTAATGAAATATTTCAAATTTTTGTAACATCCATGATCTTAAGTGGGGTTAAAGCTGCCTTACAGAATTCCACAGTGCCTCCCAGATCTCCAGGAGAGGGGGCAGTTGGGGCAGTTAAGAACCTGGGTATAAAAAGCCAAGACATCCAACTTGCAAGTACACTTTGGATACTGCTTTTGGGGGTTCAAGGGAGGCTGGGAAGAAGTGCAGCATTGCTTTTTGTTAGCTCATCTCTGACCTCAGGGAGCAGAGTGTTACTTTGCTGGTTTATTCCATAGAAACTATACCAGGCTGTGAGCTCTGGGAAATATTACCTCACTTACAAGATATCAATTAATCTTCAATCAAAGTTACCTTAACCATCTTAAACTTAGTAACATTAGATTAGGAGAAAGGTTAGTTAGTGAGTGAGATAAAAGTTAAGTTATTTAAAACACTTTCCCAAAAGTGAAGGCAAAAAGTTTATTGGAGATTTTAGATAGCTTACCTCCTCCTCATTCCTAAAATCCACCTCCCCTCTCCCTGTTCTCCTGAAGTTAATAAATCTTTTTCCTAGTTAAATTTGAGAGCCTGTGTGAGTTTATATTAGGCTATAGCAATGGTTCCCAAACTTTTTTGGCCTACTGCCCCCTTTCCAGAAAAAATATTACTTAGCGCCCCCTGGAAATTATGAAACTATTTATCAAACTCAAAATAGAATGTAATACAAAAAAAAGTGTGGCCATCACTGCTCCCCTGGATCGCTGCAGCACCCACCAAGGGGTGGTAGCACCCACTTTGGGAATCATTGGGCTATACTTACCACCAATATACATTACCTAGGCAAAATCTTCATCTAAGTAAGCACTGGTACAGCTTTTATTCTGAGAGCAAATCTGCTGTATGGAAGACAACTTGAACCTTCACTATCCTAAGGTTTAGGGAATAATCTTTAAACACTGGAAGTTGCTAATCTCAGTGGGATCAATTCCTATCTATCAACCAACTTAGCCTGTTCAGTCTCCATTACTTGACCTAAAGGGGATTCTGTTAACTCTTATTTCCTTCTCCTCTAACTGTTTCAAGAGGGGGAAGGGGAAGAATTCTATTCACTCCTACCCCTCCCCCTTGGTAGGAAAGCAGCATCCTCCTTGCTCTGATTCCATTACCAATCATTGCAAATTTGACCCAATTCAACAAAAAAAAATCATGGCTTTCAAGTAGTCCAATAATTTTTAAATTACTGGATCTGTTTTTGGTCATTTGTTTCCCAATGAAATATTTCACATTTTCTTTTATTTTTTCATTGTTTGGATTTTGTTTTAATATTTCTCGATGTTTCATGAAGTCATTAGCTTCCACTTGTCCAATTCTAATTTTTAAGAAATTATTTTATTCATGTATTTTTTCTCCTAAAACCCTTACTTTCTGCTTTAGAATGTATACTCAGTACTGGTTTCAAGTTAGAAGAGTAGTAAGGGCTAGGCAATTTGGGTTAAGTGATTTGCCCAGGGTCACACAGCTAGGATGTGTCAGAGGTCAGATCTGAACCCAGGACCTCTTGTCTCTAGGCTTGGCTCTTAATTCACTGAGCCACTTTGTTGTCCCTTTCAGTGAGCTTTTGAATAGAAAATTTTATTTTTATGAAAATTCATTATCAAAGCGAAGGGAAAGCTTATGCTGTCATTTCATAGGCATCAGGGAATGATTAACTATCCCAGAAAGATTAATGACTACTTGTCATTAAGTATAGATGGACCTCAGCTATTCTTGAACTCATGGTCAGCCGGAGACAACCAGCTGGTAGCAGGCCAATGAGTCATGAAGGTCAGTTCTAGGAGAGAAGGAAATGGCTCAGCTATTACTGTAAGATACTCAGAGGTTCATATAAACACATCAGTCCACAATCTTTCCTTTCCGCATCAGAGAAAATCAAACTTTCTACCCGCATATTTCTTTGTCTCTGATTGTCATTTTGATCATTTTATGAGTTTTCTCTTAGTCCACTGTCACGTGGTATAGGGAGAGCTGGGCCTTAGAAACAGAAAAAATAGGGATGAAACCTTACCTCTGACCCATATTATGACCTTGGGCAAGCCACTTAACCTCTGGGTGCCCCAGGTTAAGGCTCCTCTAAGACCATGAGGTACAGAATAATGATGGATCATGAATGGTAGTAGAAGGAGTTTTCTTGCTGGGAATTTTCTAATCTACATCAATAAAACCATAGGCAAAGTTTATGTATTATTTTTGGAGGTGGGATTTTGAGTAGAGGTGTTCTGTCCCAGTCCCCCATTCCTTAGACAGGGAGGGCCCTAGTCCTATCTATTGAGCCCTCTTTAGCTTGTGGTGATCTCAGGTATATTTCTGGTGATGGCTCTTTGGTCACTTGGCCTTGGCCTTCGTGTTAAGTCCACTGTGTCCAGCTTGTCTACTTCTCTGAAGGCTCTTTCTACTCACTGTCTTAATAGATGTCAACAGAGTCAGTAGAAGGTGCTTTGGACTTTTCAGGTCTGCCCGGAGTGGCATAGGCATTTTGTTGGGTAAACAAAAGGACAGTTACAGTGGAATAGATGGCGCATACATTGACCAGTTGGTCAACAAGTCAGTTGGTCAACAAGCATTTAATAAGCACCTACTATGTTTTAGATGTTTGGTATACAGAGAAACACAAATGAACTCTGATAAGGTTTGCCAGATTCCACTGAAATCATAGTTCCAAGTCAAAGTTTTGTTTATTGCGACATAAATTTGGGGGCAGTTCCAAAAATTGCAAAGTCTTTCCTGGCTTGGTTGATTTGTTTTTTTTGTCTTCACCCTTGCACAGAATGCAACATCGATATCTCAGTAGGACTTGACACTTCTAATTCAATAAGGCTGGTACAGCAGAAATTTCAGCACGTGCTGCCAAACTTGATGCAAAGACTGACCCTGCTATCCAACATCAGTTGCATGGCCAGCTCTCCACTCAATATCCGGCTACGCTATCATATTCCTGCTCCTGATGGCCAGCTTTGGTTTGACTCTGGTTTTGAGAAGTACAACGAAGGCATCATCCAGAAGTTCTTTGACCAGCATGACTTGGTGAACAACTATATGAATGTAGCTTTTGTGCGGTCCCTTGGGGAGAAGGCTCTCAGCTTGACTTCTGCTAAAGTGAAGGTAGTGGCTGCCATTTTAAACCTCAGCTCAGACCACATGAGCCTACTGGTGGTTTTAGATACGCTTTTTCTACTTAGAGGTTAAATTTCTCATATTTAACATCTGTTTTATAAGAAGCAATAGTGGAGTGGCCAGAAGGCTGCCTTGTAAGTCAGAAAGACTTGAGTTCAAGCCCTGTTTTGGACACATATTAACTTTGTAGACTTGCCCAAGTCACTTAATTTCCTAATTTTCCAAAAACAATTGTCTGAGATTATTACTACCAGAGCATAACATCTCTATTGACTCATCTACATTGATGATGGGAGTGTCCTCACTAGGTATTCCCAAAAGCAATGAAAATACAGGTTCAGTATGAAAATAAAAATGTCTATTTCCAATTTTCTTCATTGTTGGAAATTTCATATGATCCAATTTGTTCTTGAATACAAATTGATAGGAAATCTCCCAATTGTCTGGATTCTCTCAGCATGCAAGTTCCCTCTGAATATAATATGTGTGTCTTTAGAAGGACCATTGTTCTTTAAGGAGGGTTTCTACCTACCAGGTTATGGCTTGTATATTAACCAAGTCCATACACTGGGCTGTTTTTAGCCACTTAAAATACTCTAATGGATCTATGGTCTCATCAATATAGATATTCCCTTTAATGATGTAGATTGCAACCCATTCATGCCTGTCCATCCCAGGCAACTCTTGTTTAGGACCTTGCATAGTAGTGCAAATTAGAGGACTAGTAAAATGAATCCTTTTAAAAAATAATTTTTCCGTGATCAAGCATTTTTTTTATCCCTCACACCTTCCCCCCACCCAATAAAAGCAGAAAAATAAAAAAGGAAAGAAAGAAATACGGAACCTTTGTATAATACAATCATAGTTAAACAAAACAAATTCCACATTAGCCTTCTCCATAAATACATTTCTCTTTATTGAAGTGAGTTCTGTTCTTCAGTCCTCTAGAATCATGGTTGATCATTTTCTTGACCAGAATTCTCAAATCTTTCAGAATTTTTTGTTGGTACAGCATTGAGATTTTAGCACAAACTATTCTGCTGGTTCTGTTCATTTCAATCTTCATCAGCTAATATAAGTCATTCTGAAATTATCTCTTCATTATCTTATAGTCACAAAATTATTCCTTTAAATCAGTATATCATAACTTTTTCAGTCCTTTCCCAAGTGAAGGAACAAAATACCCCAAACCAATGGGCCTGACCAAAACATGGTGGGAATAGGAGTGGAGGTGAGTATCATGGTTGAAAAGACATTGTTTTAAAGAATTTCTATATCAAAATGATAAAAGCAATTTTTTAGCTAACCTAGGTTGTTAAGAAGATTGGCAGACCTTTGATATTATTCGGGTATTACATTTTTGATAGATGTGGCTGCTTAGCACTTTTTTGTTTTTAAACAGGTTCTCTTAGTGTTTACAGATGGACTGGATGATGATTTGGAAAGACTAAAAGAAACTTCAGAGTTCCTTCGTGGCCGAGGTATAGTAAAACAATTATGACAGTGTAGTGTTAATATGATAGTGTTGTCTTGGGAGTCAGGAAGAACAGTGTTCAAATGTAACCTTCATCTCTTAGAAACTATGTGATAATACAAGGGTCACTAATCTTTTCTGGTTATCAGTTTTCTCATCTGGAAAACGGAACTAATAAGACCTGTACTTTTCAAGGATGTTGTGAGGCTCCCATGTGGTACTGATTGTTTGCAAATGCTATTCAACCTAAATAATACAGTATAAATTGGGTTTATCATTATCCCTCTTGTTGAAGACTTTACCTAATTTCTGATTTCCAGACTTCCCCATCCTATTTCCTCTGGCCATACTTCCTTACAACTAGTCCTTTGTGACTATGTTTTAGGCTGGTGCATGGCCAAGTAAATGAAGGTTGATAAATGATCATGTGTGGGGTGAAAAATAGTCAAACCTCTATGAATCTCTACATGTGAGGCTGAGAAGAAACCAGACTGAGCTAAAAAGAAATCATGCCAAGAGCAAAAGCAGATTAATTTTGGATCCTACATGGCATCAAAGTGGGACATTTGGACTCAGTCAAGAAAACCTAAGTTTGAGTCCCATCTCTGGACAAGTCACTTAACTTCTCCATGTTTTCATTTTTTCATCTGTCAAATGGGGATAATAACAGCACTTGCCCTCTGAAAGAGATGAGAGGGGATATAGGATGGGCAAATCAGCATTTTGGAGGTCCAATAGATTTTTTGAATCTCTCCAAAAGTCTGGGACAAGGGCAAAATATTCAAAAGCCTACAATGTAAATAGACTTTTTTTTGGATGTTTTTCCTTTGAAGGTCTTCATGCACTCATATTAGTTGGCTTGCAACGTGGGCAGAATTTAGAAGAACTCCAGGCCATTGAATTTGGCAGAGGATTTGGTTATAAACAACATCTGAGTATCACAATGAATGGTCTTCCAAGCCTTTTGCTGAGGCAACTTGTAAGTTGTTTTGTGATGTTCACACCCTCCCACATTGAGACCCATTAATTTATAAAAAATCCCACAAATTTGAATGTTAAACTTTCTGTTCTTTTAAAATATGATACCAAGTGATGAGATGAAAATTTCTTTTGTTTTGTGGATTTTATTTTCTAGGACACAGTTGTTGAAAGAGAATGCTGTAAGGTCAATTGCAAAGTTTTGGGAGAATCTGGTAACTCAGGAGTACAAGGGAGCCGTGGGAGGAAGGTGAGAAGCTTTATCAATGTCTTCTACCTACTGACTGACATTTCTTTCTGACTTTGGTCTTATTTTTTGCAACAGAAAGTATGACCAGGGCTTAACTCTGAACTAATGGGGTATTGAAAAGATAGTATAAATTCTGTTCTAGTTATAGCTTGTCTTCTGCTAGCAGGAGATTGCGTGGTCCAATGGATAGGCAATGAATATAGACTGCTGAACTTGAGATCACAAGACCCCACTTGCATGACCTGGGCATTCATTTTCTTAGGATTCAATTTCTACATTTGCAAAATGAGAAATCTGAAGAGGATGGCTTCTGACATTCTTTCCAGTTCTACATCTGTGATCCTAAGGAATCTAACACTTGGCTGACCATGTAATGCTGCCATTTTCTAAAACATTTTCCATCCAGATGAAGCAGAAATCCAAATCTATCTCCCTAAATCAGTTTTTTTAACCTCTCCTTCAAGAGTTAGATAATTTCCGTAATTCCTCTATTTTGTGTCTTCTCTTCCAAGTAGAATATTGCTCCATCTTTGCTATCCCACAGGTTAGGTAACATCATATTTAGTTGGGGAGGGCAGATTAAATCGGCCAGCCCAGTGAAATATCTAGGTATAAACATATGCTGAAACATACATAAAAACACTTTACACACACACACACACACACACACACACATATATATATATATATATGTATGTATATATATATAAAACACTATGAACATATATAAGCTTATGAGGTACATACATTTTCAATTCTAATTTAATTCAACAAACATTTGTTAAGTTCTTATTCTGTGCTAAGTGCTCAGGCTACAAATTAAGGCAAGCAAGGTTACCCCTGCCCTCAAAGAGTTTATGTTCTAATGGGTGAAGATACAAGTGAGCTGGGTAAATGGAAAGGAATGAGTTGGTTCTTCTCCTATCCCAAACATAGCTAGACAAATTTAGAAATTGCAGTGGAAGCCTGGAACTAAGTAAGGAAAGACCAAAGCTGGTCTCTCAAAGCCAAGGATGACTCCAGGAGTAATCTTTTCTAAGGTGGGGCAGAAATGGAGATAATGACCCACTTGGAGTCCAGGACAGAATACAGGGTTGCAATAAACTTGGTAGCCACATGTCTCCCTGTTATGGAGTCTGTTTCAGCTTTTTCTATCAGATAGTTGATTTATATACATGACAATAGATTTTGGTACATAGACTCAAATGTTCTTTTTAAAAAAATTTTATTTAATTGATTAATTAAGAAAAATTTTCTATGGTTCCATGATTCATGTTCTTTCCCTCTCCTCATCTCACCCGCCTCCTGTAGCCAATGAGCAATTCCACTGGGTCAAACATTCTTTTGGACCCTTTTCATTTGGATTCAGTGGTTATTGAATGCAAAGCATTGTGCTATAAAGATTTCAAAGAGTACCAAGACATAGCTTCTGATTCCAAGAATCTAAAGTAGCCATAAAGTTTTCTCTTGATCACAAAATATTTCCCTTGTCCCATACATGTTTAACTAATAGTTATATATCCCACTGCATCCCATTCATGCACACCAACTCTGATTATGTTTTACAATTACCAGACTGAGATAACACAGTAATCTTCTTGATAAGGCTAATAATTTAGAAGTTTACTGGTCAACCCTTGGTTATCTCTGTGTTTTTTTTCTTTTTTTAAACATTTATTAATATTCATTTTTAACATGGTTACATGATTCATGCTCCTATTTTCCCCTTCACCCTCCGCACTCCCCCCACCCATAGCCAATGCACATTTCCACTGGTTTTAACATGTGTCCTTGATCAAGACCTATTTCCAAATTGTTGTTAGTTGCATTGGTGTGGTAGTTTCGAGTCCACATCCCCAATCATGTCCACCTCAACCCATGCGTTCAAGCAATTGTTTTTCTTCTGTGTTTCCTCTCCTGCAGTCCTTCCTCTGAATGTGGGTAGTGTTCTTTACCATAAATCCCTCATAGCTGTCTTGTGTCATTGCATTGCTGCTGGTACAGAAGTCCATCACATTCTATTTTACCATAGTATATCCGTCTCTGTATACAATGTTCTTCTGGCTCTGCTCCTTTCGCTCTGTATCAGTTCCTGGAGGTCTTTCCAGTTCACATGGAATTCCTCCAGTTTATTATTCCTTTGAGCACAATAGTATTCCATCACCAGCTTATACCACAATTTGTTCAGCCATTCCCCAATTGAAGGACATACTGTCCTTTTCCAGTTCTTTGTCACCACAAATAGAGCAGCTATAAATATTTTCGTACAAGTCTGTTTATCTATGATCTCTTTGGGGGTACAAACCCAACAATGGTATGGCTGGATCAAAGGGTAGGCATTTTTTTATAGCTTGGCTAGTTTTCTGCCTCTTCCTTCTTAGCCAGAAGCATTTCTGTGAGATCACTACTCTCCAATCACTTCTATGAGATCAGCACTCTTCAGTCTTCTTCCTCCAGAACTCCACTTAAAATTCAACTCCAGCAAAAACCCTTTGTTGATCATCCTAAACCAGGTTAATTCCATTAGTCCATTCACTGAATTTGAGCTCCACTGACCTCGACATGTTCTGAGTGTGTGTGTGTATGTATATATATGTCATCTTTTATATATGATGAATCATATTTCTTTTTTAATTGTAAGATTTTTGAGGGCAAGGGCTATGTTCTACTTCCTTTTCTTTATCCTTAATGACTAATACTAGATTTTCTATAGTCAATGCTAAATAAATGTTAATGGCACACATACCATAGATAATCAGATGATTTCACATAGTTTCTCTATGATACTACATAGTATAATGGAAAGAAAGTTAGATGTAATCAGGAGGTTTAGGTTCAAATCCAAACTCCGAACTCTCGGGCTTTGCAACTGTGGACAATCCAATTAATCTTCCTGAGTTTTTTGCCCCTCATCTCTTAGAGCCTCCTTGCTTCTCACCCTGGAACATCCCTCCATCAAGAAGACTCTTTTCTCCCTTACGTTCATCCTGGGGCTTCCATTTTGTGGAGGGCCTAGGCCACCCCTCTTCACTTTTTCTTGGTTTTTCTCATTTTTTGGACTCTATCTCTGTGTTTTAAAGATAAGAAATCCTTTTTCCAATACCAGGAAAAAATAGGTTTCATCATGAGCTTTAAAACTGGTCATCTGGTTCCAGTGAATGGAACCCAATTATTATGGCTTCTCCATAATCCTGGATATGAACTAAAATCTAAGACGAACCCATTTGTTCTGTATCATTTCTCTACTTTTGTCACTCAGGGGAAGACTTTTCTCAAAAATTTATTTATTTTTTATTTTTAGAAAAAATTTTCCATGGTTACATGATTCATGTTCTTACTCTCTCCTCCACCCCCATCCCCCACCCCCTGTAGCCGATGAACATTTCCATTGATTTTTACATGCGCCATTGATCAAGGCCCATTTCCACATTGTTGATAGTTGCAATGGGGTTGTTGTTTAGAGCCTACATCCCAAATCACGTCCAATCAACCCATGTGTTCAAGCAGTTGTTTTTCTTCTGTGTTTCTGCTCCCACAGGTTTTCCTCTGAATGTTGATGGTGGTCTTTTTCATACCATCAGAATTGTCCTGGGTCATTGCATTGCTGCTAGTACAGAAGTCCATTACATTCAATTTTACAACAGTGTATCAGTCTCTGTGTACAATGTTCTCCTGGTTCTCCTCTTTTCACTCTGCATCAGTTCCTGGAGGTCATTCCAGTTCATTATTCCTTTGAGCATAATAGTATTCCATCACCAACAGATACCACAATTTGTTCAGTCATTCCCCAGTTGAAGGGCATACCCTTGTTTTCCAGTTTTTTTACCTCAACAAAGAGCATGGCTATAAATATTTTTCACAAGTCTTTTTCCCTATGATCTCTTTGAGGTATAATCCAAGCAGTGCTATGGCTGTATCAAAAGGCAGATAGTCTTTTAAAGCCCTTTGAGCATAGTTCCAAATTGTCATCCAGAATGGTTGGATCAGTTCACAACAACACCATCAATGCATCAATGTCCCAATTTTGCCACATTCCCTCCAACATTCACCACTTTCCTTTGCTGTCATGTTAGTCAATCTGCTAGGTATGAAGTGGTACCTCAGAGTCGTTTTGATTTGCATCTCTCTCATTATAAGAGGTTTAGAACACTTTCCCATGTGTTTATTGATAGTTTTGATTTCTTTATCTAAAAATTGCCAATTCATGTCCCTTGCCCATTTATCAATTGAGTAATGACTTGATTTTTTATACAATTGATTTAGCTCCTTATATATTTGAGTAATTAGACCTTTGTCAGAGTTTTTTGTTATAAAGATTTTTTCCCAATTTGTTAATTCCCTTCTAATATTGGTTGCATTTGTTTTGTTTGTACAAAACCTTTTGAATATAATGTAATTAAAATTATTTATTGTACATTTTGTAATTTTTTCTAACTCTTGCTTGATTTTAAAATCTTTATTTTCCCAGAGATTTGACGAGTATACTATTCTGTGTTTGCCTATTTTATATTTTATATAGTTTCCTTCTTTATATTCAAGTCATTCACCCATTCTGAATTTATCTTGGTGTAGGGTGTGAGATGTTGATCTAAACCAAATCTCTCCCATATTGCTTTCCAATTTTCCCAGCAGTTTTTGTCAAATAGTGAATTTTTGTCCCCAAAGCTGGGATCTTTGGGTTTATCATAGACTGTCTTGCTGATGTCACTTACCCCAAGTCTATTCCACTGATCTTCCCTTCTGTCTCTTAGCCAGTACCATATTGTTTTGATGACCACTGTTTTATAGTACAGTTTAAGATCTGGTACTGCTAGGACACCTTCCTTGACAGTTTTTTCATTATTTCCCTTGATATTCTTGATCTTTTTTCCTTCCAAATGAACTTTGTTATAGTTTTTTCTAATTCAGTAAAAAGTTTCTTGGTAGTTTGATAGGTATGGCACAGGTATAGCACTAAATTAGATAGGTATGGCACTAAATAAGTAAATTAATTTGGGTAGAGTGGCCATCTTTATTATGTTATCTCGTCCTCCCATGAGTAATCAATGTTTTTCCAATTGTTTAGATCTAGTTTTAATTGGTTGGAAAGTGTTTTGTAGTTGTGTTTGTATAATTCCTATGTTTGTTTTGGTAGATAGATTCCTAAGTATTTTATATTGTCTAGGGTGATTTTAAATGGTGTTTCTCTTTCTACCTCTTGCTGTTGTGATGTGTTGGAAATATACAGAAATGCTGATGATTTATGTGCATTTATTTTGTATCCTGCAACTTTGCTAAAGTTGTTGATTATTTCTATTAGCTTTTTAGTTGATTCTCTAGGATTTTTTAAGTATACCATTATATCATCTATAAAGAATGATAGCTTGGTCTCCTCATTGCCTATTTTAATACCTTCAATTTCTTTTTCTTCTCTAATTGCTACTGCTAGTGTTTCTAGTACAATGTTAAATAATAGAGGTGATATTTGGAATCCTTTTTCACTTCTGATCTTATTGGGAATGCTTCTAATTTGTCTCCATTGCTAATGATGCTTGTTGATGGTTTAAGACAGTGGTTCCCAAACTTTTTTGGCCTACCACCCCCTTTCCAGAAAAAATATTACTTAGCACCCTTTGGAAATTATGAAACTATTTATTGAACTCAGAATAGAATGTAATACAAAAAGTGTGGCCATCACCACCTCCCTGGATCGCTGCAGCACTCACCAGGAGGCGGTAGCACCCACTTTTGGAATCACTGGTTTAATATATATATACTGTTTATTATTTTTAGGAAAGGCCCTTCTATTCCTATACTTTCAAGTATTTTCCATAGGAATGGGTGTTGTATTTTGTCAAAGGCTTTTTCAGTATCTATTGAGATAATCATGTGATTTTTGTTTGTTAGCTTGTTGATATGGTCAGTTATGTGAATGGTTTTCCTAATATTGAACCATCCTTGTATTCCTGGTATAAATCCCATCTGATCACAATGAATAACCCTCTTGATCACTTGCTGGAGTCTTTTTGCTAGTATTCTATTTAATATTTTGGCATTTATGTTCACTAAGGCTATTGTTCTGTAGTTTTCTTTCTCTGTTTTTGATCAGTTTGTGATCAGTACCATATTTGTGTCATAAAAGGAATTTGGTAGAACTCCTTCTTTGCTTATTATGTCAAATAATTTGTATAGTATTGGGATTAGTTGTTCTTTGAAAGTTTGATAGAATTCACTTCTAAATCCATCTGGTCCTGGGGATTTTTTTCTTAGAGTTCTTTGATGGCTTTTTCGATTTCTTTTTTCTGATATGGGATTATTTGAGTATTGTTATGAACAAAAGGGGGGTCCTAAGGAGATATAGATATACAGTGATGTGAATGTATCTATCTGCATTCTCCCTAGCTGCAGATGATGGAGGAACACCAACTCCAATCACCCTTAATAGTTGTTATAATTTCCCCTTTTCTCTAACAGTTGCCCAGGGAGGACCCCAAGAGGTTAGATGGATGGTTAACCTTTTCAGGTCCAACCTGTGGTTGGATAGATTAATATAGGGCTTTGATTTGCCTTGGATTCTGTTTGGTATCTGACTGTGTTGAATCCCTCCCCAAGGGATGTGATATAAAGACCACTCAGGAAGGTACTTGTTAAACTCTCTTTATCTATCAGGGAAAGGGTAAACAGGACAAGGAATGGGGATTGGAGACCCTATCAATTTATTATCTATAACTAGTTGACAATCAGGACTGGAGGCTATTGATCAAGTGGAAGCTGGAGATTTACTCTTTCCACTACCTCTGGCCCAGCCTGGCCACAGCCAAGCCAGAGAATAGGGAATGCTATTGATGCAGCTGTGTTGGTGATCTTATTTGCTCAGCTTTCTTACTACCAGTGTTTGGTGATGCACTAGCTCTCATGGTCTATCAGGAAATAGCTTCAGATATATTCCTGCCCTCTTCTTCATAGACCTCCCTTCCACCCTTCAACCACCCACTCAGAGATTTCCCAGTCCAGAGACCTCCAGAGCCCAGAGAGACCTCGAGAGATCCCCTCCAACTGGCTCTCAGGGGTATTTATACTATCAGGCCAACCAGCATTTACCCCTGGCTCCCGGCACTTGGGAACATTCCGTGTCTTCCAACTGCCTTCCCTGTCATTCAAGGTGGCATCCATCATTTCCCAGATTATGAATATAACAGTATTCTATTTCTTCTGCTGTTAATCTAGGCAATACATATTTTTGTAAATATTCTTTTATATCACCTAGATTACTATATTTATTGCCATATAATTGGGCAAGTTAGTTTTTAATGATTGTCTTGATTTCCTGTTCATTAGAGGTGAGGTCTCCCTTTTCATCTTTGATACTATTAATTTGATTTTCTTCTTTCCTTTTTAAAATTAGATTGACTAGTACTTTGTCAATTTTATTTGTTTTTTCAAAGTACCAGCTTCTGGTCTTATTTATTAATTCAATAGTTCTTTTACTTTCAACTTTATTAATTTCTCCTTTAATTTTTATGATCTCTAATTTAGTTTTCATCTGAGGATTTTTAATTTGTTTGCTTTCTAGTTTTTTGATTTTGAAGTCTAATTCATTGATCTCTGCCCTCCATAATTTGTTAATATATGCACTCAAAGATATAAATTTCCCCCTGAGTACTGGTTTGGCTTCATCCCACAGATTTTGGTAGGATGTCTCATCATTATCATCCTCTTCTATGAAATTGTTAATTGTTTCTATGATTTGTTCTTTAACTAACTGATTTTGGAGAATCATATTATTTAGTTTCAAATTAGTATTTGATTTGCCTATCCATGTACCCTGACTAATTATTATTTTTATTGCATTATGATCTGAAAAGGTTGCATTTATTATTTCTGCTCTTTTGCATTTGTTTGCCATGTTTCTATGCCTTAATATATTATCAATCTTTGTGAATGTACTATGTGCTGCTGAAAAGAAGGTGCATTCCTTTTTGTCCACATATCTATTAACTTATTTATTTAAAATATATTAAAATATATATAAATATATTTATAAAATAAAATATATTTTGAATAAATTTTATTTATTTATAAATAATTATTATTTTTGTCCACGTATCTATTAACTCTATTTTTTCTAGGATTTCATTCACCTCTCTTACCTCTTTCTTATCTATCTATCTATCTATCTATCTATCTATCTATCTATCTGGTTTTATTTATCTAGATCTGATAGGGGAAGGTTCAGGTCTCCTACTAGTATTGTTTTACTATCCATTTCTTTCTTGAGCTCTGCCAGTTTCTCCTTTAGAAATTTAGATGCTATACCATTTGGTACATACATGTTGAATACTGATATTTCTTCATTGTCTATACTGCTTTTTATTAGGATGTAATTACCTTCCCTATCTCTTTTAACCAGATCTATTTTTATTTTGGCTTTGTCAAAAATCATGATTGCCTAGATAGATCTGCTCCAGTCTTTTATTTTTACGCTATGTATGTCTACCTGCCTCATGTGTTTTTCTTGTAGACAACATATGGGAAGATTTTGTTTTCTAATTCACTCTGCTATTTGCTTCCATTTTATGGGTGAGTTCATCCCATTCACATTCAGAGTTATTATTATCAACTGTGTATTCCCAGACATTTTGATTCCTTCTCCTTGTCCTGCCATTTCTTCTTTCACTATTTCCTTCTATACCACTGTTTTGTTTTTAATCCATACCCCTAATCCTCCCTTATTGTACTTCCCTTTTCTCCCCCCTCCCTTCTTATTCCCCTCTTATTATTCTTTAGAGTCTTTTTAAAACTACTTCACCACCCTCTCCCTCTCTAATATTGCTTTCTTCCCCACAAGTCTGTTTGTTACACTTCTACTTCTCTATAGGGAATATAATCAATTCTCTGCCTCAATGGATCTGATTGTTCTTCCCCCTTTAAGTTAATTTCAATGCACTTAAGAATTAAGTATTTCCTCTCTCCAATGTCTTTACCCTTCCAGTATTGGTTTTCTCCACAGTTCCCACCATGCACTTCTTTATGGAATATAAATTTACTCCATTTTGTCTCTTTTCCCATTTCTCTTAATATTATCTTCTTTTTTTTACCTCTAGTTTTATATATATTTATACATACATATATATCATGACATTTCATCCAATACAGTTTGTCACTGTTTCCTCTAAGAATACATTATACTGATGATAATAACAATTTTTAAGAGTTATCAATATAATCTTTTCTTATAGGGATACAAATCATTTTGAACTTATTGGGTCCCTTAAAAAAAGGTTATTTTCCCCCCTCTCTTAATTATCTTTTGGTGATTCTCTTGAGTTCTGTGTTTGGGCAGCAAATTCTCTTTTTAAGTCTGGTTTTTTTTCTTTATGAATGTTTGGAAGTCTTAAATGTTATTAAATGACCATACTTTCCCCTGTAAGAATATAGTCAGTTTTGCTGGATAGTTGATTCTTGGTTGTAGACCCAGTTCCCTTGCTTTCTGGAATATTATACTCCATGTCTTCTGTTCCTTCAATGTAGATGCAGACAGATCCTCTGTTATCCTAACTGTGGTTCTCTGTTATCTGACTGACTTCTTCTTAGCAGCTTGTAATATTTTTTCCTTGGTCTGGTAATTTTTGAATTTGGCTATAATATTCCTGGGCATTGTCAGTTGTGGATTAAATGTAGGAGGTGATCTGTGGATTCTTTTAATTTCCACTTTTAACTCTTGTTCTAGAATGTCAGGTCAGTTTTCTTGGATAATTTCATGTATGATGCTGTCCAGGCTTTTCATTTTGTCATGATCTTCCAGTAGATTCTCAAATTCTCAAATTGTCTCTTCTGGATCTATTTTCAAGATCTGTGGTTGTGTCAATGAGGTGTTTCATATTTTCCTCAATTCTTTCATTCGTTTGATTTTGTTTTATATATTCTTGCTGCTTTGTGAAGTCATTTGCTTCTAGTTATTGGATTCTGATTTTTAAAGACTGAATTTCATAACTGGCTTTTTGGTCATCCTTCTCCTTCTGGTCTGATTTTCTTTGTAGGTCATCTTTCACCTTCTTTGCCTCATTTTCAAGCTGGTCAATTTTGGCTTTCAAGACACTATTTTCTTGTTTTAGTTCATGTATTTCTTTTTTCCAATTGTCTTCAGCCTCTCTTGATTGTTTTTTGAGTTCTTGAATTAATTGAATTTTGAGATTTTCCAAAGCCTGTGTTCAATTTGCTGGAATTTCTTTGGTTTTGCTTGGAATTCCTTGAACTTCTTCTATTTCATTAGCTCTTTGCTCACTTCCTGGAAAGAAGCTGTCAATTGTAATTTCTTTTTTCTTTTTCTGTTGTTTACTCATATTTTTCCCTTCTTTCCCTCCTGTGCCTTCTCTGCTCTGCTGGCTGATTAGGTTAAGAGATCATTTTAATGAGTTTTGATGTAAGATCTTCCCCAGCTGGCAAAAGAAGACTGTAGCTAATTTCTCTGCAATCTATGAGGGAGAGGTGTTGCAGTTTCCCTGCCCTTTGAAGACTTCTTATCTGCTTTATTGATGGGATGAAGCCAGGGGTTGATCTATAGAGCTTCATGTACCCTGAGGCACATGAATACAATAGCTTCTCTGGTTAATCTTTGGATACTTTCAACTGGTCTTACATTCAAATGACTTCTTCATAATTTAATATTAAAATGTTTTATTGATAATTATTGTTTTTTGTCCCATAGTTACTTTCCCACTTCCTTGAACCGTCAGCAAGAATCCTCTTTTATAACAAAGAAAAACAGTTAAGCAAAGCCTACTCATAGTGACTGCATATAATGGTGCTTTTGGTATTCTCTACCTACAGTGTAGTATCTTCATATCAACAGGAAGCATATTTTATTCTTTGTCCTCCGTCATCAAGATTGGTTACATATAATTCTTATCTGAAAAATAAGCTATATTTGTTTTAGAACTAAAGAATCAAGCCAGGGAATCACTAAACATGTTTTCTTGTCAGGCCACAGACATTTCAACAAAGGCAAAGAGAGAAATGTCCAGAAAGTGCAATGAACTTATTCATCTCTGACCTCTGTTTGGTAGGACTCAGTGGTCAGTTGTTAAGTCATGGTTGATCAGGAATAGAAGATTGCTCATTGCTTATTTTAAGCTTTATTAAATTAAAAAAATGTTTTTATTGATATCTTTGGTTTTTAAATCACCTTCATTAAAAAATAACCTCCTTCCACTGAACTCTAAGTCATCCCTCACCTATCACCATTCCTTGCAATAAATAATTTTTTTAAAGGAAAAGAGCTATTTAATAAAAATAATCCAGAGTATCCATTGTCTCACAATACATGAGATACCCTATGCCCTTAGTCTTTTACTTCTGCAAAAAAGGGAGGGAGATATATTTTCTCATCTCTTCTTCAGGGTCAAGATTGGCCATCATGATTACATACTATTTTAGTTCAATTTTTTTTCTTGTCTCTCCCCCCCCATTCATGTTTGTAATATAAATGTTGGCTTACTGGTCATTTTGAAGTTTTTTCCCTTAGTATTGAAAGGTATTCCTTTCAGCAGTAATTCTGTGTATGAAAAGGGTGAAGTCCCATAGCAAGGAGGGGCAAAGAAATAAAATAAAACTAAATATTTGAGACATACAGAAAAAAATCAGCTTTCCATTTCCTAGGATGAGAATTAATTTAACAATGTGTTATCATGAGTATAAAATTATAATGATTAAAAATTGACATCTATCTTCAGGATAGACTTTTTTGATAAATCTTCACTCCTAACAAAGTGAGAAGTAGTTTTAAAGTGATACAATTATAGTACAAATTTAGGAAAGATATGAATAGATTTAAGTTTGTGTCTTTGGAGGGAAATAATTTAAATTTCTATGTAGGAAAGTGTCTTTATTAAGTCATTCTAGGGAACCAATAATAGCTTTATTAATTTGAAATAACAACAGAATTGAGAAACAATGGTAAATGAATTTTATTTTAAAATTAAATTCTATTTTTATTTTTAGGGAGAGACAGGTCTTAATGGGATGCCTGGCTATCCTGGTGATGAAGGTGGATCTGTAAGTAATAAATCTTAATTCGATGCTGAAAAACAGTCTTGATAGGAGTTTGTATGTGAATGTCTCTAACTACCTAATTCAAAGAGTTTCATTTTTTAAATTAAAAAAAGTACAAATTATAATCATTCCTTATCACAAGGTTCTGTTATCAGGTTGGCTGATGTAAAGAGAGATCTATGTACAATAAAACTGAGTTACTATGTTATGATATTCTATAATGAGTCTACCTTAAGTAATTTATGTTGAGTTGGGTGTATGTAGCTGGAAGATGATAAAGAGGAGGTAGAATGCCTTCTTCTTGGCTCTTTTAATGAAGTCTAAGATGTTATAATCTTTTCCTTTGCCTGAACACCACAGTGTTTTATTGTGTTGAGCCTGCAGTTGACTTTTGGTCTCAATCTAGGATTTCATTTGTATGACAAATAATCCTCAAATATTTTTGATAAGCTCTCTACCCTATGACTCATGTGTATCCCAACTGAGAGCTTTCCCTTCTAGCTTTGTGTAATATCTAAAATTGATAAGTATGCCATTTGTGTCTTATCCAAATCCTTGATAAAGATGTTAATCAACAAAGAACCAAGAACTCATCCCTGAGAAGCTGCTTCCAAATTGAAATTGAGCAATGGCTATTCTTTGGGTGTTACCATTTGAGTAGTTCTAAATGTACCTAACTGTAAGATCAGTTGAATCACTTCTCTTTATCTAGTCTGTGTGAATAATGTGAAACTTTATTAAATACTTTGCTAAAATACAGGTAAACTTTGTCTATGGTATTTCCCTGTCAAAACTTTGCCAAAACAAAGCAAATGGGCTTAGTTTATCATGGGCTACTTCCAATAAATTCATGCTGGATTTTAAAAGATCATTGCTGCTTATTTTCTTGATATTCATAAATAATCCATTCAATATATTCCATGATTTTGCCAGAAACTGGTCATATTCATTAGCCTTATATTTTGTAGACTCCATTCTCTCTCTTGTTCTTCCTTTCTTCCTTGATGATCAGTTCCCTGGTAATGAATTCAACTGTCTCATAGGACTTTTGGTGGAATAATAAAGGATACTGGAGCAAATAGACTAATCTCTTCACAATCCCATCCTTTTGTTTGTAAAAAAAAATGAATCAGTTCCTTTAACTATAGAGATAAGAATGGGATAGTTGAAAAAAACTCTTGAATTAAAAGACCTGAGTTCTAGTCCCAACTTCCTGGGTCTCAGTTTCTTCACCTGTAAAAGAAGTCTGGATTAGAGGATTTCTGAATTTACTTACAGCTCTAACATTCCCTGATTTTTTTCCTTGCTGTAAGTCAACTTGTGCTTATTAAGCACCTACTTAATGCTAGTCCCTATGCTAAGGACTGGGAATATAAGAAAGGAAAAAAAACCCAAATAAACCTCTAAACAAGAACAAATCAGCCCCTAACCTTGAATATCTCCCAGTCTAAAGGGGGAGACAACATGCAGACAACCCGGTACAAATGGGCATTAAGACAAGATAAATAGAAGTGGGTAAGCTTAGAGGTAAGCCCCAGCATGCTTGAAGGTAGAACTTTAACTGAGACTAGAAGGTAGGACTTTAACTCCAACTTGAAGGCAGAGATGAAGAGGAAGCACCTTCTAGGCACTGGGGATAGCTGACCATTCTAAGTTTAAAGAAGTGCCACGGGAGAGGAGCAGTTTGCTTTCCCCATCTGGGCAGGCTCAGCCTGACACACTTTTATCCCACAGGGGGAAAGAGGATTTATTGGCTTGCCTGGACCTCGTGGTGATGGAGGATGCCCAGGTATAAGAGGGCTTAAGGTAAGTATTGACCTGGAGATGGAAATGTGAGTCCTTGTCCTTGTTTTGTTTTGTCTGGTTCAGTTGGTCTTTTAACCTCAAAATGGTTCAGGACATGACACTATAGTGCTGACTGTTAGCTAAAATTCTATCTTCTAGTTCTTTTGGGGCTGTCTATACTATGACTAGGCTAAAATTTTGAAAAAGTCACTATAGGGAGCAGTTTAAGGTCATTGATATTGCTTGCAGATCTCTCTGACTTCTCCCAAGCTCTTTTCCTCCACATTGCCTTTCCTGTTACTCTACCTAAGAAAAGGCCTTTTTAGTCTACAACCTTAGGTAATAACCCTTTCTTATCTGGAGTGGTCCAGCTGTCTAGAATCTACTTAGAACTTCTTCCAGCTTCAAACTCTTGTATATTAGAAATAAAGCCTCTTCTCAATGGTCAGATGTCCTAGGATATCCATTTCTCTGGAGTCAAGTTCCAACTTTTGAGAGATTTGTCTTTTCTTATTATAAATAACACAAATGGTCTAATGAATCTGGCAAAGCTTATTTCTGCATCTCATTTTAACAACTCCCTTTCTCTCTAAAATTCAGGGATCAAGAGGATTTGTAGGAGACAAGGTAGGTACTTTCTTCTCTTCTTAAAATGGAATATGATTTCTGGTGAGTAAATACAATTGGAAATTTTATCTATTTTCCTTTGCTTCAATAAAGAAAGGTTAAAAAATTCATGGAAATGCAAAAGCAAATATTATTGACATTGCAGGTCCAGCACTCAGGGCTAATAAATGAATATTTGGTGAGCTGTGTACACATTGCCTAAGGCATTCATGTATGATAGAATTTTGAATGTTTCCAACTTTAATTAAACCATCCCCATGATAATCTGGTCAAGTGTGGGCCTGAACTTAAGATTTCTCTAAGGGCTTGAGCAAGAAGGTGAAGAGTAAGATGGAGACTGGCTTTGGGAGAGCCTCATAGAATCAGCGATTGGATCCAAGGGTAGTGGTATAGATGTTGACAAATCTGGGATTGGATATGCTTTCCTGCTAATCCAGACACAGAAAAGGCTCCCACTTTGGTGGGAGCTAGGTAAAGTTGGGAAGGAAGTCTGAACTTACATAGGTCTGTGAAAATTGATTAACTCATCCTAAGTGGTAAGGAGAACAACATATGTTAATTAACCGTGGTCTAAAAATCCTCTACTTCAGCAGATGAATGACAAGTGCATTGAGTAACTATAAGTTTTTTTATTTTAAACATAGTACACAGAAGGCACTCAATAAATACTTGTGGATTTTGATGATGATGATGGTAAAAGGGAAATTTATCAGGGAAGCTAAATTGTCATTAAGAATCCAGCCAAAAGGATCTAAATCCTAGTACAGGTGATAGAAATTTGACATGTGGTTTCATTGGTAAAAGGAAATCTCAAGTTCCATTTACTAATGCAAGCCAACACCTTCTCTTCAATTTATAGATTTTTTTTTCAATTTTAGTGATATGCCCAGAACATTGAAAGGCTAGTGACTTGTTTAAAGTTACAAAGTTTAAAGTCACTTGTTTAAAGTAAGTTGTTTAAAGTCAGTTTCTGTCCACTAAGCCATTTTGTCTTAGCCATCTGCATGATAACATGTACCATATTGACAATTGAGAATGCCTACAATTTCTTTGAAGACTTTCTAAAATAGAAATTAATAGCTCCCCTTGGAAGTGGGACATTATTGAATTGAACTAGAAGAGCACAGGGACAGAATGTTTCCCAAGGCAATGGTCAAGCCAGGAGAAGGAAGAGAGTGGAATTCTTACCTTAAACCAGATCTTTCCCTCCCTATGGAATGCTTCAGCCAAGTTGTGGTAAATAATGCCAGAAGCTCTTAACTTAGAGTGGTTATGAGGAAGTGTGTGGACTTTTAAATGTTAAATAGAAGTTGTTATAATTGTTATTATAATTAATATTATCTCATTCTTCTTCTTTTTTTTGGTGGGACTAAGAAAGAATCCAAAGACAAGTTGCAATTATTCTATCATTATTGTGTATATGATGTTATGTAGACTATTGGGCAAATGGGAAAATGGTTGTTTTGTTTTTGTTTTTTGAAATTGAACTAGAATCTCCAAGATATAAGCTCATCTTCTATAGACTCACTAAAAGCATCTTTGGGAAAAACCTACTACAGAGACCAGAGGAGAGAAATGATATATTTCTAAACATCCACCCAATTTTTAAAAATTCCCATTAGATCTCTATGTTTTGAAAACTTTCCTTTTCATATAGTTAGATATTGAGTATTCAGTATGTTGGAAAATATTGTATGAACCAATTTTATGCTTAATGTTATATAGGCATTGAGGTCATTTTCATCATTATTATCTCATTCTTTGCAAATTACTATTATTGCTTCTACCTTTATAAGAGCATAATCCATGAGTTTGGAAATCTTTTTTAGAGTTTCAAGAGGCAAAATCACTGAAGAACCTATGTGGTCAAAAGTTCATTTGGAACTTGTCCTGCTTGTAAAGAGAGAAATAAACCACAGTGGCTGTTAAACAATAATGAATATTTTCTTGATGAAGGATCATTTGTAATTACTGTGTCTCATATGTCCTGGAAAATAAGTCCTTTTACCCATATAGGTCACTGCTAGCAAGGGGCCAGAGGACACTTGTGGGAGATCTGGGCTACTGGATTAAGTACTGCTAGACTACTGCAGACTCTTTTTTTGATTCATTTCCCTCCTTCTAAGTCTTTCATTCCAATCTCTCTGTGTGCTTCAGTCACCTTGTCTATCTCCCAGGCACTGTACATCACTTCCTGAGTATTATTCTTTTTTTCTAAATCCTGAGGAGGGAGAAGAAGACATGCTTCTTTGTCATCAAAACTTTCTCCCTGTGATTGTTTATCCTCCAACTCCTATTCAGCTGCTGATTTCCTAAGCATGTGTTAGGAATATTAACAGATCAAGATGAGGAGAAAAAGTAATAAAAAGAAGTCATTTGGCAAAGGAAGAGAGTCCTTGGTATTCAAACAACCAGTTAAGTGTTATATATGTTATCTTGTGAAATTTATTGTTATGACAATCTCCTAAGAACAAATCATATTATTTAATCCTATTTTAAAACATACCCTGAAACTGTCACAATATTGGCTACTTGTTGACCATGATTCAGGAGTAAAGCTTAGTGTTATTTTGTTCATAAGATGAAGAAACCAACCTCTATCAAATTTTGAAAAGTCCATCATAGGATCTATCTCCATTTTATGAGTCAAGAAAAAGATTTCCTTTACCAGAGCCCTCCCTGCCTCTCCCCACATCCCAATAAAGATCTTTTAAAAATGTGTTTGATTTTGTCTCAGCGTAATTGTGCCAGCCTTCTGACTTTGGTTTCTCTTCATCATAGGGCAGTCGGGGTGATAACGGAATAGATGGGTGGAATGGAGAACAGGTATAAGAATGTTTCCAATCTTTGAAGGAGTGGGAAAAACTCAAGGGTTAAACTCATAGGACAAGGATGGTTCCAAACCTTAATTTTTTTCTCCCTATCTCCCCATTTTCTTTCCCTCTGAATTTAGGGTGAACGTGGCAGTTCTGGAATGTCTGGAGAAAAAGGAAATGCAGGAAATCAGGTAAAGTCTGTTTATATGGTGAACTTGTCTTGCAAAATTTTGGAAGAGGATATGAGCATAATAATCTTAGATCCCGGGTCAGGGCTAGACAATTGGGGTTAATGACTTGCCCAGGGTCACATAGCTAGGAAGTATCAGAGGCCAGATTTGAACCCAGGTCTTCCTGATTCCAGTCCTGGGACTCTATCCACTGTGCTACCAAACTTTCCCATACTTCATCATTTCAAACTTGTGGCATTTAACTAAATTGAGATCATTGCACCTACTGTGGTATTAGAAAGGCTTTCTCTATCTACTTTATGCTTTCAAAACCCTGTGGCCAACGTGATGGTCCCTAAACTCTTTAATGGCCCAGATCAATATTCAACTTGATAAATTTATTTGTTCAGTACCTATACTCTCCAAAAAATATTGGAAATGCAAAGAGAGAAACAAGGTACTCAAGGAGCTTACAATCTAATTAGAGAACTACATAAGTAACTATGATATGGAGAAATTGAATAAGGGCAAAGTAGAAGTAAAGGCCAAATGAGAACTTTGAAGAGGGAGAGATCATTTACAGCCTGAAGAGTACATAGAAGAGAAAGGATAGATTCAAGTTTGAAGAGCAGTTAGGAGGCCTGAATCTAGCTGTTAAGAAATGAAAGCCATCTACTCTGTATATACCCTCTAAATATTTATTTAAATGTTTTTCCCCCATTAGAGTATAAGTTTTTTAAGGGCAGGGACTTGGAGCTTCTTTATATTCCAAGAGTATACAATATACTATATACAGCCTGGCACATAATAATTTGATTAACGGGATTAAGTTAATTGTATTATGAGGCTTAAAGGAGTGGTTAGTGGCCAAGGATATTGCATAGACAGATTCTTTATGATATATGTCAAATGCATGAAAAATTGTCATATGGAAGATGACTTAGCCTTTTCATTTACCTCCAAAAGCAATAAAAACCACTGGCAGGAGCTGCAGGGAGTAGACAAATTTATGTTTTCCTAATAATTACAGCTGTCCAAAAGTGGAACAGAGGATTTAGAAACTTTCACTTCAGGAATTCTTAGAGTAGAGGATGGATGACTTCTTTTCTGGGATATTATAATAGGAATTCCAGTTCAGGGATGGGACGACCATGCTTCCTTCAAACCCTGAGATGCTTTGTTTCTGTAGAACTCAGCAAATGATTTGGGGAAAGAGCCAAAGATGACTCTGAGATACAAAGCAGGACAATTGGGAAGATCATGATGTCATCATCAGAAATAGAGAAGTAAAGCAGAGGCACATATTTTGAAGGAAGAGTTCAGTTGCCAAATTCTATCATTTCTATATTATCCCACTTATTCATACTCCCTACAGTCACTCTGGTTCAGTTCACTATCTTTTGCACAGAACTAATTCCAAGAACCTCCTAATTGTCTGTTCTCTCTCTAATTCGTCTACCCCACCACTATCCAAGTAATCATACCAATACACCACTATGACCATATATTTTTGCTCCTAAATATGTCCTTAGATTATTGGAGCAGTGACTGGGAACCAGCACAATGGTAGAAGTGTAGCTGAAATTTTCTCTGAAAAGCCTCATTACAGAAAGAATCCTTACTATAATATTAAACCTCTGTTTCATGTGTATGGTATTAAGTAGTTTCACAAGCTATCAGACACCAAGGGAAACACACACACACACACACACACACACACACACACACAAACACACACACACACACACACACATCTTGCTTCCCAGAGGGTTGGTCCTCCAAGTAAGACACACAAAGCCATCCTGGAAACTCACTTGACTTTTTTCAGTCCTTTTGCAAACTAAACTATTTGAAGGTACAAAGGTTGACCAGTCTATTAATTCTACTGGCTTAAATATCAATTTCCTCCTCAAATATATGGCAGTGCTACTCTAAATGCCACCACAATGAAAGCATGACACAGTTTGGTACTGTCTACAGTGCCAAGTGCTGAAATAGTTATTATTCTTAGATTCACAATTCCTGATGACCATGGTGCTAATAGCTTTTTGGCTAACATAATTCTAACCATTCTTCCCCCATCTATCTTTTCCTGGGAAAGATGTGTTATTTGGCTTCCTGACAGGTTCCCACTGAAAAATAGTTTTCCAGAAAGGGTGTGGTTCTTTCTCCATCTGTTGGGGTGTGCGGAAGGATGAGCCACCTGGTTGCTAACATTGGCTTGTTGCTGATTGGCTATCTTCTTTAGCATCAGTCAGTTTACACAGAAATAACCTTGCACTGCATATATTAGTATTCCTATATTCAAAATTAAAAATATTCACTGAAATAATTATGTATCTTCCTGTTCTTTTCTTGAAGGTCTGGCTAGTGCTAAAGGTCATTACAGATGGCTTTTCATGTTTGAACCTTGAATTTTTGCTCTTATCTGTCTACATTAGAGGCTTGAAATAAACAATTATTTATTTCTTTTCATTCTTTTCTCCCCACGTTACCTGAACTTTAGGCTCTACTCATTATAGTGAAATCTTCACATATCTATTAACTCTAATTTTTTCTAAGATTTCACTCACCTCTCTTAACTCTTTCTTATTTATTTTTTGGTTTGATTTATCTAGATCTGATAGAGGAAGATTTAGGTCTCCCACTAATATAGTTTTACTATCTATTCCTCCCTGAGTTCTGCCTATTCTGCCAGAAATGGCAGAATTTCTCCTTTAGAAATTTGGATGCTATATCATTTGGTGCATACATATTGAGTATTGCTATTTCTTCACTGTTTATATTTCCTTTTATCAGAATGTAATTACCTTCCCTATCTCTTTTAACCAGATCTATTTTTACTTTGGCTTCGTCAGAATCATGGTTGCAACTCCTACCTTCTTTTTCTCATTTGAAGCCCAATAGATTTTGCTTCAGCCTTTTATTTTTACTCTATGTATGTCTGCCTGTCTCGTGTGTGTTTCTTGTAGACAACATATGGTAGGATTTTGGTTTCTAATCCACTCTGCTATTTGTTTCCATTTTATGGGCAAGTTCATCCCATTCACATTCAGAGTTATAATTATCAACTGTGTATTCCCAGACATTTCGATTCCCTCTTCTTGTCCTGCCCCTTCTTCTTATGCTATTTCCTTTTAAATCAATGTTTTGTTTTAAATCAGTTCCCCTTATCCCCTCTCTTAGTTTACTTCCCTTTCCACCCCCTCCCTTTTTGTTCCTCTTTTATTATTTTTTAAGGCCTAATGAATTCCCTCTCCCCTTTCTTCCTCTCCCTTTTTGAACTCCCCAACCCACTTCCCCCCTTGGTTTATCCCTTCTGACTTTCTCCGTAAGGTAAGATAGAATTTAATATCCCAATGGATCTAGCTACTCTTCCCTCTCAGGATTAATTCCACTGAGAATAAAGTTTAATTATTTCCTATTTCCTATTTAATAATAGAATAAATAATAGGAAATATATTTCCTAGTCTCTTCTTTACAAATACTTGGAAATCTTCTATCTTGTTGAATTCCCATACATTCCCCTGGAAGTATATAGTCAGTTTTGATAGGTAGGTGATCTTTGGTTGTAAACCCAATTCTCTTGCCTTTCTGAATATCATATTCCAAGCCTTGTGGTCTTTTAGAGTGGAGGCTGCCAGATTCTGTGTAACCCTGATTGGTGTTCCTTGATATCTGAATTGTCTCTTTCTGGCTTTTTGTAATATTTTTTCCTTAATTTGCAAACTCTTGAATTTGGCAATTATATTCCTGGGGGCTGACTTTTTTTTTTCATTTTTTTTTAACATTTATTAATATACATTTTTAACATGGTTACCTGATTCATGCTCCTCCTATCCCCTTCACCCCCCCCCCCACCCATGGCCGATGCGCATTTCCACTAGTTTTGTCATGTGTCCTTGATCAAGCCCAATTTCCAAATTGTTGGTAGTTGCATTGGTGTGGTAGTTTCGAGTCCACACCCTCAATCACCTCCACCGGGACCCTTGCGTTCAAGCAGTTGTTTTTCTTATATGTTTCCTCTCCTGCAGTCCTTCCTCTGAATGTGGGTAGCAT
>NC_058134.1:39502941-39539915 GCF_016433145.1 Gracilinanus agilis
ATTATTCTCAAATTGTCTCTTCTAGACCGGTTTTCTTGGTCTGTCACTCTCTCATTGAGATATTTCATGTTTCCTTCTATTTTTTCAGTCTTTTGACTTTGTTTTATTTGTTCTTGTTGTCTTGAGAGATCATTGCCTTCCAATTGCTCAATTCTAGCCTTTAGGGATTGATTTTCCACTATAATCTTTCGGTTTTCGGCCGTAATCTTCTGGTTTTCGGCCATGATCTTCTTGTTTTCGGCCATGATCTTCTTGTTTTCGGCCATAATCTTCTGGTTTTCGGCCGTAATCTTCTGGTATTCCTTTTCAATCTGGTCATTTCTGGTGTTCAATTGCAAGATTTTACCTTTTAAACAGTTATTTTCTTGCCAGATCTCTTCCATTTTCCTCAAAATCTCAGTTTTGAACTCTTCCATAGCTTGTGAGGAGTTTTCCTTATTTGAGGAGGGTTCGGATGCTTGTTTGTGCTCCTCCTCTGTTTGCTCGGTTGTCTGGATTTTCTCTGTGTAAAAGTTGTCGAGTGTTAAAGGCTTCTTTTTCTTGTTATTCTTTCTCTTCTGAATTTCCTGAGTCTGGGTAGCCATCATTAGCCCAGCAGCTTCTCAGGTTTATTCTCCCGCTCAGTGTCTGTCCGCGGTCAAGCCCCCTGGTGGATCCCCTTGCTTGATCCTCTGCAGGAGGTTCCTTTACAAGTCTCAGGGCGCTGCTTCCACAGTCGTATACCCGTCTGCACTGGTTCCCCACTCAGGTTTTCAGAGCTTTAGTTCCTGGCTGTGTCTGCCTCCACCCCCGCCTCCGCCCGTGCCTGTACTCTGCTCAGCCTGCGCTCTGCGCCCAGCGTCCAGTCTCTGCTCCGGCGCTCAGATTTCTCTTGCGTTCTCTGCCTTACTGGGGTCTTAAATCTTGCTGCTCTCAGGAACAGGCCCCGGAGCTGCCAATGACTCGATGGGTGCCCCAAACTTGCTCTATTTCTTTTTGGCTGGCTTCAGAGCTCTAGATCTTGTGTGTGGAGGGGGTGGGGGTGGGGCGGTTGCTCAGCCTGCGATTTAGTGAGAGCCCTTTATAGCCTGGAACTGTCTCGATTCCACGTACCTTCCACGCTGTGCCCTGTTGTGGGGTTCCTCCGTTCGTCTGGACTTGTTTTTATGTCCCCTTGAGGAGTTTTGTGTGTTTCGGTCAGGAGAGGTTAAGAGCTGCTTCTTACTCTGCCGCCATCTTAACCCGGAACCTGGGTGCTGACTTTTGACGGTTTAGTGTAGAGGGTGATCTATGGATCCTTTCAATGTCTATTTTACCCTCTTCTTGAAGAATATCAGGGCAGTTTTCTTGGATAATTTCTTGTGTCCAGATTTCTATTAATTTCTGATTTTTTTAGGAAGACCAATGATTCTCGGATTGTCTCTTCTTGACCTGTTTTCTTGATCTGTCATTCTCTCAGTAAGATATTTCATGTTTCCTTCTATTTTGTCATTCTTTTGACTTTGCTTTATTAGTTCTTGCTGTCTTGCAAGATCATTGGCTTCTACTTGCCCAATTCTGGTCTTTAGTGACTGATTTTCTGCTATAATCATTTTATTTTCCTTTTCAATTTGGTCTACCCTTTTTTTTAATGGTTTCCTGCTGTTTAATTTATCATCTTGTTTGATTTTTGGGGCGTCTTTCTCCAATTGGGAGTTTCTGTCTTTTAAACTATTAATTTCCTTTTGAGTTATTTCCCACTTTTCTTGCCAAATGTCTTCTATCTTTCTCATGATCTCAGATTTGAACTCTTCAAGAGCTTGTGACCAATTTTCTTTTTTTGGAAATGTTTGGATGTGCTTACTTGTTTGTCCTCTACTGTCTGCTCTGTTGTCTGGATTTTTTCTGTATAAAAGTTATGAAGTGTTAATGCTTTCCTCTTGTTCTTTCTCTTGGTTAGTTCTTGGGCATTGCTTGCCATTATTATGCTGGTTTTTCCTTCTCAGTCAGAAGTCTAGGTGAGGTGGGCAGGTTCTCTGTGTATAGAGCTATGGAGCAGTTTTTGCCTGAGGCTATTTTATGAGCCACAGTGCAGTGCTGCTCCTCTCAGCTATATCTTCACACCCAAGGTCTGAGCTCTTTAGGCTCCTGGGGTCTCAAGTCTAGCTGTTCTCAGGGTCAAGGCTCTTGGTGGTCCCCAGCTTCCAGGACCCCAGATATTGCCCTATGCTTGCTCCTTTGCCTGAGGCTCCTTTATGAGTCTCAGCACACACAGCTTCCACTGTCTGTCACCTCGCCACTCTAGGTCCATGCCCAAGATCCATGTTCAAGATCTGACCTCAAAGTCTATGTTCTTTAGCCTATTGGGGTCTTAAATCTTGATGCTCTTAGGAGCAAGCTATTAGCAAGAACTTATTGAATGCCCCATGCTTGCTCTAATTCTTGTGCCCTGGCACTGTAGGTGGAGTGGGGGAAGGTTGATCAGCTCGTTTTACTGGGAGTATATTTCACCCCCTTATAGTGTGGAAATGCCCAAATCCCATGTACTTTCAATGCTGCATCCTATTGTGGGATCCCTTCATTCATCTGGATTTGGTTTTTGTGTCCTTTTGAGGTATCATATATGGGTCAGTTAGGAGAGTTAAGCTCCCTGCTTCTGCCCTGCAGCCATCTTTCCCCGGAAGTCCTATAATGAAGTCCTGATTGAGTACATTTGACAATCTCTGGGCCAGTGCCAGGGAGAATATATTGACCCAAATTTCCAGAATGCTATGAATATGGAGTGAGCATTTATCACTTACCCAATAAACTGTGGATGACGTAGTTTCTAAGATGCTAGAATCAATGAGACATTGTATCCATATAATTTCCTCCTCTTCCAGAAAAATGTTTCCTTCAGTGAAATCATCAGAGAAGACTTTGTCATATCTGCCACCATCTCATGCCTTCATCTGCTTTTTAAAATCTGTTTATTTTATTGACTTTATTGACCATGAAGTATGGAGGAATCACTCTCATTTGGTGAAGGGAACACTCATGTCAATGAAGTTACAGATCTTTAAAAAAACTTTCCTTTTTATTATTATGAAGTTGACAAATGTTAACTAACATGAAATTTTCCTTATCAAAAGACTAGGAAAAAAAGAGGAATGTATATGGCACCATGAATCTCTATTATGTATAAGTTGCCTTTTCAAAAAGTAAATATATAAAATTTAGTTCCTTCTTCTCCATCACTATCAGTACTACATTGTTACTCTCTTCTCACCAGAAAAATTCATTTCTTGTTACAAATAAGCACAGCAAATAAAACAATTCATGTGCTTTTTAATTGCCCACCAGGCAAGTTGATTAAGTCCCTGATATTGGAAGAACTGTCCCTGGTGAACCTGGAATAGACACCCCAGAAATGCTAAAATTTCTGACTGGTCTTTTCCTGAGGAGTCTTAGAATTCTCTTATATTTAACAGGGACTTCTCATACAGTTGCTAGCCTAATTTCATAGGTACTTCAGTGCTCAGTAATTATGCGAACCCTCTTGGAAGCACAGGCTGATTCTTAGCTGCATGAGTTCAGAATTCTGCTGCTCTTTGGGATTCAACATATTCTTTCTGCCCTGATCCCATTCTTGCTTCCTGCCATCCAGATGGTCACTTAGTCATATGGTTATATAAACTAAGGTGGCCAAATTCCTAGGATTAAGAATACCAACACAAATAGACATTTAAGTTTCTGTAGGCTCTTCTGAAAGGTGCCCTCAAAACTCCCAGCCCAGTCTGAATGGTGGATGGCTGAATTCTTCACTATAAGTTTCCAACAAGCATTTTCCCTGTCATAGTCCCCACATGTCTGTAGTTGTATAGGACTCATGGCCAGAGCATCCCTAAACCATTTTGAATTTGAATTCTGCCTTATCTGTCGAGAACTCCCCAGGAGAACTTCTTAAAAAGAATTGCCTGTTTGAGGGAGGTCCCTTCCAACCTCCTCATCACAAAGACTATTTGAACCTGATGTATTATAAAGATGTGAGATTGATTCATAAAAAGTAATTCAACTAGACAAAAGAAACCAATGCCTGTGCCTACTGTCCTTTAATTGATGCTATGTCCTAACAAGTGTAAGGCTATTAAATCTAGTAACAATGGAGCAATTGGCCATTATAATATGAATGCTCATAGGATGGTGGTTGCTGCCTCTAGGTTTTGAATTTGTTTTGTGACTCAAACATTGCTACCAAATCTTAGAAAAGGGCAATTTCTATTACATCAGGTTCTTAGAAATTGTATCCTTAGGGTTACAGAACAGAATCTATAACCCCGTGTCCATCAGAAATGTATCTAAAGCTACCTCTGAAAGGTTTTTTTTTTAATTACAGATTCAATTCTTTCTGGAATACAAATTCCCTGCTATATAGAGACAGTATCAAGCAATGCCAAAAAACACCAGACACCAAGGGAAGAAGTCCATCTAGACATTCCCTCTTGTGTGTACATACTCTGTCCATTCCACTTCCCTCTGTGTTACTGTTCTGAGTTAGTGCCTAATGTAGGGGAGCTTCTCCTTGGGAAACCTAAGCAATGTAATGGCATATTGCCATTGCTGCCCAAGATAATTTTCATTAAGTTTGTAGCATATAGAAGAATTAAACTTTTCTTAAACCCATGCATTTAAATAACATACTTGCCATAACTGAGCTTTTTAACTAAAGGAAAAAATGACTACTTCCTTACTCCCTCTCTCCCTCCTTCCCATCTCCCATGTCTCTTTCTCCTTTTTTCTCTTCCTTCCTTCCTTCCTTCCTTCCTTCCTTCCTTCCTTCCTTCCTTCCTTCCTTCCTTCTTTCCTTCCTTCTTTCCTCCCTCCCTCCTTCATCCCTTCCTCTCTCCCTCCCCCCCCTTCTGTCTCTCTCTCTCTCTCTCTGTCTCTCTGACTTTCTTTCTTTCCATTTCTAAAAACCATTACATTCTGTCTTAGAATTCGTACTAAATATCATTTCCACGGAAGAGAAATAGTAAAGGTTAGGCAGCTGAGTTGTGTGCTGTCAGGGGAAACACAGTCAGGAAATGTCTGAGGCCATATTTTAACACAGGACTTCCCATCTCCACACCTGGCTCTCTATCCATTGATCCACCTAACTGCCCCACTTAAGTTTCTTTTTTTGAAGTTTTCTGTGTTATTTACACATTTTTAAGGACATGTGGCATATGTTTTCATCATTATTATGTTGTTATTAGCACATATTTGTTTTGATTTATTTCAACAAATATTTGCTAATTCACCTATTGTGTTTCTAAAACTGTGCTACCTGATGAAGATACAAATAAAAAAAGAGAAAGTCCCTGTGCTTAAGCAACTTACAGTCTAATGTGAGAAGACAATACAGAAAAAAAAGAAAAGCAAGGAATGGGAGGAGGGGGAGGAAGACCACCAGAGACCATGTTGTTCTTTAGAGTCAAAGCCAAGCAGGGAGTTACCAGGAGGATTCTGAGACATCTTTAAAGGAAGACTTAGGAAGGATAAATTTAGTCTGTGAAATATAAATAGATCTGAACAACTTAGTTATAGAGGTTCATATAGTCAAAATTCATAAATCTTATGACCTAATATGATAAATTTTAATTTTTTAATGATATAAGTAAAATCTCAATGAACCAGACTGTTCTTTCTATATGTTTTCTCCTCCTATTAGAATGTGAGCTTCTGGAGAGCATAGAATTTTTTTTTATTTGTATAGCTAATACTTAGCATATATTGACCATCTAATAGATGCTTTTCATTAATTCATTCACCCACATGTTTCTTGTATTCTAGAGGCTTACTCAGATCTTATTCTCACTTTTGGAAAATTGCCTAAAAATGAAGATTAAATTTCCCAGGGCCAGGAACATCTTTTGTTCTTTATCTGATCCCACTGCTGCAGCAAAGGCAGACCAGTGCCATTCATCTGATTGATAATGCCTTCTGCAGGCTGTTCTCAGCTTCCACATTACTGCTGCCCATGGTGCTGACCATTGATGTACTAAAAGGCTGATAGAGAAGCACTTCTTTACTCCTCCACCTCCACAGTCATGTCCCTGACCAAACAAAGTGTTAAGTCTTGATCTTAGCTTTTCATATCTAAATTGATGTTATATTATTCCTCTTCATGTTTTCTGTTTTCCAGGCCAAGTAGACAATTTTCTTTCCACAATTCTCATACTGCCTTCTCCCATTTATGTGTGTTTCATCATTCCATCTCAACATCTGCAATGAATCTTTTCCCCAGAGTCTCTGGCTATTGCTATTCCTTTCTTCCTTTGAGTTTTGGTTCATAAACCAATTATTCCATGAAACTTCCCTTACCCTTTTCTGATCCCTCCCAGGAAAATTACTTCTTCCTTTTCAATTTTTTTTGGTAACACTCTGACCAGAACTTTCTTTTGTATTTATCTCATAGAGCGTACTTTCTCTTCCTCTCTTAGAGTATAAGCCTGTTGAAGCCAGGGCTTGTGTGGTAACTATTTTTGTATCCTCAGTGCCTTGGATGTAATGGACACTTAATAAATATTTCTTAGTTTGGACTGTTAGTATCCAGGTATTGTTGCCTGGTAGATAGGTGGAAATAGAAGGTGTGAATACTGACATGGTATTCCATTGAGATACAGATATGATATTCCTATGCATAGAGATAGTAACTGAAATAATGTAAGTGGGTAAAATCAATAAGGGAGGATACAGAGAGAAAAGGAAGGGCTTTAGAGGATACATACCTTTAAGTGGTTGAAAAAGGGAATAATTAAAGATGCAGAAAGAGAACCATGGAATAAAATGTCACAGAAGCCAATGGTGAAGAGAAAAAACAGGAATAAGGGTGTGGCTAAAATGTCCCATGATTCAGGGAGGATTAAGTAAGGTGAAAAATAGAATAAAAACCATTTTACTTAGTAAGAAGATCATTAATGACCTTAGAAAGAGCACTTTCAATAATATGGTGAGAACCAGAAGACAGATTGAATGGGATTAAGGAGGGAACAAATCAATTGAGCAACCAATCAACAAGGATCTATTTATTTGCTTATTATTGTTATTTATTTTTTAAAATTACATGTAGAAACAATTTTTTAAATATTTTTAAACCCTTAACTTTTGTGTATTAGTTCCTTGGTGGAAGAGTGGTAAGGGTAGGCAATGGGGGGTCAAGTGACTTGCCCAGGGTCACATAGCTGGGAAGTGTCTGAGGCCAGATTTGAACTAGGACCTCCCATCTCTAGGCCTGGCTCTCAATCCACTGAGCTACCCAGCTGCCCCCATAGAAACAATTTTTGAGAATTATTTTCTTATATTTTTAGATTCAGATTCTCTCCGTACCCCTGCCCCACCACCTCCCAGAGGTGGTAAATAGTCTGATATAGGTTATCCCAGTGCTTTCAAGCAATACATATTTCCATATTCCTTGTGCCATGAAAGAAGTCACATATCACACAAACAATAGCAAATTCATGAAGGAAATAAACATGGCATGCTTTGATCTGCAGTCAGACTTCAACAGTTTCTTCTTTGATCATGGATAGCATTTTTCATCATGAATCCCTTGGGATTGTCTTGGAACCAGCAAATATTTATTAACCTCCTACTATGTGTTAGGCACTGTGATTGGTGCTAGGTGCTGGGTATTCAAAGACAAATGAAAATAATGAAATGAAAAATGGAATAATCCATATTCTCAAGGAGCTTAGATTCCATCTTAGATCCTTTAGCTCCTCTAATAAACAGTCTCCAACTTTGGGGCTGAGGCCCCTACGGCATCATGACTTTAAAATGGAGGGATATGGATAGACTTCAAGGGGTGTATGATCAAGAAACTCAAGTTGGGGAACATAGGTGTATTCCAGGCATAACAACAGATGATTGGGCTTTTCTTCCCTTTACCATGCCTGTGTTTATCCCCAACCTTCTTCAAATCTACTGTTTAGACTCTAATCTCTAGGCTTCTAAATGGGCTTTGTCTCTTTGGGTTTGATTCCTTAGGGCTCCTGGACACTCATGGACACAATTATGCAAGTATCACTGGGAAAATTCTGCCCTCTATTTCTGCTTCCCCAAGATCTCTTGGTGGTTTTGGCAGCCACCTGCAGAAGGCAGGCTCTTTGCTTGGGAGCAGTGACCTCTGAACAAGAGACTTGCTTTCTCCTCTTTTCATTTTGAATGGGATTACAGTAAGTCTCAAAGCATCTAGATCAGGGGTCGGTAACCTTTTTGGCCGCGAGAGCCATAAACGCCACATTTTTTAAAATGTAATTTTGTGAGAGCCGTACAGTGCTCACAGTTCGGCTCCTGTAACAGCGCCTGAAAAAAAATGACTTTATGGCTCCTGCAGAAAAAGCCATATCTGGCCCTCAAAAGAGCCAGGCATGGCTCGAGAGCCATACGTTGCTGACCCCTGATCTAGATGGTGCAGTGGATAGAGTGCTGGACCAGGAGTCATCTTCCTGAGTTCAAATGTGGTGTCAGACACTTAGTAGCTGTGTGACCCTGGGCAAGCCATTTAATTGTCTTCCTCAGTTTCCTCATTTGTCATATGAGAGAGAGGAAGCAAATCATTCTAGTATCTTTGCCAAGAAAACCACAAATATGATCATGAATATTGGATACAACTGAAAATAATTGAACAACAACAGAGTCACCTAAAGGACAAAGAACAGATTTTGGGTGAGTAATAAAACGAGAGATATGAAAGAATAGGAGACTAATCAGAGAGAGGAATTTCAGAGTTCAAGGTCTTAAAAGTGCAGTTATTTCAAGTGATGCTAAAATCCAAGATAAGACACGCCAGTGGGTGACTGAAATAGAGAGGAGATGGAGGTCATGGGAGTTGAGGAAGTCAAGGAACTATAGTTCAAAAAGATTTTGCATTCCCTGTAGTTAATTAAAGTTCATCAATTCTTTAACTGAGAAGGGGTGAAGCTACAGTTTGATCTAAGAATCTAAAGGGGAGACTGATGGAAGATTTTCCTGACTGGTCCTGTTCAGTCCTTGGAGAACATGAAGCACATGATATCCTCATTTGGGTCATGTGTTTTAAAGGAAGCAATCTGCTTGAGGAACATTTTGCTTCATGTGAGTCATTTGCCAATAGAAGGAATGAATCCAAAATGCATTTTTCTCCTCCTTTTTCTCAAGGGCACTCGCCAACTGTAACTACTGCTCCTCATCAGCTTTGGAGTATGAGTACTTCTTGGACTTGTAACTATTCTCACTTTGGCGTCAGTGTATATGCTAACACATTTGGACTGGGCCTCCTTTTTTCTTTAATTCCCATTTATCATCTACACAATACTCACAAAAGTGCCCATATCAAAGTGGAGGCCTGATTTCATATTCTCTCTTTTTGTTTCAAGGGCTTGAGGGGGCCCCCAGGAGAACCTGGCGAACCTGGAAGTCTTGGTCTGAGAGGAGATCCTGTAAGTAATGGTTGGCTCATTTTCACAATTTTCATTTCAGAACCTTTCTGTTGGCCAAGGGCAGTGATCCAAGAACATCAGCAATTATTCAGCTTTCTATAGACATTGCATCAAAGTTGACCTTTGAAAGTGAAATTCATCTTTTGGATAATCAAGTCCCTTCAAGGGCATGAAAAATGTTTCTTTAGAATTTATCTCCCTTGCCTGCGCCCCAATCAGGCCTGATACCTTTAGTTAACTTTGGTTTGGGTTTAATGAATGCTCAATCATTAATTCATGCTTTCCCCTTTTTCTTTTGAATAGTTCATGTTTTTTTCAATAACTTAAAATAATAAAAGTTTTGTTTTCTTAGGGAGAACCTGGTGCTGATAATAATATTCGTGGTCGTAAGGGAGAAAAAGGAAAACCGGGTCGCCAGGTAAAGTCTAGTTTTGTGTCTATGGAGCATTTGAGGCACAAGGGAATTCTGTCACCATGATTAGAGAACAAGGATATTCTGATGTCAGACCCATAACTAGAGAAAGACAAGCAGGACTTGTCCTAGGACATCAAAACTGAAAGGGTCTAATAGTATTTGAAGTAGTGCAGAGGTGCAATAATGTTGCTCTTAATAATGAACATTATTAGCATTAATAATGAACATTATTATTAGCTATAATTATGTATAATATATCTAGTTAGCAAGAACAATTAGTTGAAATAACTTCTAATGCATGGTTATTGAACCTCATGGGATCTTTTGTCCTATATGAGGTAGTCTACCCTTCATGGCTTCCCCAGCAGTGTTTGAAGACATGTTGTTCCAGGTATGTTTTGTTATTTTAACCAGGGGCAAATAATGCTAATTTCTCTCTCTGTTAAGGCCAGGTAAAATGTCACAGACCTTAGACAGAACAGAAGTAAGGAAAACTAGAGAGAAAATGGAAATGAATGAATATATTTAAAGTGCTTTGAAAATCTTAAAAGCACTATATAAATGCTAGTTATTATTATTATTATTATTATTATTATTATTATTATTCTTTTCCTTCTCATGAAACATCGAGGTATAGTACAGAGGACAGAAAGTCCAGAGTTAGGAGTTTTGGCTTCTCATTCTGACCTTACCATTTAGGGTCTCTGTGGCAAAGTCATTTCCGTTTCCCAGGCTTCAGCTTCCACACCTATAAAGCAAGAGGCTGGATTAGAAATGATGTTGAAGTTTCTTTCCAATTCTGAAATCCTGTAATTTGGAGAAATTGTACTTAAACAAAAGACCCATCATACTACAGAAAGGTTTGCTTTCCCTTCTGGGTAATGTCAGCATACCTTAAAATGATTTTTCCCTTCTCTCTTAGATCTTCTTTTTGGTGCTAAATAACAAATACAGGTTCTTTATTCATTATTTTAAAGGGCAGGAAAATAACTGCCCAATGCTCCACGGAAAAATTAAAAGTATTTAATTACTACTATTTTGAAATATTTACTTTTAGTCCTCTATAAACCTAGTATTAAGATACTAGAGTTTAAATGATGACTTAGAAATTACAATTCATTAAAGAGACAATTTTGCTATAGGGGAAAGTTGGCTGGACATGGAATTAGAATAACATCTGAACTCAGATCCCACCTCTGAAACTCATGAACTGTGTGACCCTAGACAAGCCAATTAGTTTCTCTGGGCTTCAGTTGCCTCATCTGGAAATAAAGGGGTTGAAATAGGCTGCCAAGGTTCCTTCCAACTTGAACATTTAGGAACTCTGTGGACAATAATTATCTGCTTTCAATTTCTTTCCGTTTTCTGAGATGTTGATTCTTTATCTCTAATTGTGGTTAATTGGGGCAGGTAGGTGGCTAGGTGGAGAAAGTGCTAGGTTGGACTCAAGAAAGACTTGAGTTCAAATCTGGTCTTAGACCTTTAGTGGCTGTGTGACTCTGGGCATATCACTAAACTGTTTACCTTAGTTTCCTTATTTGTCAAATGAGCTAGAGAAGAAAATGCCATATCATTATCTTTGCCAACTATATTTTCCAAGTATTTCTAATATCTTTGCCAAGAGAACCCCAAATAGGGTCACAAAGAATGGGACACATTGAAAAGACACAACAACAACGATTGTAGTCAATAAATATCTGGGGCTTGAACTTCCAGATCCTAAGTAAAATCCATTAAAAAAAGCTTCCCCAAAGAAAACCACAACCCTTGAAGAAACTGTGATTATTCAGTCTATTGAGAGGTGTGTGGATGTTCCTCACTCAGCCAGAAAGGAGGAAAGTTCCTGTTTTCATCCTAGTACTCTTACTAACTAACTGTATGACCTAGAGAGTCACTCCCTGTATTTGGGCCTCTGTTTCCCCTTTTGTGTAAGAACATGGTTTTACTAGCTACTTCCTAATGTCCCTTACATCCCCCACATTCTATAATCTTATATTCTTTGCCAGAAGAATCACAAAATTGGCCATGATGACAACTTGAGAGCAAGCAAGTCCCCTTGGTGACTTGAGATCAGTGGGAGTTCTGTGGTAGCTTCAGAACTTAAAGAAATGGACATGGCTCCCATGAAAATAGCAAATCCAAATACATAGGTTTTACCTTTTTGCCCAAATCCAGCTTGTAAAAAGCCTGAGTATTTTTTAGAATTTGGCACGATTTTTGGCATCTACCCAAATCTCCCCCCGTTTCAAAGAGATCTTATTTTCACAAAGCAGAAAAAATACTGTTGCCCCTTTATTTGGGGGGCAGCCTGCATTCAGACCAATATGGTAGGAGTTGCCCATTGTTTTTTGACCATTGGGTTTACTCCTTAGGTATCAAGGTCTCTGTTTTGAAACACAGGAGCAAAAATCACAAGCCCACCTCAAGAGCTATATGGGTTATGCCCTCCATTACTGACAATAACCACATTCTCAGAATTCCCCAAGGACTCTAGCATCAACTTATGGATCATAGTGATCCTTGGTTCATTTTATAAATGAAGAAAGTGATGCTCAAGGTCTCCTAGTAAACGGCCACTATAAATAACAGATTCTTAGTCATCTGAGATAAAAACTATAAACTTGTGAGGAACAGTCACATAAGTCATCTACCATATTAGTTTAGTATATATTACAATGTTTGGCACATTGCTAGCCCCCAAGAAGGCACTAAATACAGATTTTTGAAGTGAATTGAATAACTGTTCAAGCCCTGCCTCTGATACAGATTAACTGTGACTCTGGGCAAGCCACCTAACCCCTCAGGGCTCTAGGCATCTCACTAAGACTATGTAAATTGTAGAGAAGATTCTGACCTGCATTGGTAGAGAGTTTTTTCCTCACCTGGGAGTTCTCTATGCCAAGGAAACCAGCAGTATAATCCCTATACCTATTCAAGAAATAGGAGATGAATGATCCTTATTCGTAGGTATTAAATTTCTTTTCTATTTCAATTAAATTCTTTGGGGAAAAAAGACAATATAAATGTCCCCACATCCATGGAAAATGTTTCCTCAACTGAATCCCTGAACCATCAAGGTTTAAGGCTTGCTTCCTAATGGCTGAGGGGTCCTGGGAATGAACTCTCTCTATGCTTCTAGGCAACTGTCATGAGATCATGTGTTTAGAGTTGGGAGGATACTAGAAGTCTTTGAATCTTTTCTTTCTCCCAATTTTACATATGAAGAAACCGAGGCTCTGAGAAGTTAAGACATCTGCCCTAGGGAAGGGAGGGAGACAACTCGAATCATATAAATTTGGAAAACTCATGTGTAAATTTGTTATTAAAGTAAAATAAAGGTTAAAAAAAGGAAATTGCCCATGGTCACTCAGGTGGGATTTGAGTCCATGTCTTCTTGACTCCAAGTGCAGAGTTCTAGTCACTCTAGTCTACAGCCTCTCATAAGATTACAAATTGCAAGGCAAATGTTTCCTCTCTGGCAGAGGAAGTTCCTTACCTGGAGCGCCCTATATCAACTAAATTACAACATAGTTGTCTTTCCTCCCTGCGTCTCCCACAGCTGATCTAAATCAAAGTTGCACTGAGCATTGCATTGCACAGCTGGTCAGTGGCAATTTTCCAGCTTAATGACTGGTGGAAATTGCTCCTTCTTGTGGAAGTTGCCTTGTGACCTGAGTCTTTGACCTAGAAAAGCTCCCATTTTTCATTTTGACTGAAGGAGGAGGCAGGAGTCATCTTCCAAATCATCATTCATAATACACCGTCTTCTTCAGCACATCCATTTTCTTGATTGTAGTCCAACATGCAACTTGACTAGAACCAAACAAGCCCAGGCTCTGCTGTGGATAGCCACTCACCATGGGCAAATCCCAGTGATGGGCCCCTTTTCCTCAGGATAGCCTCAGATCCCATCATACCCCACCAAGGAGAATTGCCTGGGTACCACTTATTGGTACCTTGTCTTACCTCCATCATGAAACCATTATCATCCTTATCAACACCATTATTTGATGAGTCAGTGTTTGCAGAGCATCTTATGAGCTGTACTGACCAGAATGACCCTTGCCCCCTGTTTGCCATTCCCACATAGAGGAGTGGGCTATGCCAGCATGAAACATGTAGAAAGTAAAGGGCCAGCATCAGAACCATAGAATGCCAGAGGCAGAAAAATTCTTGAAGAGCATCTGTAAAAACAACAATAGCTCACATTTCTATAGAACGTCAGGGCTTATAAAATACTTTACATATATTATATCATTTTTTGGTGGCACAGTTGATAAAATGCTAAGCCTAGAGGTAGGAAGTCCTGGGTTCAAATTGGACCTCAGACACTTACTACCTATGTAGCTGTGTGACCTTGGTCAAGTCACTTAACCCTCTTGGTTTCAGTTTCCTCATCAGTCAAATGATCTGGAGAAGGAAGTGGCAAATCATTTCAGTATCTTTGTCAAGAAAACACCAAACTGGGGCCACAAAGTGTCAGGCATGACAGAAACAACTGAACAACAACAACAATTTTAGTTTGTAGTAATCCTGTGAGTTGAGAACTACAGATTTGATCCAATTCAGTTTAATTGAATAAGCATATATTAATTTTCTTCTTTGGACTGAGCACTGTCCTTGAGAGAGAAAAAAAAATGAAAATTAAATCTTGTTTGCTCTTCAGGAACTTTCATTTTACATTGATGGGGAGTGGGAGGGAATATAGCAGAAACCAAAAAATAAACTGAATGCAATTTGAGAAGGAAGTGAGCACCAGCAATTAAATTAGGGGGATCAGGAAAGATTTCCTAAAGGACATGGCACATAAGTTGAACCTTTAGAGGCATCGGGTAGTGCAATATTGGATAGAGCACTGGTCCTGGAATTGGGAAGACCTGAGTTCAAATCCAGCTTTAGAAATTTACCATCTATGTGACCCTAGATAAATAATTTAATCTCTATTTTCCTTAGTTTCCTCAGTTGTGAAATGGAGATAATAATAGTACCTACCTCCCAGGATGGTTGTGAGGGTCAAATGAGCTATGGGAGTTTAAGTGCCTATAGGCACATGGCCAATAAGCATTAGAGGTGAGATCTGAGCCCAGGTATTTCAGATGCTGAGTCTAGCATTCTTATTACATTACTCTGCCTCCTCTCACATCTCCCTTCAAGCTCAATCTCCTCATTTTACAGATGAAGAATCTGGGGACCAGAGAGGTCTTTGGCTTCTGAACATGATTGATGGAAAGAATATGTGAAATGTAGTGCCCAGCAAGATTAGCTCCACTAAAGCCTTTAATGTAACCAAGGCTTTAAGGAAAAAGTCCAAGATCCTAGATTTACAGTTAGATGGAGTTTGGAGGGGCCATCCGTTCAATACTCTTATTTTGCCTATGGAGAAACTAAGGATCAAAGGGTTTAAGTGAGTTCCCTGAAGTCAGAGAGGCAGGAAGGGGGCAAAGCCAATATATATGCCATGTTTGTAGACTCTAGAATCCCAGTCTTCTTCTGTTACAGGATGCTCTCAGTACTCTGGAATTTTGAATACTGCCTTTGGTTGTCATTTGATTTGAGAGAACCAACAAAAATATGAATAAATCCAAACTCCTTTTCTTTTTCAGGGAAAATTTGGGCTCCGTAATGAAGGAGGCATGCCTGGTGAACGAGGTTCTAATGTAGGTATAAATCTGTGCTTGATACTGTTTCCTTTTGGATTCAAGCATTTTCTTGCTCTTCTCTTACTGTTAATCCTTAACCAACTGAAATTGTTCCTTCTGATTCTTTTTCAGGGGTCGAGAGGTAGAAAGGGCCTACCTGGTCTGAAGGTAGGTGCTTTCCAGATGAAGCTATACTTTGCTCAGAGATATTTGTGTTATTCTTTCATTTGTGGCCATTTGCCTTTAAGATCAATGGGAGTAGTGCCTCTTTTTTTCAGAGGCAAGATTTAGGTCTTCATGCAATTTCACCAAGACCATTGGGAAGTCTTGGCCTTGTTCAAGGGGAAAATTTTCCATAGATATAGGGAAGTTTACATTGTTATTTTTCTTGTGTTTTTCATTTATAAAGGAAAGTAACAAGGATTTATTAAGCTCCTACTATGTGACAGATACTGTGCATTAAATACTTTACTAACATCATCTCAATTTGGTTCTCACTACAACTCTGGGAGACAGGTGCTATTATTATCCTCATTTATAGTTAAGGAAATTGATGCAGGCAAAGGGGGTGACTTGCTCAGTGTCACATAGCTATTGTCAGATGTGAACTCAGATATTCCTGACTCCAGACTCAGTGCTGTGTGTGCTATGACACCCACCAGCTGCCTTAAAAGAAACTCAATATTTTTTTTTTGTTTTTAAACCCTTAACTTCTGTGTATTGGCTCCTTGGTAGAAGAGTGGTAAGGGTGGGCAATGGGGGTCAAGTGACTTGCCCAGGGTCACACAGCTGGGAAGTGTCTGAAACTCAATATTTTTGAATAAGGCAGCAACTAACTCTAAAATAGAGATAGATTTTAGATCTTTGGTTTCATTGGCATAGAGAACTCCTAGGTGAGGAAACTCCTTCTGCCAATACAGTTAGGCATTTTCTTTTTTCATAGAGTGCCAAGAAGTTAAATGATTTGTCTAGAGTCCCACCAACAGTATGTATCAGAGGTTGAACTTGAACTCAGGTCCTCCAAATTCCAAGACTAGCCTTCTCTATACTCTGATGCCTCTTATCTCTTGAATAATGAGTATGATTAGGTGGATTAAGAACTGGCTAACTTTCCATCTCCCAAGAGTGGCATTAATTGATCCATGTCAATGTAAAGAGAGATCTCTACAGAAGTGTACCCCATCTCTGCCCTAGGACTTGTCTTCTGTTTGACTTAAAAAAAAAAAAAGCTCCTTGGAAGTAGGCAGTTAGATGGTAGGTAGAATGGATAGGGCATGCAGGTTGGAGATCTGAATTTGAATCCTGCTTCAGATACTTCTTAATTATATGACCATGACCAAGTCCTTTAACTCCTCTGTGTCTGGGTTTCCCCATCTATAAAATGGAGATAATAATTTTAATAACTCCCTTACAGGATTGTGAATATCAAATGATCTAATGGGTACTTTCTTTGCAAACCTTTTAGTACTGTGTAAGTATTAGCCATTACAATGATGATAATGAATGCAGAGATAGCAAACTTACCACATCTGTCGATAATGTGGAAGGAGAAGATTAAGATCCAGAATGGGGATCCAGAGGCATGTTATCATTCTAGAAGAGAGCTTTGACCAGAAGGGATCTAGGGATTAATTTGAAGTCTTACATTCAGGAAATGTGTAAATAACAGGAAGAAGTTCATGTGAGATTGAGCTAGAGAATCTAGTGGACAGGCTCAACTCATACCATGTGAAGTGGGAACCAAATTAATGGGGACAAGTTTTGCCTGTAGGCAAAGAATCTCTTGAATGAGGGATTCAATAGTCTGGCTATACTCTGCCCTGGTCAGACCAACCAGAGCTGGGATATTGTATTCAGGTTTGGCTCTCTTATTGACATCTCGGAATGGAACATCTTGCTTCTTCCAAGAGGAAAGTGGCCAGGCTGATGAAGGGATCAAAACCATTTATTCTAAAGGACAATTGAATAGCTTAGGGGTGTATTGTTTGAAAAGGGGAGACAAGACCCAGGATAGATTTTAAATATTTGAAGGATGGTTAGATGGAAGAAGAGAGATGGGAATTGTTTTTCTTAGGCCTAGAAGACAGAACTAGGAGCAATGGGTAAATGTCATAGGGAAATTCCATATAAGGGAAAATTTCCTAACTATTAGAAAACTGTTTAAAAATAGAAGAGGCTGTCATAAGAGATAAGTTCCCTGTCAATCAAGGTGTTCAAGTAGGGGCTAGATAACTACATGTAGGGAATTTTCTACGTGGGCTTCATAATTTATGCAGGGGTCAGATTATATGAACTCTGAGATCCCCAATAACTTCTTTAACTCAGTGAATTTATGGCATTGATTTGAAGAAGTGACAGTCATATACTGAAGTGAAGTCATATCCTTGTTACTTATAGTAGTCAATTATTTCCTGGGCTCAAAGAAAATTTCAAGAAGTTCTCCTGATGCTGATAACTAGTGGGGTGGGCATGTGGGAAAGCTGGCTCCCAGGGGTTTTGTGATGGATTGTATTACAAGAAGAATTTGAGTGTGCAGAGGTTGGAGAGCATGACAAAAACAAAAGGTGAAGAGTACACCTGCCTTTGTGGAAATTGCCATTAACTGTGAATCAGTGTAAGTTACTACCCATAATGGCAGATATCTAATCTCATTTCAAGTTGCTGGGCAAAGGGAGAGTGCATTCCAAGTTTTTGGGTGAAGCTCTCTATGGGTTTAAAGAATGTGGAGAGAATTAAGTCTTGGGAGAAAGGAGAGGCTGATTCATTCCATTCCTGAGAATAAATATATGTTGAATCCTAGCTCCATCCCTTAGTGGATTGAGAACCAGGCCTGGAAATGAGAGGTCCTGAGTTAAAATCTGGTTTTAGACACTTCCTAGCAGTGTGACCCTGGGCAAATCACTTACTCCCCATTGCCTAGCCCTTACCATTCTTCTGCCTTGGAACCAATACACAATATTGATTCTAAGATGGAAGGTGAGGGTATAAAAAAACCAAAGTGGTATCAGTATTCTTCAGAGAAATATAGGCATCTCCATCTAATAAATGTCCAATGATTTTGCTTCCAAAAATAACCAGTAGTCTTCAAATCAGAAGGCTCATGCAGAAGGCTACAGAATCAGTGTAGTTAATGGAAAATGGAATATGTTTCTAGTGTGCATTTCACAGTTCAATAAGTCTGATAATCCCCATGGAATTTGGAAAAATGGGATCTTATAAGAACTAATTATCTCTTAGAGTTCTTTTGAATAAAGGTGGGCAGTGGGAAATACCATACTCCATGGGCACAGAGTATCTGTAGCTATATAGTAACTACATATGCCAGAGCACAAAACAGACCAGACTAATCTCATGAGGAGGTATAGCCTGGACTGCAAACTTTCAGTGGCAGAACCTTGGCATAAGAGAAGGAAATCCAGGCTTCCTAGTGCCTGGCATATTGTAAAAGTTCAATAAATACTTGAATAAATGTGAAAGAAACTTAAATGTATTGATATCAAAATGAAAGATACAGAAGTGCTACCTTGTACACCAAATCTTGGTGCATATGTGACAGTTTTTGACATGATCCAAAAGAAAAAGTCTAATAGAGTTAGATCAGATGACTGAGGCAGCCAAGCAAGAGGAACCCCTCCACTGATCCCCTGGGCTGAGAAAGTGTCATCCAGAGACTGTTGTACATGCAGCGCATAAGATGGCAAAGTGCTCCATATTGTTAAAATTAAAATGAAAAATTTATTATTCAAAATTTAGAAAATGAATTAAATTTTCAAATTAAATGATATAAAATATAAAATGTTAAACATAAAGTTAAAATGTCAATGTTTTAAAAAGTTTGTAGCATTTCTATTTCTGAAGTTATTAAAAATTAAAACTAAGTAAGACTTTAGGGACACCATGTATATGAGATCTCCCTGGTAGAATTTAAACTCTTTGAGGCCCTGAGTTGTTCTTGCTTTTTCTTTGTATTCTTAGAACTTAGCACAGTGCCTGCACTTTGTAAACATTTTATAGATACTTGGTTGAACGTTTGATTGATTTCCCTTGGCTTTTATTTGCATGCTGAAGATGTGTTCTCAAAGTCTAGTTAAGTGTTCTGGATATTTTGGAGTTCCATATCAGGGTAGTCTGAGGTTGACCTGTTTTACCTCTGATTGGGCTTCTTGGATGCAAGGGCAGAGAATAACATGGAAATAAATCAGATAAGCTTTATATGGATTTTAAGAAAAAGCTAAATTGGGGCAGCTAGATGACTCAGTGAATTAAAGGTCAGGCCTAGAGCTCCTGGGTTCAAATCTGGCTTCAGTCACTTCTTAGCTGTGTGACCCTGGGCAAGTCACTTAATGCCATTGCCTAGCCCTTATTTTTCCTCTTCCTTGGAACTAATACACAGTACTGATTCTAAGATGGAAGGTAAGGGTTTAAAAAAAAAAGAGAAAGCCAAACTTTCAAGAAACTAAACATTTTTCGTAACCTTTAAAGGAAGTATTTTCTTCTCATTAAAAAGTTAGACTTTTGAAAACAAGTCATAGATACCTAACTCATTGCTCATGAGTATACTATTTTGACAACTAAGAAGAAGAAACCCCTGTAAAGTCTTGAAGTTTCATTTAAGCTTATTTTTTCACCAGCGGAGCAGAAAAGAAATGAATTGAGAGCTTACTGAACTTAGCTTTGGAGACACTGAGTTGTTCCAAACAATTAGGAGGTTTCTTCCTTTGGGATTATTTTTAGGATATAGTGTTCTTTTTTACAGAACAACTAGAAGACAGATGGTCGGGGGGGAGCCTAGGGTTATCTCTCTTGCTCCTGAGCCATTTGTGAATTATTTTAAGGTCTACAGATCTTTGGAGACATTCATTTTGGAAATTATCAATATTTTTCTCTATTAATGCTGTCCCTTTCGGTCTTCCGTCCATCAAACCCCAAGCATAAAGGATTGCCTGGAGAGATTGACGGAGAAGGGCACATACACTTAGGCCAAATGAGACACAGGATGGCCAAGAGTAAAAAAAATATGGGGGACTGGTCATGGCTGCTTCACACATTCAGGGGAATGAATAAAGAAGGGTACCAGACTGGGCAAAGAGAAGAGCCATGACTTCAGGGCATAACATTGGAGATGGTCACAATGCCTGCCCTAGAGCCAAACTCCCTGATAATGGAATCTAATCTGTCAATGTCCCATAAGATGGCACTTGTTTGAACCTCTTTCTTGGTTGGAATGTTTGTTGTCCAAGGTCCTGTTGTTGGAATGGGAGATTGTTATTTGTTTTAGCCTCTGATTGTTCAACATCATTTCACATATGTAGTGGGAAAGTGGTCAGCTGCCGAGAACTTTCCCTAAAGACAAAGTTGGTCTCAGACACTTTTTAGTTCTTTAGCCCTGGGCAAGTCACATAACTTTATCTACCTCAGTTTACTAAACTGTAATATGGAGATAATAATAGTACCCCCTAGGGTTGTTGTGAGGATCACAGGATAAACTATTTGAAAAGCACTTAGTACAGTGCCTGGCTCACAGTAAGCATGTAATAAATGTGGATTTACTTCCCTTCCTCTTCCCTAAGTAACTATAGTAGAAGAGCTATTCAGAAGTGAGAGGGGATAGAGAGATCCTTGGTTTTTGTTGTTTTTATGGATAAGGTTCCTAGCCGTTGTGTAATCCCCTCTGGCAAACTCCCGGGAGGGCACAGATACAGGTCACACAAAATGGGCAAGAATGGCAACATGGTACCATGGAATAGGTGCTGGATTTAGTGTCACCTGAGTCTTACTTCAGTCTCTATCTCTAACTTTCTGTGTGCTCTTGGGTAAATTGTTTCACTTATCTTTGCCTCAGTTTCCTCATTTATAAAATAAGGGAGTTGGATTAGATGCCCCCCTGTGATCTCTTTTAGCTCTAAATCCAAGGTCTTTCTAATCCCTGTAGACTTGGAAGATTGTATTTACATTGTTGGAGGGAATGCCCACAGGGATGAAGTTATAGTTCCACCGGAGTCTTGGAAATGACAGACACTAACATTTTAATAAGAATTCCTTGCATGATGAATAGCAGAGTACTATTTTTTCTTCTACTGTAGGTTTTACTTAAGAGAGCCACTGAGGTTACATTAGGTATCCCACATTGAGAGCAGTTAAATGGCATGTTCATACAGACTTGAATTATAGTCAGGAAAACCTGAATTCAAATTCTGCCTTGGACATTTACATGTCTATAATTTTGGACAAGTCATTTGACTTCTCCCAGTTTCTGTAAAATTGAAATAATCATAGCATTTATACTACATGCTTATTGTAAGGATAGAAAATATAGAACATTTGTAAAAATTTTGCTCACTTAAAGTGCTGCATAAATATTAGCTATTATTATTATTATTTTTTGAAACCCTTACCTTCCGTCTTGGAGTCAATACCGTGTATTGGCTCCAAGGCAGAAGAGGGGTAAGGGTGGGCAATGGGGGTCAAGTGACTTGCCCAGGGTCACACAGCTAGGAAGTGTCTGAGGCCAGATTTGAACCTAGGACCTCCCGCCTCTAGGCCTGGCTCTCAATCCACTGAGCTACCCAGCTGTCCCCTAGCTATTATATTTTGAGAGACTATTTAGTTAATTCTCAGTCTGGTGGCTGTCTTTGAAAGTCAACCAGAGAGCACCCAAATGAAGGAAAAGTAGCAAATTTTTAAGATCAGAAATGCTATTAATACCATATAAACTCTACACAGTTTCCATATGACTTAATGATTATAGATTTTCCTCTGTTTTGAAAGAAAAATACTCAGACTAGAGAGTAAAAAGAACCTGATTCAGTGTTTCTTTGGAACATTAGATGGAAAAGTCCCTTATTTCCTTTCTTCCTCCTCCTCCTCCTCATTACTGTTTTCTCTAATCCTTTGAATTTTATCATTTTCTGCAAAGAGTGACCTTCACCTACTGTCTTTTTCATTCTTCTTTTGGCATTCCAAGAATCCTGTGTAGAGGTGAAATTGTCTTCTGGAAGTCAGGACTAATAAAAAGTTCCAGAGAAACTCACTTGTTGGCTTTGAGAACATCATTCATGATATTGGCCATCTCTTTTTCCCTCTCTTAAAACCATTACCTTCTGTCTTAGAATCAAGACTGTGTATTGGTTCCAAGGCAGGAGAGTGGTATTGGCTAGGCAAAGGGTGGGGGTGGGGGTGGGTATGTGACTTGCCCAGGGTCACACAGCTAGGAATTATCTGAGGCCAGATTTGAACATACGATCTCTCATCTCCAGACTGGTATTCTATCTATTGAACCACCTAGTTGCCCCCACCCCCGACCACTTCTTTAAATCAGCATAACATTTTGTATCCCATGGGGTATATGAACTTCACTATACTATAGTTTCATGAATAAACATGGTATCCATTAAGAGGAATAATGGTTGGGACTATGATGGGTTGATTGTAATATACTAGTCTTATGCACTGAACACTTTAAAACACAGAATATAACAATTCACTAAAGAGATGTATGTGCTTCCTGCTCCCATTTCTAGCAGCCTGACATCTGTTTCTGCTTTCTGTTCATCTTGGCAGGGTTTGCCTGGAGAAATTGGTACACATGGTTACAGTGGAGCTCCTGGGCGTCCAGGCTTGCAGGTTGGTCCAACAGAGGCTAATTTACTCTCAGTACTGATGTTTTCTGTTTTTGTTTTATTTTTTATTTTTGCTCTATTCTACTCTTGAAAATTTACTTTAGAAGGCACCAGGTCATTTCCTCCTAGCTTTTAAATCTAAATAAAAATTACCTTGGGAATCCTTTTCACTGGTTACTCTTGGGACAGGACAGGGACAGCATATTTTCCAACCTCTCTTCTTGGAATTTACTGAAAATATGTTTAGAAAGTCAAGTGAACAAGCATCTATTAAACATCTACTATACTTCAGGAACCTAAGCTCTGAAAATACAAAGGAAGACAAAAATTGTTTTTACTGTCAAGGAGTGTGCAGTATAATGGAGGAGGGTAATATTTGAACAATTATGTAAAACAATGTATATGTAATAAAATTAAAGATAATCTCAGAGGGAAGGCACTAAGATCAAGGAAGAGATTGATCAGGAAAATCTTCTTACAAATGGGATAAGATTAGCTGAGACTCAAAGGAAACCAGGGAGCAGAGATGAGGAGTAGAGCGAATTAGGCATGGGACACAGCCAGTGATAATTCCAGAAGTCTGGAGATGGAGTGTTATGTGGGAGAAACAGCAAGGAGGGGTGAATCACTGGGCTAGAGACTACTTTGAAAGGAATAAGGGATAAGAAGATGGAGAAGGTTAGAGAGAGCCAGGTCATGAAGGGTTAAAAAATACCAAACAGGATCTTATATTTGATCTTAGAAGTGATAATAGAGTTTGTGTTGTGTGTGTGTGTGACATGGACAGATCTAGGAATATCAGACTGGCAGCTGAGTGGAGGATGGATTGGAGTGGGGAGAGACTTGAGACAGAAAAACAAAAAACTATTACAATAATTTAAGCATGAGGGGATGAGAACTTATAATAGGTTGGTTCGGTGTTAGAGAAGAGAACAGGGTGTATGTGAGAGATGTCACAAAGCTAGAATTGATAAGTCTTGGCTACAGATTAGATAGAAAAAGAAATAGAGATGAATGTGTATGTCCCAAATCTAATACCATTTATGCCTGCACATATCAAATATTTGTTATCTAGGGGTACATCTTTATCTTGAGGCATTGAGGTAGCTCAGTGGATAGAGTACTAGTCGTGGAGTCAGGAAGACCTGAATTCAAATCTGATGACCTCAGACACTCACTTGCTCTTTGACCCTGGGCAAGCCACTTAACTTCTGTTTACCTTAATTCATTGGAGAAGGAAATAGCAAATCACTCCAGTATCTTTGCCAAGAAAACCCCATAAACGGTAATGGTGTATGTGGTCATGAAGAGTCAGACGTGACTAAACGACTGCACGACATTAACATATCTATATCTATTTATCTCACATGAAACTCAGAAATTCATTGGGGAAAAATGAGATAGCAAGTTGTTTGGCATTGGGTACATGTCAAGGGAAAGCTGACTTTTATGGAACTTTTCAGGTGGTTTAGTTAGCATTTACATGGAGATTTGGAGTTTGCAAATAACTTTCTTTACTTGTATCATCTGATACCTACCTCATAGCAATTCTAGGAGGCAGGGGGCTATGATCTTATTTTACAAATGTGAAAACTGGACCTGAGGGAAGCATGGGAATGGATGGATCTAAAGCCAGGTCTCCTCTTCCTGCTGAAAGTCTAGTTCCTTTTCTTTTTTCTTCTTTTCTTTCTTCTGTCAGAGAATCAATGTTGTGTATTGGTTCCAAGGCAGAAGATTGATAAGGGATAGGCAATGGGGGGTAAGTGACTTGCTCTGTGCCACACAGCTAGAAAGTACCCGAGGACACTTGAATCCAGGACCTTCTCTTTCTAGGCCTGGCTCTCAATCCACTGAGCACCTAGCTGCTCCCTACCAGCTCTTTTTCAATTCTACCATTCTGTCTCTTTTTGTCTCCTATAAACAGAAGACTCTAAATTGAGAATGGGGAAAGTTCTAAATGAATCCTTTTATCTGCACATTTCTTTTCAAAATACCAAATATCTTGAACGTGAATTTGATACCAACTCTTCAAAAATGGAAGAAAAAATCCTGTAAATAAATTTTACTAGTGAGTTGAGATAGTAGATTTCAAAACTCTATAATCCCAGGGCACTGCTACTTTCTCTCTGTGATTTGGGGCAAATCTGTTTTGTTTTAATTTCTTCTCCCTGTGCCATAAGCATGTTGGACTACATCAGGAGTTCTTCACTTGGAGGGGGGTGTCTGTGAACTTATTTTTAAAACTATATTGATAATCCTATTTAAATATAATTGATTTTCTTTGTATTGCTCTGTATTTTATGCTTTGAAAAACATTATTCAAAAAAAGAATAAAAACCGCAACAAAAATAAAAACAAAACCACACACAAAATAATGAGAGAAAACATTATTCAGAGAAGGGCGCCATAGACTTCACTAAACTATGCCAGAGACACCAAAAAGGTTAAGAGCCTTTGGTCTCTAGATCTGCCCTGAATTCTTCCGAGTTCTGCATCCTATGATCTGATGAGATCATTCACTGAAATTTTCAGACCAAATGATTAAGTATCAGCAAGAAAAATGAGTCAGCATGGGTGATCTACAGAATGTTCTTTTACTTTATTTTTTTTGTTTACTTTATTACAGGAAAGAATGTACCTCTGGGAGAAGAAACTAGAGGCTTTAAAAAAGTCTTGTATGTGTTGGTTAGTTTTGCTAAATGGTGCTCCCCTTCTTTTTTTCTTATTCTTTGTTATAAGACATTCTTCTCTGGAGAAAGAAAGAGAGGGAAAAGGAGGCAGATACTTGGAAATGAAGGTGAAATAATAACAAACTATCTCAAAACAAGCTTTTTTTTTTTTTAAAGAAAAATTTATCTGTCACATACGTTAACTTCCTTGAATCCATGCTCCATCCTAATTCCCCTTTTTACCCACTTCCCTGCACTATAGGGTTTATTGGGGGTGGTAACTATATGCTTCTGACAATGATTCAAGGAGGAATCGATAAAGCCTCTCCATAATTGTAACTTCCCTGTTGGGATGTAGCCATGCAGCTCAATTTAGGAAGACAGTTTCCAATATTTCATCCAGCAGCCTCCATGCCAAAATCAATGATGCTGAGACAAGAGAGGGGTTCAAAGCAGCTACATGGAGAAATAAAACATTGAAAATCAATACGGAAAAGAAGGTTAGCAAGAAAATGAGTGACTTTAATTGCAGTACATTTCTGCTCTAGTCTGGACAGCACAAATGAACCTTCATTTTGTTGACACTATGGATATGGTGTCTCATCCTTTTGCAGACACAGACTCTCATCCTTTGCCCTTGATGTGTAAGGAGAAGTGTGATGTTTCTCCGAATGAGAAAGTTTTCTTCCCTCAGTATGTAAGAAAACTTAGATTGAATTTATCATGATGCATCAACAGAAAGACTGTGAGCCCATGGAAATAGGTAGAGAATAAATCCTAAAGGTTCACCAATCCTGGAGAGGATGGCTCTTAAGCCAATACAGTAAGGATTTATTAAACTAGAAAAAATATGGTATATATGGAGACTTACTTGATTAAGCATCCTTCAGACTTGTATCTTCCTTTTGGGCTAAACTTCCTCTTTTCTATTTATTATATTTGTCCTTGTCTTTGTCCCTTTTAATCAGCAAAATTGTAAAAGCTTCACTCTAGGAACACTCTACTGTCTGAAAAAAAAAAGATTCACTTAACAAATGCTTATTAATAAAGACCTACTGTTATGTTCAATATTCTTTGACAAGTGCTAGAGGGAAATATGAAGATAAACTACAAGTCCTGTTCAAAATCCAATCTAAGTCAATCCAAAAAAAGTGTTTTTGATGTAGCTGGTGGTGCCACAGTGCACAGAGCACCCGCCCTTGAGCCAGGAAGACCTGAATTCAAATTTGACTTCAGACATTTACTAACTATGTGACCCTGACTAAGTCACTTAACTTCTGACTACCTCAATTTCTTCAATAGTAAAATGGGGTTAAGAAAAGCACTTTCCATTGGGCAGCAAGGTGGCTCAGTGGATTGAGAATCAGTCCAGGAAATGGGAGCTCTTGTGTTCAAATCTGGCCTCAGGCACTTCCTAGCTGTGTGTCCTAGCACTTCCTGGGCAAGTTACTTAATCCTCACTGCCCAGCCCTTACTGGTCTACCTTGGTACCAATACACAATATTACTTCTAGGGTGGAAGGTAAGGGTTAAAAAAAAAAGAATTAGCACTTGCCTCCCAGAGTGGCTATGAGTATAAAATGAGATAATATTTGTAAAGCTCTTAACAAAGTTTAAAGTGCTACATTGACGCTAGCCATTATTATTGCTGTGGTTATGAAATAACCTACTGTGTATAAGACACTATTAAGCAATGTAGATACAAAGTCAAAATGAGAAACAGTCCCTACCTTCAAGGAGGTTAAATTCTATTAGAGCAAGAGTTCTGTTTTGTGTCTCTGGTCCCTTTGGCAGTGGCTGATGAGGACTTTGGACCCCCCTCAAAACACTGTATTCATTCATTCATTCATTCATTTACTCATTTACTTATTTATACATTCATTCATTCATTCATTCATTCATCTATTCATTCATTCATTCATTTATTTTTAAGGTTCTTTTTCTTTTTTTCCTTTTTTTCTTGAAAACTTTTATTGAATTAATTGATTTAGAATATTTTTCCATGATTCCATGATCCATATTCTTTCCCCCACTCCTGTAGCCAATGAGCAGTTTCACTGGGTTTTACATGTGTCAAAGCAATGTTTTTAAATGCACAAAATAAAATACAAAGGATTGCAAAGGCAACCAATTGCAAGGAAATACAGTTTTCAAAATATTTTTTAAGAAACAAATTTATGGACCCTCTAGTTAATAATCCTTATATTAAGAGGGATACAGTGCATAAATGGAGTGGTATAGACAAGATAAATTGAGGGGGGGCAGGGCATTGACCACTGAGAGGATTAAGAGGGCTTCCTATAAGAGGTGGCATACAGGCTGGCCCTTGAAGCTAGGGATTCTACAAAGCAGAGGTGGAAATACAGTCATTTCCAGGCATGGGGGACAGTTTGTACAATGATAGAATTCATCTGTTTAGAAAACAACAAATAAAGGGGCAGCTGGGTAGCTCAGTGGATTGAGAGTCAGACCTAGAGATGGGAGGTCCTAGGTTCAAATTTGGCCTCAGACACTTCTCAGCCGTGTGACCCTGGGCAAGTCACTTGACTCCCATTGCCTAGCCCTTACCACTCTTGTGCCTTGGAGCCAATATACAGTAAGGGTTTAAAAAAAACAAAGAAAAGAAAAGAAAACAAATAAGGTAGTTTGGTAAAATGTAAAATGATTGAAGGGAAAGTAATGTGAAACAAGGGAGGAAAGGAAAGAGCCAGTAAATTTAATCATTTGGTTTGGACTGAGTCTTTCAGAGCTATGGGCAGGGGCTATCTATGAAAGTCTTCCAAATAGTGGAATGACACGCCATTTGTCATTCTCCAGTTAAACAAGATCATTTTGGAATTGTGTTGGAGCCTACCTGTCTTTTTATGAAATTAGCATCTCTTTTAAATTTTTTGGATCAGGGTCCAAGAGGCCAGCAAGGACCACCAGGAATGTTTGGACAACAGGGTTTACCGGGAGCCCAGGTAAGTTTGAAAGGAAATTTCCCTATTCTATCCCTCTTGAGCAACACCTGTTTCATACCACTTGATGGATCATAGATGAGTATTTTACCTCCCCAACTTCCAGCTTATCAAGTCCTTCATTCTTTGTTAGCTACAAATCTTTGCTGGAAAGGAGATCAAAGGACTGAACACAACCATATTATGGGGCTCCTAGAAGGGTGGCTTGCTATGATAAAAGCAGACTTTCCTCATTCTCACTTGTTTTTCATCAAGAAAGAATCTGGCCCCCGGCAGTTGGTCAGCTAGAGGGGACCTTGTTTACTTTACGATAAGTATCAGGGTTAAAAAAAATGAGTAATTTTTTTATTTTTAGAAAAATTTTCCATGGTTACATGATTCATGTTTTTACTTTCCCCTTCACCCCCTCAAACTGCCCCCCACCCCAGAGCTAACTCACATTTCCACTGGTTTTAATGTGTATCATCAATCAAGACTTCTTTACATATTATTGATAGTTGCATTGGTGTGGTCCTTTTGGGTCTACATCCCCAATCATGTCCTCATCAACCCAAGTGTCAAGTAGTTGTTTTTCTTCTGTTTCCTCTCCTGTAGTTATTCCTCTGAAAGTGGGTAGCGGTCTTTTCCATAAATCCCTCAGAATTTTCTTCAGTCATTGCATTGCTGCTAGTACAAACGTCCATTACATTCGATTTTACCACAATGTATTGGTCTCTGTGTACAGTGTTCTTGCTCTGCTTCTTTCACTCTGCATCAATTCCTGGAGGTCTTTCCAGTTCACATGGAATTCCTCCAGTTTATTATTCTTTCGAGCACAATAGTATTCCATCACCAACATATACCACAATTTGTTCAGCCATTCCCCAATTGAAGGGCATACCCTCACTTTCCAGTTTTTTGCCACTACAAAGAGCGCAGCTATAAATATTTTTGTACCAAAATCAGAAGGGAAACAACAAACTGGGAAAAAATCTTTATAACAAAAAATTCTGACAGAGGTCTAATTACTCAAATATACAAGGAGCTAAATCAATTGTAAAAAAAATCAAGCCATTCCCCAATTGATAAATGGGCAAGAGACATGAATAGGCAATTTTCAGATAAAGAAATCAAAAGTATCAATAAGCACATGAGAAAGTGTTCTAAATCTCTAATAATTAGAGAAATGCAAATCAAAACAACTCTGAGGTATCACCTCACACCTAGCAGATTGGCTAAAATGATAGCAGGGTAGAGTAATGAATGTTGGAGGGGATGTGGCAAAATTGGGACGTTAATGCACTGCTGGTGGAGTTGTGAACTGATCCAGCCATGCCATTGCTGGGTTTGTACCCCAAAGAGATCATAGATAAACAGACTTGTACAAAAAGGGCTCACATTCTATTGGTGGAGATGCCTTGCAAATAACTATGTTCATACAAGATATATAAAAGGTAGATGGGAGGTAATCACAGAGAGAAGGTGTTAGAAGTTACTGGAAAAATTTTTTAGAGAAGGTAGAGTTTCATTCAAGACTTGAAGAAAGCCAGGAGATAGATAGAGGTGAGGGGAGATGGCATTCCAGAAATGAGAAGCAGCCAGTGAAAAGGGAGAGTCACAACTGATTTATTTCCATCTTTTTTTCCCCTCTGTGATATCCTATGACTAGAATAAACAAAAATTCAGGTCTTTCTCTTCTGAATCTGGGAGGCATTAGGTGTTTCCCCTCTTAAACAATTGGGCAATCTATGGATAGAGGGAATTCCCTATGAGGAAACTAATGTACATGGACAACTTCTGGTCTTCCAGAGTTGTCTAGAGCATTATGAGGTTAAGAGACTGAAATGGGGTGGGGAGAGACTTGAAAATATGGCCAGTAAGTCTATGGCTTCCTCATCCCTCCTGTAACTCAGGTTTTTACTAAATCTCATGCATTTTTTTTATTTGTAGAAATACATTATTTATTCTTAACATTCTTTTTCAAAATAATCTGAGTTCTAAATGATCTCCTTCCTCCCCATCCCTTTCCTACTTATTAAGAAAGCAAGCAATAGAACATTCTCCATTTTGAAGGGATTAAATGGGTTAGAAAATTGAAATATCCAGCTTAACTCTACACATTCCAGGTGATTTCTGAGGGACACACCAATTCTAGAAAGATGACATAATAAACTCAGTCACCACCCAAGAGGAGAACTGAATTGAATGTTCTCCCCATATTTCCAGTATAGCATCCTTGGTCTGTCAGTAAATTAACCACAGCTCAGGTTTCATATGACCTTGTTGGTGGTCTTACATAGTCCATCTCTTTCAGGGGGGTCCCGGGCCAAGTGGGCCAGTTGGTTCTAAAGGGGGTGAAGGGCCAAGAGGAGAGAAGGTGAGTATCAGCTGTTATCTTCCTGATTTGCTAATTAGCTAAGCAGTTTGCAAGTGGAGAAAATGTGAATAATACAGAACAAACTTAAATATATATAACCATTAAATGCTGAAAATATATTTCACATTTACAACCACTGGTCTATATGAGCACAGTGGATAGAGTGCTGGGCCAGAAGGCAGGAAAATGAGTTCAAATCCAGTCTTAGACATTTACTAGTTATGCAACCCTGGGCAAATCACTTAATCCTATTTGCCTCAGTTTTCTTCATGTGTCAGATGAGCTGGAGAAGGAAATGGCAAACCGTTCTATTATCTTTGCCAAGAAAAGCCCAAATGGGCCATGAAAAGTTGGAGAAGACTGAAGTGACAGGATAGCAATAAATCCATGTATATAGATATAGGAATTTTATTCATATATATATATGCATATATATATTTGTGCACAATCAATACATATGCATATACATACATATTTGCATATATATGAAATATAACAACTACTATACGTATCGATGATTACTCATTATGGTATACAGATTATCCTACATTCCAAAAGATCATTATGTTAGCAGAGAAGATCAAACAAGTTCTACAAAGCTGGAAAAACTTTAAATTTGAGCCCAGTGATGTTCCTTATATCGGAGGATCAGCCTGATTAATTTCAGAGGCTCCCTGAACCCTTTTCTCAAGTCCAAATGTTTATGTACCCATGTGCCCAAGTGGTGTGTGAAATGTGGCCACTGACAAGATGAGGTATACCAACTTGCAAGGTTGGACCATAAGAAAAAATTAATTCCATGTTTAATTTATGTTGTAAAAGGGAGAACTTGGTTTCCCAGGAGAAAGTGGCCTCAGAGGACCAGAAGGACCAAGAGGGCAGCCTGTGAGTCTTGTTCTTCTGTCTCAGAATCTTGGACAAACCCAGAGATAAGCACATTTCTCATTTTTTATTTGTATCCTTTTTTAATTTGGGCAGCCTCGGTCTCTTCTTCAATAAATTACTTCTTTGGGGGGCAGCTATGTGGCTTAGTGGATTGGGAGCCAGCTAGAGACAAGAAGTCCAGAGTTCAAATATGACCTCTGAGACTTCCTAGCTGTGTGATCCTGGGCAAGTTACTTAACTCTCATTGTCCATCCCTTACTGCTCTGCTACCTTAGAACCACTACACAGTGTTGTTTCTAAGATGGAAGGTAAGGGTTTCAAGAAAAGACTTCTTTAAATATTAATATACTGTGGATAGTCTTGAGGGCCACACCATAATGGGAATATTAAAACATTGGGATTTGCCTTCTTTTTCCCCCCTTCTTGCTAAAATCCTCTCACTTAAAATATAATCAGCCTTCCCAAGACTTCCTTCCTATGGATTTATACTTTTGCCCATGGATGCTGACTGAAAAGCATCTCATTTATAATGATCACTTCCCAGAATTTTTGTGTTCCAATTTCTCCAAAATACATAATTTAGACTGATGGGGCGGTGCGGTGGTAGAAGTTTAGATGCTTATAACACTCATAAGAGAGAAGATTGACCACCATGTTTTTGAACCTGATTCTCATCAGCCACACAAGAAAACTCAGATTTAGTTTTATTTGCCTATCACAAGAGAGGCACAGGATCTTCTGATTTTCTCTTCCATTTTTCTTAGTTCCCTCTTTGTCTCCAGCTTCCCAGCTGAAAGTTTGCTGTCATTTCTTGACTTTATTCTTATAATTTCATAACTAAAGATTGAGGAAGGATACAAATTCACATGGTCATATCACCTTCTTCCATCTTGGCATGAAGGCTAAGCTAAATGACCTGTAAGCTAGGTGTCACAATAGGTATAATACTGGACTTGGAATCAGGAAGGCTGGAGTTCAAATCTTCCCACGACCATTAGCAGTGTAATGGTGGGCAAGTCACTTTATTCTTCATTGCCCTCATTTGTATGGTAAAGGGATTAGACTCAATGACCTCTAAGGTGTTTCCCCCATTTAAACCTATAATCTCAAACCAGCAGATTCTTCATTATTTTGTTTTATGGCAAAGTGAAACTTTTGTTTGAGGACTCCATTTGGATCTTATGTCGTCCAGGGGCTCTGTCTGAAATCTAGAAACTCTTTGTCCCCTAATAATTGTTTTTTCCTCCACCAAATCCCTTCACTCTCTGATCTAAACTTAGATATTAGATATATGGTTTTTAACACCACTGTTCTGTCATGGCACCACAAAGATTCCTTGGCTGGTGATTTAGGTGTCTTAATGTCCTTGTTAATTCACCCTTTCCCTTTATGCTTTTCTTTTCTTAGGGTTTAGATGGTGGTGATGGGTATGGCCTTCCAGGAAGAAAAGGAACTAAGGTAAGTTCACATCATCCATTTATTTTGAATCAGAGGTTCTCTCTTCCCTGAGGGCAAGAATGATCCAACTTTGCAACTGAGCTGATGACCATGTCATATGTATAACAAATGAATGGACAAAAAAAAATAACATTATTTCTCTTAAATTTTAGTTTCTAATTTTCCATTTTTCCAAAATTTTGAACAGAAAAGACAAAGATTATGCTCAGTTGTTTTCAGTTAGGGTTCTTTTGTTCCTCTTGACTCATCATGTAATCAGAGTTGGATCTATGGCCACGGGAAACATCTTCTAGTCCAACTCATTCACTTTACAGATGAAGTAATTGAGGCTTAGAGAGTTGAATAGACTTTCCTGAGGTCAGGTATCTAGCCATTAACTACTTGACCTAGAAACAAGCCTTCTAATTTCTTCTTTCTGCCATTCTGGAAGTCTGATTTGTCCTTCTCCAGCAGAAAGCTAGTTTAGTGAAGAATCCTGGGTAGAATCCAAGTCAACAACTGATTAAAGGAGCACTTCCTGGCTTCAGAGCTGTAGAGGATCTTAAAGGTCACTGGCTCCAACATCATTCATTTTTCAGATCCTGTGGGCATTAGTCAATATGTTCCTGTGAATTTTTCTAGACATCATGCAGTGCCCCTAGTAAAGGGCTTTAACTCTCCCTTACACTTCTAAAGATGGAATTTGAATTATTCTTGCTCACTATTGGATCATGCCTGAGAGATCTGAAAAAAAAGAATGTCTCAAGGGAGAACCATCAGACTGAAGAAGGGAAATTTCATAAAAATCCTTTGAAAATTATCTTATTCTGAATTGTATAAATGAAATATAATTGCTTAAAAGTGGTTAGAGATAGGAAAATTCTCTTTAGTTGTTTTTCCTGGCAACCATGTCCTGTCTATTCACTCAGAATTAAGAAATGTTTCAGCTTTGCTCCTTTAGAGTTCCATAATAAAGTATTAATTCAGAAGACATTAAATTAAATTTCTTGTTGTTTTTGATACTAGGGTGAATTTGGCTTCCCTGGATACCCTGGTGTACAAGTAAGTCAGTTGAATTTCTGGGGGTGTTGCACATTTGGTGTTGCTTAGTTTTGAAACTCCCTTATTCTAATGAATCTGGCTTTAATTCTCTAAAGGGGGAAGATGGTGATAAAGGCCAACCAGGAAACCAGGGACCAAAGGGATTTCCAGGGAAGAGGGTAAGCCTCAAAGGATTTAGCTCACTTATACTTTTGGCTGTCTGCAATGCAATTCACAGTGATACTACACAGGATTCTTTGGTAGTCTCTCTGGGTCCTTAGAGTTTTAAGGTTTTCGACGAGTCCTCTGACACCTCCATATTTCTTTCTTCACTCAACCTTCTTCTCTTCTGAGTGTGTAAGCGTCTAACAATACAAAGATATAGCTTTCTTCAGGGCAAGCTAAAACCAGCTAAAAGTAAACTTACGGATCCTTTTTATTATATTTGATGCTATCAAAAAAGGTGAAAGAGGAAGCCTTAGAACAGATCATCTTGCTCTGAAATTCTCTCTGCCTTTTCTTCCTGCTAAGATATCTTCTGATCTCACAAAGAATAAGCCATCCAAGTGGTACCCTTGAGAGTGACTAGGCTTGATTTTCTGCCTTAGCCCCTACCAAACTCTCCTTCATTGGCTTTCATAGAAGTTAAATTTTTGTTGTTTAATTTTCACAAACGTTATTAAGACCCTAAGTTAGAGGTTCACTAAAATCTTATTCTGTTAACTTGTGTTGGCATGTAGGTGACCTGGGGCTCTCAAAGACTATGTCAGTGGAGAGTAAGCTTTAATGGTCTCCCCAAAGTGGACATGGTTTGAATTTGGCACCTTTACCATCCTTCATCCAAAGTCCAACCTAGACAAGTTCTGAGAGGTTCATTGTAAAGGTGAACACTAGGTGATGACTTTTTTTTTTGACCATAGCAAGACTGAAAACCATCCACTGTCTTTGAGAGTTCTTGGGGGTCATAATCAATATTGGTGGAAATAGGACTCTCACTGATAAAAATCACAGATCTTGGGACATGCTGAAGTGCCTGAAATATTCTGTCTAGGTGCCAAGAATACAAAGGGAAAATAAGACGTGTTTTCTGTCCTCAGGGAGCTTACTATTATAAGCAATGTATTGCATTAGAAATAAGATTTCTAGGCTTCCGGGTTAAGATGGCGGCAGAGTAAGAAGCAGCTCTAAACCTCTCCTGACCGAAACACACAAAACTCCTCAAGGGGACATAAAAACAAGTCCAGACGAACGGAGGAACCCCACAACAGGGCACAGCGTGGAAGGTACGTGGAATCGAGACATTTCCAAGCTAAAAAGGGCTCTCACTCACTCAAGCGCGAGCTGAGCAACCGCCCCACCCCCACCCCCTCCACACTCACCTATAGCTCTGAACCCAGCTAAAAAGAAATAGAGCAAGTTTGGGGCACCCATCGAGTCATCAGCAGCTCCGGGACCTGTTCCTGAGAGCAGCAAGACTTAGGACCCCATTAAGTCAAGAACGCACGCGAAATCTGAGCGCGCGCGCTCGGGAGCGGACGCTGGGAGCGGAGCGCCGGCTGAGCAGAGGCGTGGGTGCTGGCTGAGCAGAGGCGTGGGAGCTGGCTGAGCAGAGGCAAACACAACCAGGAACTAAAGCCTAAGTGGGGAACCAGTGCAGACAGGTATACGACTGTGGAAGTAGCTCCCTGAGACTTGTAAAGAAACCTCCTGCAGAGGTTCAAGCAAGGGAATCCACCAGGGGGCTTGACCTTGGAAAAAACTAGAACTCAGACCTCAGGACTGAGCGCGAGGATAAACCTGAGAAGCTGCTGGGCTAATGATGGCTAACCAGTTACAGGAAATTCAGAAGAGAAAGAATAATAACAAAAAAAAGAAGTCTTTAACACTCGACAGCTTCTACACAGAGAAAATCCAGACAACCGAGCAAACAGAGGAGGAGAACAAACAACCATCCAGACCCTCCCCAAATAAGGAAAACTCCTCACAACCTATGGAAGAGTTCAAATCTGAGATTCTGAGGAAAATGGAAGAGATCTGGCAAGAAAATAACAGCTTAAAAGGTAGAATCTTGCAACTGGAAAGCGAGGCTCAGAAACCAAATGAACTGATAAGCAAATTGAACACAAGAAATGACCAGATTGAAAAGGAATACCAGAAGATTATGGCCGAAAACAAGAAGATTATGGCCGAAAACCAAAAGATTATGGCCGATTACCAGAAGATTATGGCCGAAAATCAATCCCTAAAGGCTAGAATTGAGCAAGTAGAAACTAATGATCTCTCAAGACAACAAGAACAAATAAAACAAAGCCAAAAGACTGAAAAAATAGAAGGAAACATGAAATATCTCAATGAGAGAGTGACAGACCAAGAAAACCAGTCTAGAAGAGACAATTTGAGAATAATTGGTCTTCCTGAAAAACCAGAAATTAATAAAAACCTGGACTCTATACTAACAGAAATAATTCAGCAAAATTGCCCTGAAGTCCTACAACAAGAGGGCAATATAGACATTGAAAGGATTCATAGAACACCTGCGGCATTCGATCAAGAAAG
>NC_058134.1:39542777-39557530 GCF_016433145.1 Gracilinanus agilis
AAAAAAAAAAAAGAAATAAGATTTCTAGCCTTTCATGAGCACCCATTTAATTTTAGACAGTGCATAGGACTGACCATGTTATTCCACTATTCAGTTAACTCTTGTGACTCTCTATCACCTCTAGGATCAAATCTAAAATTCTCTGTTTGACATTCCTTATAACCTACCATCTCCCCTCTTCACATTTCCAGTTTTCTTATACTTTATACTTCCCCAGGGATCTTGGGAATCCAGTGACACTGGTCTCTTTACTGTTCCTTCCACAAGACACCTCATCTTCAGACTTGGGGCATTTTCCCTGGCTGTCCCCCATGCCTGGAAAGCTCTCCCTCCTCATCTCTGCCTCCTGGCTTCCTTCAAGTTTCACTACAAGTCTCTTTTCTAAGAGAAGACTTTTCAAGCGTCTCTTCATTCTATTTTCTCTGCTTTGTTGATCATGCCCTATTTATCCACTTATCCACAGTTATTTTCATGGTGTCTCATCCATTAGACTATGAGCTCCTTGTTGGAGGGAATTGTCTTTTGCTTTTCTTTATTCCCAGACTTTAGCACAGTGCCTAAAACATAGCAGGTGCTTAATGAATGTTTATTGGCAGACTGACTGATGCTGTTAACAGATTATATTTTAGCCACTATCGGTAGCCACCAGAGAAAAGGCTCCATGGAAATAGGGAGCATAATAGAGAATAGAAGGGTAGTGGGAGTTGAAAGAGAGAATCATTGCCAGTAATAATATTTGATAGTTGTATAGTGTTATGTAGTACTCATCAAGTAAGCAAATATTTATTAAGCTCCTACTATGTGCCAGGGACAATGCTAAACCCTGGGGATACAAAGAAAGACAAAGACAACGGCAACTAAAACTCATTCCCTATTCTCAAGGAGTTCATAGTTAAACAGGGGAGACAATATACAAACAATTATGTGCAAAGAATACATATATAGGATAAATAGGAGATAGTCTCTGAAGGGTGGCTAAGAAAGGCTTTTTGCAGAAGATGGGACTTTAAGTGAGATTTGAAGAAATCCAAGGAAGCAAAGAGGCAGAGAGGAGATGGGAGAGAATTGCAGGCATGGAGGACAGCCAGGGAAAGTGCTTAGAGTGAGAGATGGAGTGTTGTATGTGAAGAACAGCAAGGAGGCTGATGTCACTATCACAGAATGTTTGGAAGGGAGTAAGATGAAAAATCTGGGACAGTTGGAAGGAATCAAGTTATGAAGGGCTTTAGAAACCAAAGAGAGGATTTTATATTTGATCTTAGAGGTAATTGGGAGCCACTGGAGTTTATTGAATGGGGGTCAGGGGTTAACATTGTTAGACCTGTGCTTTGGAAAAATCAATTTGACAGCTGAGTTGAGGATAGATTAAAGTAGGAAGAGACTTAAGGTAGGAAGACCCATTAATAGGCTATTGGAGTAGTCCAGGCATGAAGTGATGAGGCCCTGCCCCAGAGTGGTGGCAGTTTCAGTTGAGACAACGTGTATATGAGAGATGTTATGAAGACAGAAAATACAAGATTTGGCAATGGATATATGGAGTTAGGGAGTAAGGAGGTAAGGATGATATCTAGCCCTGAGTGATTGGAAAGATTAGGAAGAAGAGAGAAATTGGGTGGGAAGGTAATTAGTTATGATTTGGACATGTTTAGTTTAAGATATCTATGACATCTAGTTCAAGATATTCAATAAACGGTTGGAGATGTTAGACTAGAAGTCAAGAAAGTTAGGGCTAGACAAATAGATCTGAGACTCATCTGCACAGACAACAATTGAGTCCACGAGAACAATTAAGAGTCTCAAATGAACCAATGTAAAAAAAGAAGAGAAGAGGGCGCAGGGCAGAGCCCTGGGGAGCATCAAGGATTAGCACGTAGGTCCCAGATGAAGATCCAACAAAGGAGTCTGAGAAGGTGTGGTCAGAGAAGTAGAAAGAGAACCTGGAGAAGCATCCTGAAAACCTAGAAAGAAGAGTGTGTCAAGGAGAAGAGGGTGGCCCACACTGTTGAAGGCTGCAGAGTGGTCAGAAAGGAGAAGGATTGAGAAAAGGCCAAAGATTTGGCAACTAAGAGATTTAGGGGGGAGAATATATATATATATGTATGTGTGTGTATATATATATATATATATATATATATATATATATATATATCTGACCAATGAGAGCTCAGCCTTTGCAGCAAAGACTCCCTTTGTTCAGTCCTTCTTTATATATGCAAATATATATATATATACACACATGCATATGTACACATAGATTTATATGACACCTATGAACCTCATTGGTATAGGAGACTTCCAATAAATCCTCTTTACCAATGCAGATCAGCCCTTGTTCTTTATCTTATAGTAATAGAGAGTTGCCTGGGAGGCTGAGAGTGACTCTCCCAGAGTCACACAGCTATTAAATGTCTAAGGTAGGATTTCCTGATTCCAAGTCTACCAAAACAGGCTTGATTTTCGTGTGACCCTGGGAAGTAAAGGGCAATATTCATGAGCAAGGTAGACTAGGTGTACTTCAAAATATCTCTGACACTGAAAGGACATCAGAGGCCATGTAGTTCATTCCCCTTTGTAATATTCTCAACAAGCCCTCATCCAACCTTCCTTTAAAGGAAGACCTGTAGTGAAGAAAGTCCATTACTTCCTAGACAATCCATTCCACTTTTGGATAATTCTACTGGGAAATTTTTCCTTATGCTGAACCAAATTATCTCTCTATGCAATGCTCTCCCCTACCCATATATTCCCCCTGAGACCTGTTAGAACAAACCTAATCCTTCTTCCACAAGTCAGCCTATTGGATACTTGAGGACAGCTATTGCTTCTACAAGTCCTTTCGCTAACATTTATCTTGGATGAACTTCTCTAGCTATGGTCCAGCTTCTCAATGTCCCTCCTAAAATGTGGCCTCATAACCAAACATGATACTCCAGGAGTAGTCTGGCCAGAGCATCTGACCTGGATACCTGACCAGGGCATTATTTTGGGGCTTTTTTCTCAGGCTCTACATATAGATTCTCTTAGCTGCTCAACCAGTTAGCTAGGAAATTCTTCCTTGATGGTCCTACTTGTTCTATCCAAGTGCATTCCACATTTAAAGGACTCAGTGGATCTTGGACTTTCCTTTTAGATCTGTTTCAAATGAAGTCTAGATGTTTCTATTAAATTGCAAATCTTGACTCACAAACCAATTCTCTACAAGGATTTCCTTTCTCTGGTGCAATCCTTAGACTTTAATGTCAGACTTATTAACTGAGTGATATGGTGGGGCTTTCAGTCCTGGGAGGTACGTTTGGGGGAGATGGGTGATACTAAAGGAATCAGCATTTGACTTTTTTTAGGGAAATTCTGGCTTGCCCGGGCCAGAAGGATCACCAGGAGATCCAGGGCCACCTGGGCCAATGGTAAGATTTCATTTAAGTCATCTTTTGATATAAGAAATAATGAATGCAAGAATGACTCAAAGCCGGGACTATAGATGGGAGATCCTGGGTTCAAATCTGTCCTCAGACACTAACCCCTTGGTACTTCCTTAAATTTGACACCCCCCCCCCCCAGGTTCTTGTTCTTTATAGATCTGAGATGTGCAGAGCTTTTGCTGTGAACCTAATGAATACTTTTTCCTACCACATTAATTTAAAAAAAATGTAACAGCAGGAATTTATGAATTGTCCACTGTGTGCCTAGCACTGTGCTGGGTGCTGGGGATACAAAGATCAAGGTGATCTCTTCATTCAAAGAACTTACATTCTCAACCAGGAGGCAAATAGGCATCTCTACTGCCATATGTCAAGTAGAGGCAAAGTGATGGTGGAGGGGAGAGGTGGGGGCAGAGTGTACTCTGGTACCTGGAATCCAGCCTTCTAAACCATGTGTTCTCTTAACTTCAGGGCACCAAGGGATCGAAGGGTATTACGGACATGTTGGTGAGTGACAATATGGGTTCTGAATTTCATTCTGTCCGTTGGGCTATTTGCTTTTACTCAGAGATCAGTTTATCCTTCTGAAAGATTCCTCAGTCTTCTTCCTTATGGTTTATCCCAATATGAAGAAGATTACAGGTTCCTTGATGCATTAACTATGTTTCTAAAAAAGCTAAGTGTAGGGGGCAGCTGGGTGGCTCACTGGACAGAGATGGGAGGTCCTGGGTTCAAATTTGACCTCAGACACTTCCTAGATGTGTGGCCCTGGGCAAGTTACTTAGCCCCCATTGCCTAGTCCTTACTGTTCTTCTGTCTTGGAACCAATACTTGGTATTGACTCTTAGACAGAAAGAAAGGATTTTTTTTAAAGTGAAGTAGAAATCGATGAGTGGATTTTTTTACCCCGTTGGGTGGGGGAAAGGTTTATTTTTTAAGCAGAGACTTCAACCCTTCAAGGATTCTTGACCTGATTGGTGTGGATTGTAATGTAAGATGGTGAAAATAGGCCCCCAGTGGGGTCATAGTAGTTATTGTAATCATGAGTTATGGATGAAAAAAAAAACCCTGACCCCACCGTTCTCTCCCTCCTTTCCCTTCCCCTCCCTGTGATGATCCTGTCCAACTTTCACTGGGCAGAGCCTCTTTGGGCCTGGATCTGAAATATACTGAGGATTGGGGAGAGGAATGGCAGGATGAACTGATTATTTTGACAAAAATATCATGGAAAATCCCTTTCTAAATTATATTTACAACCCCACCCCTCCTCAATTTCATTTAATTATAATTGCTTGCCTATGTGTGTGAGTATAACACTAGGGGTCACCATGTAACCATGTTAGGAGAGAATGGAAGTGACCTGGAACCCCAACTGGAGCCTCTCCCAGGCTCACTTTCAAAACCACCTCAGGGACTGCCAGCAGGCCAGTAAGAATGAAAGTCAGGCCTGTTGGCCTTACAGAGGGAGCGTGAGGTTCCATATTTTAAAGTTCTGTCTCAGGAAGCTCATACTAAGGGAAAATCCAGATGGGCTCAGTATTGGGTCTCTAGCCTGAAAATGAGGGAAAAAAAGCAGCCTGTGGGGCTAAAACGACCTAAGCTGCCCATACTGCAAACAAGGGCAACCAAGGAAATCTGAGTGTTTGGGTCAAGAGAGGATGATGATAAATTCAACTAGTTTAGCAAAGAATTTAATTTAGAGTCAAGTAGAGGAACAAACCCGGAGATGAATGCCAGGCAAAGGATAAAGACATTCATCAGCTGTTCTATGGGCCCCTCAACCCATTGGCTTTTTTTCTCTTCTGAAGCCCTTATATTCTGTCTTTGCATCATTTCTAAAAAATAAAAAAAAGAGCAGCAAGGGCTAAGCAATTGGGGTTGATTTGACCAGGGCCACACAGCTAGGAAGTGTCTGAGGCCATATTTGAACCCTGGACCTCCTGTCTACAAGCCTGGCTTTCTGTCCATTATCTTACCTGGCTGCCCCAACCCATTGGCTTCCCCCCCCAAAAAAAAATTATCTATTTGTTTGTTTATTTGTTTGTTTGTTGTTATGCAAAACCCATTTCCATATCAGTCAATCCCAAAATAAAACCAAAAATACATTGATGTGAAAGATGACTCCAAGAAGCCATTGGCTTTTACCAGAGTTTAGACCACATGGCAAGACGCTGATCAGAGCGGTCTTTTATGCACAGAGCAACCCCATTATTTTCCTTCTTCCTTCTCCCTGTAGCTTAAAGAGGGAAACTTTCTCCCTGGAACCACTATTAAAATTAGTGCCAGCTTGCCTCAAAGGACCTCTGCATGTCATCCTCCATTTTTTTTTGTTCCCTCACTGTTCTGAGATGAGCAATCATCCCATTAAGACTTAAAGGTGCATTTCTTTGGGCAGCAAAGGTGGATAGAAAGCCAGATTTAGAGATAGGAGGTCTTGGGTTCAAATCTGACCTCAGACTCTTTCAAGCTACGTGACTCTTAGCCCCATTGCCTAGCCCTTACCACTCTTCTGGCTTGGACCCAAAACTTAGTATTAATTCTAAGACAAAAGGTTAGAGTTTAAAAACAAAAGCAACATTTCTGTTAGGACAATCCTTTATGCCTTGGAAGCTGCACCTGCCCTCACACAGTCCAACAGGTGGTATGTGTATATATTTGAGTCCACACCTGTGATATCCTTGTGATAAGGAATTCTTAATGAAGAAACACCTTCAATAATGCAGAGTAACATTGCTCAGAAACTTTTAGTCTTAGAGAATTGCCTGGGGGTATTATTGTGAGCCCACAGGATGTATCTGAGGCCCCCGTTAATCCCAGGTCTTTCTGGCTCTATCCATTATTACTATATAGATGAGAAAAGTGGGGCTCAGAAAGAGAGGCAGCAAGATATGGTAGGAAAAACAATGAATTTGGAATCAGAGAACTGGGGTTCAAATTCTGGTTCTCGCATTGATTGCTTGGGTGATCTTGGGCAAGTCATTAAACAGTTTAATGGAAAATGAAGGAGTTGGATTAGTTTAGCTCTAAGGTGTCTTTCAACTCTATGATGGAAAGGTGACTCAACTGTTCCTAATTGCAAATTAAACAGAATTCAAATTCAGGTCTTCCTGATTCTAAGTGTAGTATTCTAGCCATTCTTCCATGTTGTTTTTCCTCATTACATAAACCTGGATTTTCATGATAGGGTTTCTTTTGATCAAGGTACCCCTTTAGGTTGCATCTTAAAGTGTTCCACTGAAATTATCTGGAAGCCCTTTACTTTCTTCCATGCCTAGGTTAACCTACTTGATTCTCCCGAAATATCAAAGATGGTGTCAGAGGCCTGGGTGTCAAACTTAAATAGAAATGGATCCTCCAAATAACATTATCTGTGTTGTATTTTTATTTTTCTAAATATTTCTCAATTACTTTTTAATCTGGTTTTGGGCACACTCAGAAGCTTTACTGCCTGCATAGGGGGAAAGTTTGGCAGTGCCTTCCTGGAAGAAAATTTGCTTTTGGACAATTCTCTTAAACCAGAGGCGTCAAACACACATTGCCAGCAGGCCCCAGGTCACACTCTGAAGTGCAACAGCCTGAACCGATTTAACTGTAATTGAGAAATAGTAAACAAAATAAATAAAAATATAATATGACATAATGTTAATTTGTGATTTTCTAAGACAATATGTATTTTATAGGGGTCCTTTCTATTTGAGTTTAACACTGCTATATTCAACTATAAGATGCAGAGATGGTTCACCTGAATTGGGAGAGAGAGTTTCCTCACTTAGGAATTCTCTATAGCAATGAAATCACTGACAGCATCCCTTTTCCCATCTCTACAACAAGTCTGGAATTTTCTACAATAGAGAAAAACTTTCTGTGGACATTGATACCCTTGGGAAATACTTCTGAATTTTATTAAACATTTATAAATCACTGATGTTTTCTGCTTTGGTAATGTTCTTTTGCACCTTTCCCCTCAAACAGCCTTGTGACATTGTTGACTTCGCACGAGAAAATTGCCGTGAGTAGCTCAACCTCTCACTGTCCTCTCTGGGTAAAACTGCACCTCTGTCTCCGTTTGCCTGGAGGGGACTCTAGCCCTGTGACAGCTTCAGTAATAGTCTTTGTGTATCCCCAACTCCCAGAACAGTGCCTAGCATATAGCCAGGGCTTAAAAAATACTTGTGGATTGTTTGTCCATTGGTATGTCCAAGTGGTCACTGATCATTGGATTTAATGGACTCTCTGGAAGGCATGACTCTTTTGGTGAAAGAATCATGAAGAGACAATGACACTGTTACTTCTAGCCTTCTCTTACTGATCCCAAAACTGTACCAATAGCAGGACGTGCATGCTGTGTTTTGGGCTAGCCCGGTGGAAAAAACACTCAGGAGCAAACTTCTCATTTGGCACTTGGATCTGGCCATGCTTGACAGGCTGGTCTCTTTGGATTTCCAAAAATAGCTGGGTTTATATAGTGCCCTAAAGTCTGCAGCGTCCTCTGTGTCTTGTAACAATCCTATGAGAAAGACACCAGAGGGATTATTATCCTTGTTGAGCAATACTGATGAGAAAACTGAGGTTCAAGGGACTTGCAGAGTTAGAGAGCTAATAAATGGGAGAGATGGGATTTGAACCAATATCAAACTGACTCTGAGGTGAGCACTTTATTCAGGAAGGCATTTTACCTCTTATTTCCCATATGACTTAACAAGGGAGAGCATAGTTTGTTTTTCAGTAGATAGGAATGACATCTTGCTTGGATATATCCATATCTATCCATATCAATGTCTACCTCACTCTATCCACCTATATAGATACATAAATGTCCCTATACACATTGTGAATCTATCTATCATCCATGTTTCTATCTTCTATCTCTCTATCTCTAAGTAGAAAATTCCTTCATCTTGAACCTTAGTATAGCATTGGTCTCATTCCCAGATCACTTAGGTACTTTGATAAATGTCCACTTTTGTTATTAATCATGTATTTATTCAATAAGAACTTATCAAGTCCCTACTTCATATATAGAACTGTGCTAGATGTTGAGAATACAAAGTCCAAACTAGTCCCTGCCCTCTAAGAGTTTCCATTCTACTGGTCAGTAGACAATACTCACAGATAAGTCAATACAAAACAATTTGGGGGAAGGAGCACAGTAACAATGAAAAGTCTCAAGTAGGAGGTGGCGTTAGAGTTGAGCCTTGAAGGAGCCAGCCATTCTAAGAGTCAGAGATGAAGAACAACAGAGGGGAATGCCAGGCAAAGGTATGGAAATGGGAGATAGGATGCCATGTACAGGGCACAACTTGTTTAGTTGGAACACAGACTATAAGGAGAAGAATGTAAGACCCATATGGAAAGACACAGGAGACAGTAGAGAGCTATTGAAGTTTCTTGGCCAAGGGAGTGGGAATTGATTAAATCTAGGCTTTAGGACTTTTCATTCAGTAGCTGTTGTGGAGGATGTATTGAAGGGGAAATAGATTATACTCCAGGTTATTTTAATCCTGCCAAACACTTATTTTCTCTAGTACTGGGGGTAGTTAGCTTTTGTCCCTTACAAATAGTCAGGTTTAATTGACATTCTCCTGACCTTCTTCCTCACCCTATCACTTTCTATTCTACTATTGTTCAAGGAGACTCTAGTATAAATTCTTCCTTTCCTAGATGTATTAGAAACTGGGACCACCTGCTTTATATGGGCTAGGTCTAACTCTGTAAGGAGTTCGATTTTGTGACCACAAAGACTCTCATGAAGGGATTTTTTGGGCTTCCTTCTGAAAACATAAGAAGGAAGAGATGCTATTTTCCAAAAACCAATGATGCCATTTTTCTCTCTTTCTCCTTTCCTTCCCAGCTTGTTCATCAAGTAAGTAACTTTCTATTTTTTCCTTACTTAAATCCATGGAATTTTCAGAGCTGTTACTGAAGTCTTTGTTGTTTATTATTCTTTATTTTCAAGATAAAGCCCAATGTCCAGTGTTCCCCACCGAGGTGGTCTTTGCTCTGGACATGTCTGAAGGTGTTACAGAGTCAGAATTTGAGAGGATGAGGGACATTTTGCTGTCATTGCTAAGACGGATCAGCATCAGCCAAAACAACTGCCCCACTGATGCCCGGGTCGCCATTGTTTCATACAATGCCAAAACACATTACCTGATTCGCTTCTCCGACTTCCAGAATAAGAATCAACTCCTTCAAGTCATTATGAACATACCTCTAGAGCAGTCCTTGGGCCAGCGGGACCTTGGCAGTGCCATGAGTTTTGTGGCAAGAAATGTCTTCAAACGTGTGCGCAGCGGCATCCTCCTGAGGAAAGTTGCCATATTTTTTGTGGCAGGTCCATCCTCTGATGTTGCTTCCATTAACACAGCCATGCAGGAGTTTGACGCCCTGCACATTTCCTCCGTTATCGCCTTCATCGATGACCCTCTCCTACAACATGCTTTGTCGGTGAGTTCCTAGTTGGCATGCCACTAGGTGTCAGATTGGGGGGGGTAAAAGAAATCTTGATGCAGACTTAGGAAGGTTTAGGATGCTACAATTCAATATAATGAATCTTGGAATTTAAAAGACAGTAAAGTAAGCCATTTATTGAGGGGGTGCTTTTATAATATAAAGACCATCAAGGAGGAGAATGAAAACAGATTGAGTCTGTTGGGTCCCTGGAGGGAGTAGGGCTCCCTCCCAAAACAGCAAAGTCTTATGGGTTTTGGTAGGGTTCTTCTCTGGGTCCAGAAGGACTATGTATTGGAGGAAGGGAGTGAGGAATTGGGAGTTGGTGAATATTCATGCTAGTAGGAGAAGGGAAGACTCTGGGGGACTAGAGATTAATTGACATTTGGACTTGCAGGAGGGAAAGGAACTTTGGGCTACCCCCTCCTGGCTTTACTCTGACAGGGTCACTGGGGATTGTGACAGTTCCTTAGATGAGTAGGGACATACTGGGGTCATTACAAGAGGAGGTGAGTTTGCGGTCAGTACATATCAGTTTTTCAATCGATATGTGCCTGGCCTGTGCTAATTTGAAAACTGTTTTAGGGAAGAACTCAATAGTGTATAAATGCCTACAAAGTTGCAGCATGTACATCGTGAGCAATGACCCTAGAGTTGGAGAGGGTTAGGTTTGCCTCCTGCCTCTGACCCTTACTATCTGTGTGACTTGGAGCAATTTATTTAACCTCCCTTAGCCTCAGTTCTTTCAGCTGCAGCATGGTGGTGGTGAGGGGAGTTGGAATTAATGGCTTCTGAAGTCACACCCTGCCCCAAATTTAGGATGTTGTGTTTATAACTCTTGTTTTTAGTGGCACAATTGGAGGGTCACTCAAGGGGAAACATTTTGAGGCAGCATGTGTTCTATCAAAAAGGAGGAAATTTTCCCTTCCAAATGTTTTACTCATGAATTCACATGCCCAGACCTTTGCTTCTCTCCATGTGCTCCTTTTGATGGTCAAGTGGCTTATGTGTAAACTTGTCTGATTCACAGCTGTCATAAGATTTGGCAGAGAATACAAATGTAAACTGAAGGTCTGGAAAAAAGTGTCGTGGGCTTTGGCAGACTCCTAAAGTATATGTGGGGATAAGGGGTCTGTGGAGCTCACTGGTAGAATTCTTTCAAGAGATGCCATAACTTAGCTTTCCTTTTATTTTGCTTCTCAAAACTCAAGAGTTTTGTTGTAGGTTTTTTGTTGTTGTTTTGTTTTTTGGTGAGAGAAAGGACTGCCATTGATTCAGCAAATATGAGCTGAAAGTCCTTGTGATAAACAGATCAAGCAGACAAAAGTAGAAGCAGGAGATATACTGGGGATATGGTTTGAGGAAGTGGCTTATGGGTTGGCAAAGCATATCCTTTTGGAGTAAGCTTCATGGGTTAATTTCTCATTGGCAAAAAAATATCCTGAGAAGCAGGACACCCAGAACTTAACCTATGGGCAAAGTTCAGGGGAAAGAGTTGATGCAAGGGAGCTGTGTCCCAAAGTGCTCTCCTCTTTGTGGGTGATCTGGCTTTTAACCTATGTCAGAAGCCTGAATTTTCTCTGATTTTCATCCCTCCTTTTCTCAATTCCTGGCTTTCGTGGGGCAGAGATTCTGACAGTTTGAATATCTTCTCTTGTTTCTTAGTTCATGCTTCATCCTGATAACTGTGGAACTTAAAAAAACAAACAAACAACCAAACCAATATGGTAGCCTGAAACCAACTCCTGTAACTTGTTTGGTATTCTTTTTTTTTTTAAACAAAAACCCTTACCTTCCATCTTGGAGTCAATACTGTGTATTGGCTCCAAGGCAGAAGAGTGGTAAGGGCTAGACAATGGGAGTCAAGTGACTTGCCCAGGGTCATACATCTAGGAAATGTCTGAGGCCAGATTTGAACCTAGGACCTCCTGTCTCTAGGCCTGGCTCTTAATCCACTGAGCCACCCAACTGCCCCCTTGTTTGGTATTCTTGACCATGACTTTAGTAATCATTTCTTTTGGACCCATTCCAGAGCCTTAATAAGAAGAGTGTATGCCCTGTCCTCCAATACTAATATCATTAATGTTTATGACACAGAACCTATTTGTCCTTTCCATTTTGACTATGATTAGCTTACCCCTACTTCAGTTTTTAACTTGACTCAATAAACTGATTATTAGTATCCCTCTCTAAATATCTCACTCAGAGCAGTCCTAGGCTTCTCTAGATAAATTCTGGTTGATATTTTAAAGGCATAATGGGAATACATGCCTAATTCTGAGGTTTGCTTCCAGAGTAAAACTATATTCTTTTGAGTGAATATTCAAATGAAATGAAAATTCCTCATAATGCCCACTGCCCAAGATAGAATGTTGGTCAAGATGATCACTGGTTTGGCCAGTGTTGATCAGTAGAGGTCACAATGACTGGCTCAGCTATGACACTTTCTTGAGCTCTCTACTTCCTTTCTTTCTCTCTTTTTCTCCTAAACGTGAAGGAAAAATCCCATGTCACCTAGGTAAAGCATGTGTATGCTTGGAGCTCATTTCATTAGCTCCTGAAGAGACTTTACTTTACCTTGAAGGTCTCAGTTCCAAGTAGCCTCCTTTCACAGCAAAGATTAAAAAAAATCTTAAAATACAAATTGCAAATAGGATTTGTAAAATACTCTGGGATTCCTTGAGGGCAGGTGGGTGATCTCTCAGATTTCCCCTTTCTTATTCCTTACAGCAAACCTAAACCAAACCCAAGTAGGTTAAAATTATCTTGTTTTTATATGTCAAACCATTTAAAAAAATTAAATAACAGGCAAATTTAAAATAGCAAAACTCTTAGTAATGAATTCTAATAATATTACAGAGAAAGAGAGAGAAAGAGACACACACACATGGAGGGGGAAGAGAGAGAGAGAGAGAGAGAGAGAGAGAGAGAGAGAGAGAGAGAGAGAGAGAGAGAGAAATGGCATTCCCTGGAAGTAAGGTGGTTGTATAGAAGTCCAAAACGAATTAGATGAAGCATGATTGAGCCCACATGAAGTAGTAGTAGTTCTGGGGTGGGGGTGGGGGTAGAGAAGGGGAGGTGACTCAGTGGACAGAGAGCCAGGTGAAGATATGGGAGGTTCTGGTTTCAAATGTGGCCTCAGATAGTTCCAAGCTGTGCAAGTGACCCTGGAAAACTCACTTAATCCCCATTGCCTTGAGCTTACTGGGACCAATATACAAGTATTGATGCTAAGATGGAATGAAAATTTTTTTTAAAAAAAGAGTAATCCTAGCAAGGGAATATTCCTCATTCAGGAAAGCAAGGTCTCAGGGCATTGTCCTAAGGTAGAAAGTGAGGAAGAGAGGTCTGGTGAGTGAATTGAGGCCCCAAGCAGGAGCAATTGTTTTGGTCATGGTTCAAGAACTGAATATGGATGAATGGTGAAGAAAGTGTATACCTTTAGCAACAAGTCAGTTGGCAAGGCTGCAAGGAGGAGCTGAAGAATAGTGAATGAAGTAAAGCATGCTGGTCTTTCTTAAAATAGTGGGTTTTGGGGGCAGCTGGGTAGGTCAGTGAATTGAGAGTCAGGTCTAGAGACGGGAGGTCCTAGGTTCAAATCTGGCCTCAGACACTTCCCAGCTGTGTGACCCTGGGCAAGTCACTTGACCCCCATTGCCCACCCTTACCACTCTTTCACCAAGGAACTAATACACAGAAGTTAAGGGTTTAAAAATATAAAAAAAACAAAAACAAAAAAAATAGTGGGTTTTGTCCTTAAAAAAAAAGCAATAGTCCCTGACTTTGAAGAGCTACAAGCCTACTGATATGGTACTTTAAAGATTTAGTGCTATGAGGAGCTATAGAAATCATTTAGGCCAAACTCCCAATTTTACAGATGAGGAAACCAAGGCAGATTACTTATTCTGATTCATATAGTTAGTATAAAGTTGATGTAAGATTCAAACTCAGGTCCTTTGGCTCTAATAAATTGGAGTTATTATTGTCATCTTCATTACCATCATCATCATGGTCATAAAGAGTGAACATATTTTTAAAATTTATTCCTTAATAAAAAAAAGTTTAATGGTTCTTGATGACTAAAAGCAAATGAATGACTCTGAGATAGATATCTGAATGGTAGCTAGGGGAGGAGGAGAGAAAAGGATCTGGCTCCACTTCTAATGAGCTTGGATAGTCATGTAGGATTGGGCATGATCTCCCTTTTGATTTTTTGTAATTGTATATATCTGTCTGACCTAAGCCTAGTAAGGAGTGTGAAAAAAACAAGTTATTTCTCTTCTGATTGGCTTTGCCCAGAAGTACTTGCTGATTTACCCAGTGATTTTTAACTCTTTTTTTCCCCATGATTATTACTGTGTTGTTTTTAATTTAAAACCATAACCATATGGATCTTCTGGCAAAAAGAGCATTGATAACTTTCCAACATAAAAATAAAATATAAACAATCAGGCCTCTCCTCTAAAGATAGACCTACATGACAGGATATTAGAATTTGAAGGGACTTTAGAGGCCATCAAGGTCATTTTATAGAAGAGAATACTATGGTTCATCTAGAAATAACTTAACCAGAGTCACACAGTTAGAAATTGATGATCAGGACGTAGACCTGAGTCTTCAATGTTCTTTTCAGTATTTTCATGTTGCTTCATAAATGCACCAGGGATTAGCTGAGTTTCTAACACATAGTAGGAGTTTAATAAATGCTGATTGACTGTCTTAGAAGCTAGATTTGAAGTGCAAGTAGAGATTTTCAGCCATTTATCTTCCCCATCCCTCTCCCTGTCCCTTTCCCTCCCTCTTTCTCTCTCTCTCCCTCCCTCCCTTTTTCTCTCTCTCCCTCTCTTCTTCTCCCTCCTTCCTTCCCCCTTCCTTCTCCTCTCC
>NC_058134.1:39567529-39715768 GCF_016433145.1 Gracilinanus agilis
TCTCTCATTGAGATATTTCATGTTTCCTTCTATTTTTTCAGTCTTTTGGCTTTGTTTTATTTGTTCTTGTTGTCTTGAGAGATCATTAGTTTCTACTTGCTCAATTCTAGCCTTTAGGGATTGATTTTCGGCCATAATCTTCTGGTAATCGGCCATAATCTTTTGGTTTTCGGCCATAATCTTCTTGTTTTCGGCCATAATCTTCTGGTATTCCTTTTCAATCTGGTCATTTCTTGTGTTCAATTTGCTTATCAGTTCATTTGGTTTCTGAGCCTCGCTTTCCAGTTGCAAGATTCTACCTTTTAAGCTGTTATTTTCTTGCCAGATCTCTTCCATTTTCCTCAGAATCTCAGATTTGAACTCTTCCATAGGTTGTGAGGAGTTTTCCTTATTTGGGGAGGGTCTGGATGGTTGTTTGTTCTCCTCCTCTGTTTGCTCGGTTGTCTGGATTTTCTCTGTGTAGAAGCTGTCGAGTGTTAAAGACTTCTTTTTTTTGTTATTATTCTTTCTCTTCTGAATTTCCTGTAACTGGTTAGCCATCATTAGCCCAGCAGCTTCTCAGGTTTATCCTCGCGCTCAGTCCTGAGGTCTGAGTTCTAGTTTTTTCCAAGGTCAAGCCCCCTGGTGGATTCCCTTGCTTGAACCTCTGCAGGAGGTTTCTTTACAAGTCTCAGGGCGCTACTTCCACAGTCGTATACCTGTCTGCACTGGTTCCCCACTTAGGCTTTAGTTCCTGGTTGTGTTTGCCTCTGCTCAGCCAGCACCCACGCCTCTGCTCAGCCGGCGCTCCGCTCCCAGCGTCCGCTCCCGAGCGCGCGCGCTCAGATTTCGCGTGCGTTCTTGACTTAATGGGGTCCTAAGTCTTGCTGCTCTCAGGAACAGGTCCCGGAGCTGCTGATGACTCGATGGGTGCCCCAAACTTGCTCTATTTCTTTTTAGCTGGGTTCAGAGCTATAGGTGAGTGTGGAGGGGGTGGGGGTGGGGCGGTTGCTCAGCTCGCGCTTGAGTGAGAGCCCTTTTTAGCTTGGAAATGTCTCGATTCCACGTACCTTCCACGCTGTGCCCTGTTGTGGGGTTCCTCCGTTCGTCTGGACTTGTTTTTATGTCCCCTTGAGGAGTTTTGTGTGTTTCGGTCAGGAGAGGTTTAGAGCTGCTTCTTACTCTGCCGCCATCTTAACCCGGAAGCCCATCTAGTATTATTTTTGATAAACTGGTGAGTTTTCTCTGTTGATTATTAATTGATATCAACTAGCCTATTAGTCTAGATCTAATTAGCTTTTAGCAATAGCTACTGATTTAGGTAGCATAAGAATAATGAATGTAGAATATCTCTCCATACTCTGGCCATAAGTTTCCCACAAATATGAGCAAAGTTTCAGGGGAAAGTGGGTTTGAGCTTAGAAAGCTTGTGTAACAAAGAGGGATGCCATGGCTTCTGGTTGCTTCTGGTTGTTCTTTTTCTCCTCTTCATGAGATTCTTATCAAGTTTTCCTTATGTTTTGAGTGGCTTTCTTCTGGGATCCTTATAAAGTCCTAAAGCTACTTTTCTTTGGAATGTTTGGTTTGTCTTTTATGTCTTTTAACTCCCCCGATGTTTGCTGTTCTGGGGATACTCTAATTGCCACTGATGGTGTTGTGAAGAAGATTAGATTAGTTATTGATTAGGTATTAAGGTGTATTTATCAGGAAAGAGCTGGAGCTGGGAATTCCAGGATGGAATGAAGGAGCAGGAAGAAGGGACTTGTGCTCTGAGTGGGACTCCATTAGGGGTTAACACAAACTGTGGTGAGCCCTGGGAGAACTCAGAGTAAAGGACCCTGCATCCTGATTTTCCCTGGGATCTTGTGTGGTGGTGGCATCTAGCAAAGAGTCAAGATCTTCAGTGTACCAAGGGAAGAGGAGAAGTTTAGGATCTATCTGGTGGACAGAGGCTCGAGCACACCCTTCTCTACTTGGCACCTGAGACCACCTTGGCTCTTGGCATCCAGAGATCATCAGTGGATTGTATTGCAGTGAGAATCCCAAAGCCACATCAGGACCCTAGCTGTGCTGCTCAAGTCTGGCAGGTCAAGACTGAGGCAGTCACTCAGAGACTCCATTTACAGCTCCTTGGGCCCTGTCAGTTTAGTTCACTAAGTTAGTGTAGAAATAAGTCCTCCCCTTTCCCTGTGGTTTTGTCATTAGGTATTAAGGTTTTAGAGTAGACATCCCTATCCCACCTTTTAGTTGTTCATTATTAAAACCAGTTATATCCTGTTACCTTGCCTGTGGGACTCAAAGCCTCTGGCCCAGGGTGACAGTTGGTCAATGGTCCCTTTGTCAGTTAGGAGCAGCTTGACTGTTCTGATCTTCATGTCCAGGTCCAGTCTCTCATAAATCCCAGTGTGTGTACCCACAAATCACTTAGTTATATTATAATATCCCTGGTGTCGCCATTACCTGTACTTATATTTCCTACAATGGGAAGTTCCAAATCTGGCTTTTCAAAATTCACAAGGTCATCTTCTTGTAAAGGTGGTGGTGCAGAATCTCACTTCTTTCCACCTCTCTTTCCTCTCCAAGTGATTCCCTGTCAGGGATTTGACTGAAACTTTCTGATTGACTCGGCACTGGAATGACTGATTGTGGACCAACCTGGTGTTTTTTTATTCCAACCCCATGGACCATGACCAAATCTTCAATCAATGTCAATACACTTTGGATGTAGTAGCATTTCATTCCAGCTAATAACTGGAAACATTTTGCCTCTATCTTGCTTACTTGTTTGGTTCAGCAGTGACAGTCTCACTTGATAAAAAGTATCAGAGGACCAAGCATCTTATTAGTTACTTTAAATGGAATGGTATGATTGATTGATCAATTGAGTCCACCTAGATCCTTACATAGTCAATCAAGACAATTATTAAATAGGGAATCAATTCACATAGCAGTTTTTGTTCCACCTTAAACAAAAATGGTGATATTTTCTTAACAATTCAACTATCATTTATTAAGAGACTACTGTTATATTCAAACTCTGAGTTTCACCTTGATTGACAAGGGAGACAGTTGGAAGACATCGGAATGTTCCCGGATGCCGTGAGAACAGGAGCAAAGGCAGTTGGCCTGAGGATATAAATACCCTAACAGTCATCTGGGAGGGAGCTTTGACCATTGATCCTCTCTGTATCTCCCTAGATATTTAGGCATTTGATCATCATTAGCTATTTAGGTATCTGGGCCCAGGAGGAGGGAAGGAGAAGAAGCAGAGGGAGGTGAAGAGTAGATACTTCCTAAAGGCTGTGCAGGCTGACATCACAAACTGAGAACAGGGAAGCTGAGAGAAATTACAATATCTGTACCAACTGAGCAGTTTGCTCTCCCTGGTTTGGCAGTGGCCACGCTGAACCAGAGGAGTGTGAAACCACTAACTCCAGCTTACTGAAACAACAGCCTATAGTCCTGAGGGATTATTGATCATAGCTTTTAGTGACAGGGTCTCCTATCCCCAATCCATTCCTGATTATTCCTTTCCCTGTTAACATCTATAGATAAAGTTTCATTAAGTACCTGCCTGAGTGGTCATTACATCAGGACCCTTGGGGAGGGAGCAACACAGTCAGATGAAAATGTTATCCAAGGCTAATAGAGTCTGATATTAATAATCAGTCCAACCCCAGGTGGGACCTAAAAGGGTTACCCATCTACCTGATGGTCCCCCTGCACCAGCTACCTAAGGGAATACAAGGCACAGCTTCCCAAGCCAATATCCCCTAGGGGCATAGCAGTTTAAGAAGAGTCCCTATTTATTTTTATAACACTACTAAGTGCAAGGCACTGTGTTAAATGCCAGGATTCCAAAAAAAATTAAACTAAGTAGTTCCTATTTTTGGAAAAATTCCATTCAACTATTTGGAGTACAAGAGAGATTTCATACAAATATATGCATATACATATGCATATATATATATATATACACACATACACATATACATATGAGGATTGGTCACTGAAAGACTAGGAACTAATTACAGAAAATAGCATATAGTAAAGTACTGAACAACCTACAGAAATATAACCACACCAGGCAATACCTTTATAATATGTGAACATGTTCCTTGAATGAACTAGAAAGGAAGGAAGGTCATAAACAATGATGGGTTGGTCCCACAGACCCTTTAAAAGTCAGTTTAGTCAGTTCAAGTGGGAACTCAAGCTTCAAGAAGAATCCAGTTCTTGATAAATAGAAGAAACCTAAAATTAGAGAACCAGAGTCCCTAAGAATCCCTGTGAACTGGAAATGTGTAAGTGTGGGTGGCCAACCAAAAGGCTATTGTAACAGTCCAAGCATGAGTTGTGAGGACTGGTGTCTACACTAGGCATGTGAAGACTCCCCTCAGTGGAACGGGCAGATGAAAACAGTTTGTTCTCAAGTCCATGAAGGCTGCTGAAGTGGGCACTGTGTAGAGCTTAGAACTTGGTTAGAAAGAAGTCAAGATAACTCACTGAATCCTGGGCCTTTACCAGTCACCTTGACTTTTGTCTTGCAACTTGACTTCTGGAGGAGAGAATGAGGCTGACAACTTGTGCAACTGCTTTACTAAAGTCCAGTTTTATGCCCTAGTCAAGACTGTCCTCCATGATGTAATTTGGGTCCTCTTTGAGTATGGAGGACAATAACCAATCTTTTATGTACTGTCCATGGTCCTTTGCAAGTTGTTATTCTGATCAAAATGTGAATCCTTGAGGTCAGAGATCCTGTTTTCAAACTTTCTTCATATTACCAGAATTAAGAATAGAGCCTGGAAAATAGCTAGAGCTTAATTTATGTTTGTGGACTTTCCACCTTCCTAATAACCTTCAATGGCCTCCTAATGCCTCTAAGACACAATAGAAACTCCTCTGTTTATCTTTTAATGCCCTTCTTGTCCTGGTCCCAATCTATTTTGCACCTTATTCCTTTTCTTTTACTCTATAATCCAGTCAAACTTTCTTCTCTTCATTCAACCTCCTCCATCTGCTGTCTTCATGCCTTTGTACTTACCCTTCCCCATGCCTGGAATGTTCTCTCATCCACTCTGATTTTTAGAAGTTCCCTCTTCCATGAAGACATAGATCAAGGACAATCTTCCTCATATGAAGCTCTTCCTGAGCCCTCCAAACTCTAGTGCCCTCCTTCCTTAACTGCCTTATATCTAACTACTTCATTTTTATTTGTATTTATTCCCTTTATGTTTATTCTGAATATACTTACCTATATACTTGCTATTGCTATTTCCTCATTAGTGTATAAGCTTCTTGAGAGAAGGGATTTTTTTTCATTATTGATATTCATAATCCTAGTGCCTGGCTTAACATTAGGTAGATGCTTAATAAAGGCTTGCCAATCAGCCCCAAAGCATTTATTAGATGCCTACTATGTACCAGGCACTGTGCTAAGCTGATGATACAAAGAAGGGCAAAAGGCAGCCCTTGTCTTCCAGGAAACTCACAATCTATTCCTTTTTGATTGATTGAGATAGTTTTGTTCAGTGACAGGTTAGTATGGACAGCAAGCAAAAAACATCAAGACCTTAAGTAAATTAAGTGACATGTTTACCAATGACATGGCTACTGATTCTCCCGTACAGAACTCATGGAAAAGAAGGGTTCGCTTTAGGGCAGAAAGGTATCTCAGTGGATAGAGAGTCAGGTCTGGAGATGAGAGATCCTGTATTCAAATATGATCTTAGACATTTCCTCACTGTGTGACTCTGGGCAAGCCACTTAACCACAATTGCCTGATCCTTACTTCTATTTAGCCTTGGAGCTGACACTTAGTATGGATTGTAAGATAAAAGGTAAGGTTTATTAATAATAATTTAAAAAAGGATTCACTTCTTGATGACTGTTGATGACATTCTCTCAGTGCTGTTAAGAGAGTGTTGTACTAATTACACTATTTCCCAAATGCTACAGAGCCTCTTTGGTGAAATCTTTATAGCAGTGTGGGAAAGGTCAGTTTAAAAGTGGATGAAAAATGCAGATTGCCCATGCTATGTGATGCAACAGGACAAGTAGCACTTTGAATTGGTCCATAGAAATATCTTGGGCAGGCATTACAGATGAAAATGAGCTTTTCAAAGAGTTCACTAAGAGGAGGAAGTTGGGCTGGATTACATCTGGGGAAATGTTTTTCTCTTTGACATCTTGGCCACGAAGTCCAGATGATCAGACACACAGGAGAATCAGAATGATACATAACCCAAAGGACAGTGGGAAAATACAAGATGAACATAAAGAGACAGCAGCATGTTACCAATATTGTTAGGTGAAAAACACCTAAGATCAAAGGCATTATGGAGGCGTATATAACTGGAAAAGAAGGACTGGCCCCAGTGGGGAGAATGGAAGCTTCAGTACATGGCCCCCTGAGATGCTGAAAGAATAAGATATGTGAACCATATTGAAAAATACTGTTTTATATCAAGAAATAAATGAAGATAAACAGTGGTAGTGTATTAGAGAACTTTGGTGGGCAGATATGGATAAGAATGTCACAAGATGAAAAGGCATGGAAGAGTCGCAGTCCATAACAGTAGAGGTAAAAAGTCAAGGAGAAAGTCACATTGCAGAAAAGCTTTTTTTGCAAAGTGTTGTAAAGTGATTGTAAGTTCCTTAAGAGTCAGGGAAATACATGATGTTTCTTTTTTATTCCTTTCACAGTATGTTATATTAACTTAATGGGTAGTGGCTCTATAAGTTCCATTCTATTGCCTCATCATGACATGGAACTAGTAGATCCTTCTAATCCCAAATTCAACACTCTACCCACTATATTAGAGATTACTTTGTTAACTTTTCAGGGCTATAGAAATGAGAGCTATTCTTCAATGAAATTCAATGATTAAAATTTATTATAAATATTTATTTAAATAACTGTAGACTATGGGCAGGTCATCTGAGTGTACAGGAGGGGATAGATTGAGAAATATCTTGAGAATGGTCTTGAAATTAATGATGCCAATGAGGATCTTTCATGTCTGTTTCACATTAGATTGATGACACCAGGAAGTCCAAGATGTTTGTTTGGGAAAATAAGGATGCTGAGGCGGTGGAGCATGTAGCCTACTGCATTTTTTGCTATGGTAAGACAGCAGAGCTGATGTATTATCTCTTCTTTCTTTCAGCCCTAGAGGATTTAAACTATAAAACTCATTTATAGGATCATAGATTTAGAGCAAAAGGAGATCAAAGAGATCATGTAATCTAGGGCTTCCTAAGCTACAGCCTGTCGACTTGTTTTTAAAGGCATCTGAGTAGTTTTAGTAGCCATTCTGACTTCAGATACCAGCTGCGTGACCCTTGGGCAAGTGACTAAACCTTGTTTGCCTCAGTTTCCTCATCTGTAAAATGAGCTGATGAAGGAAATAGCAAACTACTTCAGTGTCTTTGCCAAGAAAACTCCAAAAGTGGTCACTAAGAATCAGATAGGTCTGAAATGACTGAACAATAATAAAAGATGGTCTAGGAAATTGAGCATCTGACCTGGGGTCAGGAGGACCTGAGTTCAAATTTGACTTCAGAAACTTATGGGAGACCTTGGGAAGTTACCTAAACTCTTGCCTGCCTCAGTTTCCTCATCTATAAAATGAGGATAATAACAGCACCTACCTCTCAAGGTTTTTGTAAGGATCAAATGAGATAATATTTGTCAAGTGTTCTCTGAATCTTAAAACAACAAGTAAACACTGGCTCTTAACAATCCTTAGTTACTTTACCTTAGGTTCCTTCTCTTCTGCATGTTATTCTAGCCCAATAGAGTAATTTCAGGTACCAGGATTAGGATGTAGTGAGACACTCATGGATAAGAAAATACAATTAAAGCAGACTCTATTGGTAGTAGACAGTTATTTTAATAAAATATAATTAGTATTAAATCAATAACAATATTTTGATGACTATTTCAATAGAAGTCATTTCCTTTGTAACCTAATAAAAGGAATTTCAGTTTTATGTACTAAAAACATTAGGAAATGTTTTTTCCTAGGAAGAGGCTCATAGGTTTTAGCAAAGTGCCAAAGGGGTCTGAAACATACAAAAAGACAAGAATCTTTGCCTCCAACCCTTTTATTTTTCAAATGAAGAAACTGAGATCCCAAATGTTTATATGTCCAGGGTCACAGAACTGGTGGGGAACAGGAGCTTAGAGGTAAAATGATGTGATAAAAAAGTACTGAATTTGAAATCTAAAGAGTTCTGGCCAAGGTCCTAGTCTCAGATCCTGTGTGATCTTGGGCAAGCCATTTTCCTCTGTAAATTTGACCAGTATCCTCTGTGGACTCTTTTCTTAAACCTTACCCTCCATCTTAGAGTTAATACTGTGTATTGGTTCCAAGGCAGAAGTGATAAGAGCTAGGCAATGGCGGCTAAGGGACTTTCCCAGGATTACCCAGCTAGGAAGTATCTGAAGTCAGAGTTGAACCCAGGATCTCCTGACTCTAGGTCTGGCTCTCTGTCCACTGAACCACCTTGCTGCCCCATGAGGTAAGGGATGAGCATGCCTTAAACAAGTTAGTGCTTTATTACTGCCAACACTTCCTGGCTCACTCTACCCTAAAATCATTGTTTACAAATGACAGGAACTCAGAGGTCTCCAAACCTGACCACTGAAACAGGGCATCCTCTGGCCTCCCTGACAAAAAAGGGAAACTGCCAGAGGAAACTATCTCCTCCAAGAGTGCTGGACTTTGGAGTCAAAGGACTTGGGTTCGAATCTTGCAACTTAGATCGTCTCTTAGTTTCTCTGGGTGGTTGGTCCAGATGGCTGCTAAAGGTTCCTTTGGGTTCCAAATCTATGATCCTATAAAAGGTTTTAGTTCTACCTTAGGCCTCCCAGGAGTTTGCTCTCATTCTGGTTTTGTGCTTCCCCCTAGATCAGTGCAAAGCAGATGAGAAATGTGAAGTGACCAGCCCTCAGCCCATCCTGGTGGACATGGACATAGCCTATGTGTTGGACGGCTCTCCCGGGGTCACAGGCGATGTGTTCAATGCAGCTAAAAGCATGATGGTCTCCATGCTGAATCACTTTGTCATTGCTTCACATCCCGAGACCTCCTCTGCTGGGGCCAGGGTTGCCCTGGTACAGCAGGCGGTCCCAGGCTTTTCCCCTTATGAAGGCAGGCTCCCGGTCAAAAAGGAGTTTGACCTCCTCATGTACAGTCACCCAGAGCAGATGCTGAGACACATACAGGAGACTGTCCACCCACTCCAAGGGCCCCCTTACCTGGGTCATGCCCTAGAGTGGACCCTTGAGAATATCTTTCTGACAGCTCCCCTCCAGAGGAAGAACCGGGTTGTGTTTGTGATCCTGGGAAGTGACACAAGTCCCTTGGACAGGGAGAAGCTGAGCAGGATCTCCCTGGAAGCCAAGTGTGAAGGCTTCATCTTTTTTGTGGTTGGCTTAGGCAAAGAAGTCAACATGGAAGAGTTGTCCAAGCTGGCCAGCTTCCCACCTCAGCAGCATGTACTGCACCTGGCTGAGATTTCCCATTATGGAATGGATTATGGCCAGGGGTTCATCCGTGCCTTCCTCAACCTTCTGAAAAGTGAGCAGCTGGGATGGGAGGGGAGCAGAGGCTGGAAGAGGTATTCTGGGAGGGCTATAGACTACCAGCAGCCATTAGCCCATTCCTGTTTTGTCCCCCTTTGGAGGGGCAGGGAGAACGTCACTGATGGACAGCTCCTAGAAAACTCTTTTGATGGTTTTGACATCCCAGGAATTGTCTGTTTGCTTTGTGGAGATAATGCAACCCTGGCTGTTTGCATTATGACACTTGAATAAAAGGAGAGATTCCTTTTGTCAGTTGAGGTTGGGTTGAAGAGTCCCAGTTACAACAACATATTTTACTGGCTCTAACTTCTAGTATTAGAGAGCTGCCTGGGATACTGGGAAATTTTTTTATGTCCCCAAGGTCACACAGGCAGGACCCAAGCACACTTCTTCCTTTGTTGTTTTTTGGTTGTCTGAGTCTCACTCTTCATGACTTCTTTTGGGGCTGCAGTGGTTTGCCATTTCCTTTTCAAGCTTATTTTACAGATAAGGAAACTGAGGAAGACAGGATTAAGTGACTTGACCAGGGTCACACAGCTAGTAAGTGTCTCAGGTCACATTTGAACTTAGGTCTTCCTGAATCCAGACTTGGTTATCTCTGCATTATGATGCTACTTAGTTGTCCTAGGTCTTCCTTACTTTAAGGTAAATTCTCTGCAACAAATCCTATGCTGCCTCCCATTGCATGCTGAAAGAGATTAGGGAAACCAAGGACCGAGGATGGAGAGTGTCTTGAGACAAAGAGACTAGCACACAGGCTATTGCAATAGTCGAGATCTGAGATAATAAAAGCCTGGCTGTGTTGGTGGAGAGAAGGAGACATAAAGGGGAGATATTGGGAAGGTGGGAAAAATAAGACTTCTTGAGTGATTGGCTAGTGGAGTGAGTGCCAGAGAGCAGTTAAAGACGATTTTTAAATTGGGAGTCTGGATGGTGTCTTGGCAGGGAAATTGAGAAGAGGGTAGGATGTAGGAGAGAAAGAAAGTTATTTGGGGAGAGTTAATTAGGTAATATCTTAGTATACCCCAACTTCCATTCTCTTCTTCCCTCCACTCAATGTGAATGGACAGCCCACTTAGCCAGCACCTAACCTAGGCCAGTTAGCTCCTCCAAGGGAGGAAGGCTCCCTCTTTCCCATTGGGTGACCTCATCTTTGCAGGCACACTCTGAGCCCTTCTACCTTAGGGCACACCCAACCCTCCTTGCTTCAAGGATACTTGTGTCTGACTTGAACAGTCATACATCCCAGGTTTATGATGAGACTCTAATCTCTAAGCTCATGAACATCTTTGTCCTTTAGTGGCCTGGGAAAGAATGGATTCCCATCAGCTCTTAAGATGAATTGCTTTTAAAAAGTCTTCATGCTAACTAAAAAAATGAGAGGAATAGAATTAGAAAGAGATAAAAGATATTTCTTCCTTTTCCTTTTTCTGCAGGGGAAACAAATCTATACCCACCTCCTACACTTGTAGAGGATTGTGAGGGACTGCATCGAGGAGACACCCGGAGACAGGCAGCCTTGACTCAGAGGTAGGACTCTGCCTGGGGCTTGTCTTGTCTGTGGAAGCCCAACCTCTGATGAAGTGCTCCCAAATCCTGTGCCTTTCAGCTTTAAGACATCTGTCACCTCTGTTCCTAGCTCATCTCCCAAACCACCAGGGTATCCCCTTCTCAAAAAACTTCAGAGGTTACCTGCTTGCCTCCAGGATAAAATCTTAATTGACTCCTCACTTTGGCATCTTAAATCTTTTTTCAGTCTTGATTCCAGCCTACCTCTCCAGGCTTATTCTCACTTTCATGTGTTCCACCGCAGCATTAGACTTGCCATCTTTGTGCATTCACACAAGCTGTCTCCTCCTGGCTCATTTCTGACTCCCCAAAGCCTCATTTTCCTTCAATACTCAGCTTGAGTTCCACCTCCCGTTGGAAGCATTCTCTCAGATTTCCTTGTATTATACTTTATTATATGTTTGTAGATATCTTACATCCCCCATGGAATGTAAGTGCCTTGAAGGCAGGAATTATTGCATTTCTGATTTTTGTGTTCTTAGAGCAAAGGTTCTTAACTTTTTTGTGTCACGCCCTACCCATTACCCTTGGCAGACTGGTGAAGCCAATGAACCACTTCTTAGAATAATGATTTAAATCATTGAAAGAAATACTAAATTTTGGTTACGAATTAGGGAAAGTAATGATGTAATTTTTTTTCTTACCAAAGTTCACAAACCTCTTGAAAATCTATCTTCAGACTGGTCTATAGACTCCAGGTTAAGAACCCCTGCCCTAGAGAGGCTAGTATAGGGTTTGGCACACAGGAAGTGCTTAATAAATGTTGGATTGACTTGAATGTGGAAGAGTTTGTCTTCAATATGGAAGCCATGTATATACATACATTCATTCACCCACCCTCATGGAATGGAAGACAGGAGCAAGTCCTGGAATTCTGGTCATTGCGGATACTGGTTTTGTGGAGATGAGGGAACTTTGTGATATAAGTTCACTCCCTCTATTTTTCTTGTGATTCAGTTTTTAAAAATCTTTTTTCTTCCCTTTCTCCTGTGTGGAAATTACAGATCAGAGGTCTTTTTCTTTAATGTAAAGTGTATTTATTTTTAAAAAGTACAAAATAAACTACAAGTCTGCCTTTGTTTATGGCCAAAAAAATTGGGTATCAATATATAAGACCACCTTATATAAGACTCACACTTAAACCAAGATTTTTTCTACAGGCTGAACTTTATCAGGTTCAGGTTCAATGAATCGGACCCCAGAAATCAGAAGTTACTCAAGATGAAGGGCTCTTCTCCAAGGATGAGGGGAAGAACTTCTGAAATCACCAAAACTGGTCAAGAAGCCATCGAGTATCATCATAGACATGAAGAAAAGGTCATGGAAGCCCCACAAAAGACGGAAGAAACTGGAGATGAAAACACTGTCTTTGGTAAAACAAAACAAAACCCCAAACTAAGCAAACTAACCTCCCACCCCAGCTACTTTAGTTCTTACTGATATGAGGTTGTACTTTTTCAACGTTTCCACATAAAAATGATTCTATCGACAAGTAGCATTTAGCACAACACTGGTACAATTCACATTTATCATTCCAATCCCCCCCCCCCCCAGGAGCACCACATCCATGTATATAGATAATGAATGTGTTTTGGGAAAATACGTAAATGCTTATTTCAGCATTTGATTAACTTCAATTCCACAAATATATATTAAGCCCTTACCATGTTCAAGGCACTGTATTAAAAGACAAAAAGGAAAATAGCTTAAGGAGGGAGAAAGCCCTGATCCTGGGGGTAGAGGGGATGTTAGTTGAGAAAGGTTTCTGACAAAGAACTGGTTTTATGAAAAAATAAATTAAAAAAAGAGAAATATTTCTTATTGAGATGGTGCCATAGTTAAGCTCTGAAGGAATCTTAGACTTTTTTCTTTCTTTTTTTAATTAAAAAACAAAACAAAACAAAACTCTTACCTTCCATCTTGGAATCAGTATATTGGTTCCAAGGCAGAAGCATGCTATTGGGCTAGGCAATGGGAGTTAAGTGACTTAGGTCCCAGGATCACACAGCTAGGAGGTATCTGAGACCAGATTTGATCACAGGACTTCCCATCTCTAAGCCAGGTTCTCAATCCACTGAGTCACCTAGCTGCCACCCAGGGATCTAAGACTGGAGGTGAATCCAGGCATAGAAGATGGCCCTTGTAAAGGCAGAGAAGTGTATGGAATGATGAATTTGGGGAATAGAAAGGAACTCTGATTGACTGGAGGGTAGAGTATTTTATCTGAAATAATCCAGGATAAGGAGGCCTGATGGGGTCAAACTGAGGAATTGGTATGTTTTCCCCCCAGGCAAACAGGAGCCAACAGGGAAGTGCCAGATTCCTGTCTTCCTTAGGAAAGTCATTTTTGGCCATTTTGTGCCCTTTGGATTTAGAAGATGGGTGGTGAGAATGGAAGAAAGTCTGGAATGTAGGGGATTATGGGATTTAGGGATGAAAGATATCTTCATTGGAGGATATCCAGCGACATCCCCCAACCCCATTTTACAAATGAAGAAATTGACCTCAAAAGAAGAGAAATGTCTTTCTCCAGGTTACACATGTATTTGTCAGAGACAGAGCTGGATTTGATACTTCAAGCAGTGGTTGGGATCACATATGCTCAGGGTTTATAATAACATTTTAAATATTATGCTAGAAGATAAGCACAATGGAATTCATATCTCTAATATGAGAAGAGTCCAGCTAGACTCAATCAGTCAATCAATCAAGTTAAGTATTTGTCATGTGCCAGGCTCTGGGGATCCAAAGAAAGGCAAAAAAGCAGTCTTTGTCCTCAAGAAGCTTCCAGTCTGGCAACTGTATACAGATGAGCTATAGACTATAATATTGGGAATAATCAGCAGAGGGAAGGCACTTGAATTAAGAGGTATGTATTTTTCAGTACTTCAAGGGACTCATTAGTCTCCTTGTAGTGAACACTCCCTTCACCTCTTTAAATTATTGCAATCTGCCCATACCCTCTCATCCTGTGCAATTCATTGGTCAAATTAGCAAGCATTTATTGAGTTCCTGTTGTATGCCAGGCCCTATTGGCGGATACCAAAGTGTTGGGGATACCAAAAAGAGCAAAAGTTAGGGCTCTTCACAGTTCACAACCTAATGGGGGAGACAACAACATTTATTTATATGATAACTTGGAGATCATCTCAAAGGGAAGGTACTAGCTACAAAGGAGAATGAGGAAAGGCATCTTGCACAAGGTAGGGCTTTAGATGAGCCCTAGAAGAAGTCAGGGAGGGCAGAAAGCAGAGATGATGGAGGACAATCAGAGAAAATACCTGGAGTCAGGAGATGTATTGTTTTGTGGGAGGAACTGGAAAGAAGCCATAGTCACAGGATCATAGAGTAGGTAGAAAGGAAGAATAGTATAGGCAGGAAGGGCCCTGGATGTGATGAGCTCAAAAGCCAACAGGATTTTATATGACAGTGTTGGTCTGGGTCTTACTGTGAATCCCCCACAGAGGTCCTCTCCAATATGCTGGATATACATATGCATACATACATACATACATACATATATATATATATATATATGTGTGTGTGTGTGTGTGCGTGTGTGTATGTGTGTATGTATATTGGTCTTCAGTCTAACTAAGTTGTGTCTAACTCTTTGTAACCCCATTTGGGATTTTCTTGGCAAAGATACTGGAGTGGTTTGCCATCTCCTTTAATAGATGTACAGTTTAAAATTTTCTAACTCCTGGGATACTACAGCTCTCAGGACTCCCTACCACAACTTCCTCAGACACCTCCCACTTCCTCTGTGGGAGATGTCTGAGAAAGTATAAGAGAGAGACGCTGGGGCTTTTGCTGCCTTTTTTGGGGAAGTGCCATTTTGGAGGAAAAGCCTAGATTTCTGGATCTCTACCTCCTATGTTCCCTAGACCTTCCTTTTCCTAACTTTTCCTATCTAAATAAACCTAGCTATTCTATACACTTAAGTTGTTTCCTGATCTTTATTTGAGCCCTGAAAGGCTTGGGTTAATTTCCCAATGGGGGCTGGTAGGACCAACTACTTTCTTTTCCCTACCTACCTTCCTTCCTATTTCTTTCCCTTCCTATTTCCCTTCCTTTCTCCCATCCATCCTTCCTCCTTTTCCCTATATCATACAGATCATTTTAGAGATGAAGGAACTGAGGCAAACAAGGTTAAGTGACTTGTCTAGGGTCACATAGCCAGTAAGTTTCTGAGACCAGATTGATCTTAGGAAGATGAATCTTCTCGACTCCAGCCTGGGCAGTTTATACACTGCATCACCTTGTGCCCCCCCATATGCATACATGTATGCATGTAACACACATAAGTCATGTATATATGACTTTATATGTATGAAGTGTCTAGCGTATTAAGGTATAGGAAGACTTCATATATTTATACATATAATACACACATATATTCTATATTATATGGTATATATATATACACATGTATATGTAAGATATTTCTGTGTATGCATATATCTCTCTATAAAATAAACCATATATGTAAGTGAACCTGCATATAAATAACATCTAAAGAAAAGACCTGGTTTAAGTCCTGCCTCTGACACATATTTATTGTCTGTGTGACCTTAGGTGAGTCACTTAACTTCTCAAGAACCCCAACAAGTTTGTGAGACTATCAAATGCAGATCCTAGATGGCAAAGATGCCCAGCAGAGACAATACATTATATTTAAAAGCTGGAGTAGCAAAAGACTTACTTTGTTGTGACTTTACAGAGACTGAAAGACATTGCCCAGAGATCCAATGCCAACTTTTATGCCATAGGAGTTTCATTTGGTTCTAACTGAAGACCAGCCTCCTAGGAGAGAGACTTGCTATATCAACAAAGAATTAGATTTGAACTTCCCTGAAATTATTTAAGTGCTGGATAAGTCTTGGATTAGATAGAGAAGAAGATAAGAGTAACTAGGACAGTCAGCTGATGTGTGCTTATCCACAGAGATTTTCCCAGCTCTGTCAACTTTTGGTTTATTTATTTATTTGTTTGTTTTGTTTCTCGTCAGATCCTTGTTCCATGGCTAAGGATGCTGGGGTATGCCAGGACTATGTCTTAAAGTGGTACTATGATCGGGATCAGCACACCTGCCAGAAGTTCTGGTTTGGCGGCTGTGGTGGCAACCCAAATCAATTTGATACCAAGCAAGACTGTGAGTCCTGGTGTGTGCTAAAAACCCAGAGATGAGAAAATCCTCCAACTCCTCAAAGCTGTGTAGAGACAAGAAGAAGCAGACGTTCAGCTGGCAAGTTTCATTTGAAGTCAGTGTATAAGGATGGGCTTCCAAATAAATGTCTATTATATTTAAGTGAAAAAAATACCAAAAGGCATACTTGTCTAATAATCCTTTACATTTGCTTAGCCTTTTATAGTTCCCAAAGCACTTGCACATACATTCAGTTCAATAACATTAAGTATACAAAAGACACTGTCCATGGTGCTGAAAGAAGGTTTAGTTTAGAGAAGGTCCTATCCCTGTCCTCACTGAGCTGATAGTCCCTAGGCAGAAAGGAAACAAACACAAATCACTATAAAACAAAATAAAACACACATTCTTATCTCCTCATCAAAATAGCCCTAACTAAGAGGCAGGGAGGCATTATTAGAACTATTTTGCTTATACAGAGATCAAGGTTCACCCAAAACAAATGTCTTGCCCAAAGTCAAACACCTGGTAAGCAGCAAAGCTGGGACTAGAACTTGGATCTTCTAACTTCTAGTTGACTCCTCACCACTATATTTCATTGCTTTATTTGCCCCGCTGAGTTTGGACTAAGCAGAAAAATAATTTAGTCTTCTCAGAATTGTATATATTTAATTAAAATGCATTAAAAGCAATAAAAATGACACTTGACATCTTAAAAAATTGCACATTAAACATAGAAGTATCCCAGAAAACTAAAGACAATTTAATATAACTGTGCAAACAGTGGAGCCTAATTAGAAGAGTTAGAAAAATTTTTTGTCTTGTAACTCAAGCACTAAAATGTTCCATTCAAATATGACTCCATGATAATGAATGATATTTTGAATGTGAAGCTTCTCTTAAAGGTTTGACATGAAAATGAATTCAGAAATATTATGATATAGAATGATTTTTTGTATACTCATTATAATTTGTGTTGGTTTTTGTGAATATGGCAATTAATGGAGTGGCAGTTATATAGAAAACTTGAGTTCAAAGGTACCTTATGAGAAGATTTATTTCTTGATACTGCATCATTTTGATTTCCAATATTATTCTGTAACATTACATTATGTTTTAAAGCCTTTGCCTTCCTCCTTTATCCTGGCAATCATAGGAAAACCCTCACATTCTTTGTCTAGATCAGCTTCTAGAATTGTGAAAAATTAAGATTGAGAATGTAAATTTCATCTTGTCTAGAAAACAGAACATGTTTTGGTCAAATAAGTCCAAGGAGGTGGGGAGGATGGGACATGGCCATGGCCTTGCTTTCTTCCATTAGAATGAAAAATAGAAGTCAAACTTATCCGGATTTAACTTGATTTCTCTATCTAGATCAGCAAGGATACTGAAATCCTCTGGTCGGGCTTATGACTCTTCCCCCCCAGTCCTCACATTTATCACACACACTATCATGAGGGGATAAAGGAGGGACTAGAAAATATTAGTCCATCTCTTCATTAGGTATTCATCAATTAGAGGTATCTTGGGTTGTCTATGGGAGGGCTGAATAATGAGCTTACAAAATTGTATTTAAATGATTCAAGACTCTGGATGAATTTTCTTTGATGACTGAGAGAGATCATGAACCTTAATTTATTGGTTGTTGCTAGCCTAATCAATAAATTGATTTTTCTTACCTGTAACCCAGTCTTTCAGATTTTTTCCTCATCACAGCCAAGCCACCACATTTAATCTAACCTGTATCCACTTAAGAATCACCCTTGGAATGTCTTACACAAACAAAGTCTAGCCTTCTCTTGAAGTCCTCTACTAACAGGTATCCACTATCTCCCAAAAGAGAATTCCACTTTTCAGCCATTCTAATTGTTAGGAAGATTTTCCTTTATCCATATGAAACCTACATTTCTTCCTGTGGCTCCTAGTTGTCTTCTCTGGGACCAAGAATAGGTTTAATGCCTATTCCTAATAATAATAGTTAGCATTTATATGCTTTAAAGTTTACAAAGAGTTTTAAATATGTTGCCTCACTTGATCCTCATAACAACACTGTGAAATAGGTGTAATTATTATGCCCATTTTAGAGATGAAGATACTGAGGCTAATAGAGTTTATGCTGATCATCTAGGGTCACAAAGCTAGTACAAGTTGGAGATGGAATGTGAATTCAGATTTTCTCTACTCCACCTAGAATCCTAGCTGGAGTATACATACACATATGTATATATACTTAAGGCAACTACTATATTTCCCCAATGTAGTTCTTTTTTCTAGGCTAAATATCTCCAATTCCTTCTACTGACCCATGTAAGAGTGTGAACTCCTTGAGAATAGGGAATGTTTTTGGTTTTGGTCTTTCTTTGTATCCCCACTCCTTAGCTCAGTACCTGGTGATTCGTGAATGCTTCTTGGCTTGTTGACTTCACCATTCTGGTCACCCTACTCAGGATGTTTATCATTGTTTTTCAGATATCTCTGTATGATCAGTCAGTTCTATAACTAGCCTGGAATATAGCATCTCAAATTCATCAAGAGTGATCTTTTTTTAGCCCTTTACTTATCTTAGGTGTTGAATCCATATATCATTTTTGTTGTTTTCATTTTCATTGCAATGCAAAGAATCCTCTTGATAGAGGATATAGGAAAATCAAAGTAGTTTTGTCCTCTATCTCTCTCCTTCGGCTCTCTTCTCTCCACCCCCAAACAGTGGTTCTATCTTTTTCTCATCCTCTTATTTTCTCCAGTGTTGCTTTGAAAACTTTTTAAATAATTATCCTTTTATTATTCCCTGTAGAGAAGGAAATGGCAAACCATTCCAGGATCTTTGCCAAGAAAACACCAAATGGATTCATGAAGAGTCAGACATGACTGAAACTGAACAAAAACAAATTATTCTTCAACAGTATCAGCTCATTCAGAGCTTTAAGATTTTTTCTTAAAGGAACACATCACCCTGCTGTATTTTTCCTTTTCTAAATGCTCTTCTTTTATTTATCTTCTGTGCATATGTTTGAAAATTCAGGATGGTCATTCTGCAAAGAATCACTCAAAGACCATGCTCATTGGTCCATCCCTTGTCTCTTTTCATTTCCATATTAGGTAGAGCACGTTCACCAGCCATTTTGTTGTTTCTTTTATCTTCCATATTGGGTAGAGCACACTTACTGGCCATTTCGCCATCTTTTCTCTCTTCCATCCTGGGTAGAGCACATTCACTGGCCATTTTCTTCTTTCTCTCTTTCTCTTCTCTTCTCTTGCCTCTAGCCCCAAGGTAATTAATATCACCTGACAAAATAGTACTATCCTTCAAATAGGTAGAGATAGGAGGTGGCTTATTATTTCATTGGTGAAGTAGACTTCTACATGCCAATTTAGGTTGGCACCTTCATTGAAGTTTATAGTCCTGGAGAGTTGCTTATAGCAGGGTGGAGTCAAACTAAAATAGAAACAGGGACATAGTATCTATTAAGGGTGAGAGGTACTCTGCCAAGGATTTAACAAATATTTTCCTATGCTTCCGTCATCTTATTTTTAATCTACCTATGCTTCTTCCAACACGAATGCATATAAATTGGTTTTCAGTCACAAAATTAACTATGGCCAGTAGAATTATACCACAAGGGTCAGAAGAAAAAACAATGTTAAGTCTGCCTCATAAGAGATAGCATGGTATAGTGGACAGGGAGCCCACTTTGAAATTAGGAGGACCTGAATTCAAGTCCCACACTCTTATACATATTGGTTAAGATGACCTTGGGCAGGTAAATTTCTCAAGCAACTATAACTCTGAATTATAGGGAGTTTCTATACTAAGAGTTCCCCAAACTGATTAAATCACTGAGCCTCTTCATCCCCACCCCCTAAAAAAGCAGCCAAAATTTCAAATGATTATTATTATCATTATTTTTTAGTTTTTAGAATTATTGTAAATAAAACACTATATAAACCTGAAACTACTACATTATAAGTTGTCATCATGATCATTATTATCATTATGTTGTAATTCTTCATCTCTCATATAAGGAATCGACAGAGACAGAAACAATCTCTAAGACCTTTTCCAGTTCCAAAGTTTTATAAATTCATAATAAGACTGTTTATCTTGAGACTTTTGTCTTCACTGTCGGAATGCAAAGCAGCATGGTGCTAGGGAAAGACCACTGGATTTGGAATCAGAAGTCCAGTGTTCACATCCCTCCTCTGGCCCTTCCTCCCTGGGTGACCAGGACAAGGCCACTGCTTTCACTATAAAATCTACAAAATGACATTGTTCTCTTGGTGATCTCTAAGGTCCTTCCTACCTCTTCATTGGTGATTCATTCCAATGGTAGAAATAAAAGGGCCCAGAAAGGGACTGTTTTTAGGGAAGAACAGTTCTTTTTACCAGTGACCTGGTGGCACTAGCTACCCTTAGTGGTTCCTGATTGTGGCCTGAAGTGCTCTGGGAGTTCTTATGGATACTCCTAAAATGCAACTTGAGGCCATTTCTTCTTTTTTTTTAAGGAAATTTCATTAATTCCAATTCCATTAAATTCATGTAATGCCCCAAATTTGAACCAATAAATAAAGATCATTAAATTTTAATCAATAAATAAACCAATTTAACCAGTCTTCATTGGTTTAATTTAACCAATTTGAACCAATAAATAAAGACCAACAGACTGGAGTTCTGCTTTTATATCATGGACGTTATTTAGCCAATAAGTGAAGCCATTTCTCTAAGAATAATAGAATTTATTACCAGAATCTATTACTAAGGCCCAGTCAATTGCACATGTTTTTTTGTTTGTCTGTTTTTTATTTTCATTGAGGATATATCTAAATGCTGCTCTGGCCCTGCTGGGAATGAGCGAAGCCGAAGACTCCTAAAAGGCCAGCAGGGCATGTGCTAAAAGGAGATGGACAAGTGAGTCTTGGAGCATTTATAAAGTACACACTGTGTTCCAGGCATTACTGATAAACCAAGCAATCAATCAGTGAACAAGCCAGTCAATAAATCTTTATTAGGTGCCATCTGCATTTATTAGGTGCCACAAGTACAAGACACAAGTGGGCTAAATGCTGGTGATGCTAATATAGAAATGAAGGTCTGTGTTGAGGGAACTTACATTCTAATAGGGCAACAGCATGTCCAGGTGCAAGTTTATACTAAATAAAAACAAGGTAGAGGAATCTGAAGTTGGCCCCATAAGGGCAGGTATTTTGTGCCCAAGGATGTCTGTCCTGGGCTCTGCTTTTAAGTACTTGTAAATGTGTAATTAGAATTTTGTACCCCAGGACTCCATAAATCTTATAAAATATTATAATTGGAGTTATTGGATATTAATTTTAATCTTACATAAGAGATTAGTTTGAGTCTTGTAGCTAATGTCAAGGCTGAAGTAAAAACTTGTGGGACTTCTCAAGGAATATCATTTGACCTGTGATGGTCCTATCCCTGCTTTATTTTCTCTATGGGACATCACCAGTAAACCTCATCAGAACAAGAGGTAGAGGCCTTAAAGACCATCCAGTCCAATCCCCCCGTTTGACAGATGGAGGAACTGAGGCTCATGGAAGTTGTGACCTGCCAAATGTCACAGTGATTGACCGAATGGTCTAGACTTGGTCCAGAACTTACATTATAAGATTCCTAGGCTAGTTGTCTTTATACTACCACATTAGAGGGAGTACAGTAGAGTGCATAGAGCATCAGATTAGAATTCAGAAAGACGTGAGTTCAATTCCTCCCTTCAGCATTTGCTTATTTGAGGCCATTTAACTTCCCTCCCAAGTCACAGTGGAATGTCCCACTCCACAACTCCTCTAGAGAGTGAAAATGTTCCACAATAATCATAAATTGTATCTGACTAAATGTATGCCTCTGTTAAAAAGACTGTCTTTCCCCCAAAACAATATTTTGAAGAAAAAAATTAAATAATTTTAAACCCTTACTTTCTGTTTTGGAATCAATACTAAATATTGGTTCCAAGTTAGAAGAGCAGTAAGAGCTAGGAATTTGGGGTTAAGCGACTTGCCCAGGATTACACAGCTAGGAAGCATACATCTAACTGACCTATAAATATGTTTTTTTTAGCAGAAATTGAAACTGTTCTCATTATACTAGCTTCACTGATCTTTCTACTCATTGTCCCTCCCATCTTAACTTGGATCCAGAGGCAGTGGGACATGGGCTAGAAAAGTTTTGATGGTGAAAAGCACATCAGAGCTGACTGAGCTCAGCAGAACACCTCTGATTATCCTTGGGCATCAGTAGGGCACCAGACCCCTGGAGGTAAAAGCTCATGAAGGAGCCATAGAGAAATATTTCCTTCAAAATTTTGCTTGGTACCAGTCTGCTCCCTGAACTTGCTCTGGCTATCTCCCAGACTTTCATCTTGCTTTTACACTGTGTCCTCAAAGTCTTGTTCTATTCTTTAATAAAGGTTTTTCTCTATATCAAGTCTTTTTGATACCTTAAGCTTGTTTGTGGTATGTTAGACCCTGAGTAAGTGAGTCCACTTTTGGGCCTCAGTTTCCTCCTAAGTAAAATGAAGGGGTTAGGCTAAATGGTTTCTGAAGTGTCTTCTAGTTCTATTTATATAGTTTATGGACAATCTCATTCTGATATCCCTACATCTCCCCCATTACCCAGTTACTGACTCAAAGGGTCAAAGTAGGACCCTGGTCTGGATATCACAAGACCTTAGTTCAAATCCCAACTCTGGCACTTACTAAGTTATTATCATCCTTTTTCCCCATAGAAAGGATGGTTTGGGAAAGAAGCATTTCCAAGTGCCATGAGTAATCTCTAATTCTTCCTAAGGGAGGTCCTGGATTCTTCTGGGCAGTTTATTTTTGTGGGATGGAGGAGAAGAATTAAAAGATGATTATTTCTTAAAGTCTTCCTTGTTGGGAATCCAGAAAAGACCAGATGAGAAGTCATCTTACAAAACAGTGTTGGACAGGCTGGGTCTTACCACTGCTTCCTGTCTGTATACACATCCTGATGGAAAATGATGCTGCTGTCCAGGGTTGGACCCTGACCACATCTTACATCCAGAACATTTTTATCCAGTGCTAGAAGGATGAGTGGAAAGCAGTCACCACTCTGAACATCAAACACTTCAAACACCATGATAACAAAAATTTCTTAAAGTGATCTAGCCTCAGAATGAGAAATCGAGGATCTTCTCATCAACTGGGGAATGTCTGAACAAATTGTGGAATGGGATTGTGATGGAGTACTATTGTGTTGTGGGAAATCGCAGGCAAGACCTATATATATGAACTGATGCGAAGTGAAGTGAGAACAGGGGGGTCATTGTGCGCAGTAACAACAATGTCGTAATGATGGTCAACTGTGAAAGATTGACCACTTTGATCAGTACAGGGATCCGAGACAATTCCAAAGGAGTCATGATGGAAAAATGCTCTCTCCTCCCAGAGAAAGAACTGATGAACTCAGAGTGTGAATGAAAGTATAATTTTCTCTTTTTGTTCTTTTGCAAAATACCTAATATGGAACTGTTTTGTAAAATTTCACATGTGTAATTGATAACATATTGCGTGCCTTGTTAGTTCAGAGAACAGCCAGAAGGCCAGTTTGGCTGGGCAGCAGAGTGTGTAAAGTGAAAGAAATTGGGAAGATAGTCTGAAGCCACATTGTGATGGATTTTATTTATTTTATTTTAAAACCCTTTCATTCCATCTTAGAATCAATATGGTGTATTGGCTCCAAGGCAGCACAGTAAGAGCTAGGCAATGGGGGTTAAGTGACTTGCCCAGGGTCACACAGCTGGGAAGTGTCTGAGACCATATTTGAACTCAAGACCTCTTATCTCTAGGCCTGGCTCTCAATTCACTGAGCTACCTGATTGCCTTTTTTGATGGACTTTAAATTCCAAGCCAAAGAGTTTGTATTGTTTTCTAAAGGCAAAAGGGAGCCAAAGAGGCTCTTGAACAGGGGAGTGATGCAGTAAGCCTGTGCTTTTGGCAGTTGGGTGTAACTGGGTTTGAGAAGGGAGAAACTAGAAGGTGTTTCCTCACCCCAATGGAACATAGGTTTTAGAGATGAAGAAGACCTTACATGACAGTTACTCCAAATTGCTCATTATACTGATGGAGAAACTGAAGCTTAGAGAGGGAAGTGGTTTGCCCAAGGTTGAACAGATCTGAGATTTGGCCCCAGCTCCTCTGTCCCCAATTCCAGTTCTCTTCCCAATATGATATGCTGCCTCCACTAGAATAAGTCAAAACAACAAAGCTTATAATTCATATACTGATTTTTAAAAACCCTTCAAAAGAGATTGAGTTTTTTAATATTAGCATAAACCATGGAGCCAGGTCAGTTCAAAGGAGATTTAAAATGTGAATTTAGGCAGTCACCAATTTGCTGGGGGAGATTTGTTAAGTCATCACTTGCCTTTTTTTAAATTTCATTTCCTCACCTGAAAACACTGAGATAAGAAAGCTACTAGCTATGTCCACTGCCTTTGAGGGTCTTGTGATAATTAAAAGAGATCCAGTGGAGGATTTTAAAAATATGCAATTCAATCAACCTTTAATCATTTGGCTCTTGAGGGAACTACATATCCATTTAAACAAGAAATTCCAAATGTGCACAGAACGAAAAGTTTTCCTAGCACTGATGACTTGGAAGAGCAGAGTGCCAAGTATAGCTATGATCGATGGTTCTTCACTATGTCTTGGGATGTGGAGGGGAACTTCCCTGAGGCTCATGGTTGGCCAATCAGAAATTTTAATCAGGAAATTTTAAAGTCTTCCTGGCTGAAAAACATGGTGATATCAATTTCCCTTTTCTGTGGGAGGCAGGGATGAAGGGATTGTGTGATATTTGAAACAGAAAAACAAATAAGCTAAAAACCCTGTATAAAAAAACAAGTTTTTAGACTGTTGATTCTTCAAACATAATAATATCTTAATGATATTTGGGCCATTATGGATTCAAGCAATGGAAAACACAATCAGCTGCCTTTATCCTCCTCTCCTTTAAAATCGGTATTTGGCCACATGTGGAAATTCTTCTAATGGTCTAGTATTTGGAATGGAATGATTCACTTGGTATATGCTTAAGGTCAAGGACACCACAAACTTAGCTGGGGGAATGGGAAATGGGGGAGGAGTGAGGAGAGTTTCCAGTTCAGACTAGCCTGGAAGTTTGCTGAGGACTCAAGAATCACCACCAGGTCTAGAAGGGGGCAGCATGTTCTAAAACTTTGGTTTGAAATTTGGTTCTGTGGGATCTCATCACCTATGTGACCTCAGACAAGTGGTTTCATCTCTGTGTTCCTTAGCTTTTTGTAAAATGAGGAGGTTGGACTACATGATCTTGAAGGTGTCTTCTGGGTCTAGATTCTATGATCTACTTTCATAGATACAAAAAAGAGATGATAATCAAGTACTACATAAGACTCAAAGGACAGCTTTAATGTTCTCTGAGTTCACAAATCATGGAATTTGAGTTAAAAACTCATACTTATACTGATTAGTTGGTTCTCCAGAGTATGGCAACTACATCTCCTTAGGGTTCTAGGGATAGCTCTGATGGAGTAGTGGTTGCTTTTCTAGAGCTATAGCTCATGAGCCCCCATCAGTGTGCTTCTTACAATGATTATTAGTTGATAGAAATTATTAGCTAAGACAGTCAGTTTTTAGAAAGGGATATTTACTGAAGTGCTGCAGTAAGAATAACTGATAGAAAACATCCACCCAAAAGTTAGTGACACACACTCCAGCATGAGAAAGTAGGCTCAAGCATACGTGGTAACACATATGTCAGAGAGGTAGTATTCATGACTGATAAATTTAATTTGCATCATTAATATTTTCTTCATTGCTTTCTCAAGTCTGTAAGTAAAAAAACAATAGATAAAGCCCTCATTTGTATCATTGGCTGATTTCTGAGGTATAAATACTCACACCAAAAGTTTCATAATCGGCCCTTGAGAGAATGAGCACCAGCACAACTCTGCAAAGAGATAATTTATTGTTTTTGGAAGTCCTTTTGCTGAAATCCTTAATAGGCTCCCCCTGAATGCAGTATGACTTTTCTGCTAGGTTCTTTGTAAAGCTTTTTTTTCTTCTTTTCTCATCATTTCCAGTCTGTTCTTGTTTCCCCATCTGGATATTGCCTTTAGCTGGAGACCAAGTTAGGATGCTGATAGGAAAATGTAGAAAGTCCTCTTGACCCTTATAATACAATACCATGCCATACGCATTGATTGTGTCCCACTATGTGCTAGGATCTGTGTTAATCACTAGACATATAAATTTAAAAAAAAAGAAAGATGGTGTTTGCCTTCAAGGACCTTAAATTCTAACGAGGGAAGGCAATAACCAAAAGGCAGGGAGAAGAGAGGTAAGGGGGAGAACAGATGATACCCAGGGCAGGGGACAAGATGATGATATTGTAATCAAAACCAAGCTGATGAGCTGAGGGGAAATGAACCTTCAGGATTTTCCCCTGTCCTAGATAGGAGGGAGGAGACCAAGACTGGGAAGGTTGGGGTACTCTCCTTTCTGCAGAGGCTTAGGCAGATTTGTTCTCTTTTGCTCTTTCTCAAATCTCCAACTAGAACTAGCCCCCCAGTTTTGACACAGACCCCAGAGGGTATGATGACATCCTTCATACTTTCGATCACCCCTAAAGAGATACCCAGGTCTTGTACTACATTTAGTAAACAACTGAGATGTGTTCTCACTTGATAACTTTATTGGGGCTAAGTGGAAATTATGTCTCATCACCCAATAAAGCTCATTCTAATTTGCATGTAAAACCAAGTAATAATAATGATGATTCCAACTAATTTATACTGCATTTTTCTCATAACATCTTCTATGAAATAAATGGCACAAGTACAACATCACCTCTTTCACCAAGGAGGCAACTGAGTTTTAGTAAGGTTTAGTGGTAAGCCCTCATGTATATAGAGACAGTAGCAGGTGGAGAAGCAAAGACTTGGTTCCAAGACTTTGGACTCCCAGGCACTGTAGCACAACTGATTTGGGTCCTATAACACTGATTTTCCTGAAAGGAATAAATATTGGAATCATTTGCCCAGTAGGGTCAACCTAAGCCCCACTGGAGCCATTTAGTATCATTCAAGAGGCTCTATCAGGCTCTATCTGACTAAATGATCTTTTTTTCTTCTCAACTGGTGCCTGAAATTCATAGAATCCGTCTCACACACCCCCTTCCTCAATCCTTTAAAGACTTTTTTAAAAGAGAATGTGCATTTAAAATAGATTAAAGCTATTTTGCTATCAGGAAAGGTCACTTGGTTAGCTCCTTATGATATTGGTAAATGAGTTAATTATCTGATAAGTTTAGATGTGAGAATTCAACCTTTAGAAAGAGATTGTTCAGACTTCTTCTGATATTCATAATGTTTTGAAACTGGAAGGAACTTTGAGATAATCTTCTGATTCAAGACCCTCATTTTGGAGCTGGATAAAGCAAGGTCCAGATGGATAATGTGACTTGTTTACAGTCTTATATCAGGGCAGCGTGGTGTTGGTGTTGAATCATTTCTGTCATTTCCTACTTCCTGACCCCATTTAGGGTTTTCTTGGCAAAGATACTGGAGTGGTTTGTCATTTTCTTCTCCAGCTCATTTGACAGATGAGGAAACAGAGGCAAACAAGGTGAAGTGCCTTTCCAAGGGTCACCCAGCTAGTAAGGGTCTGAGGCAAGATATGAATCCAGGACCTTCCATCTCCAGATGTGGCTCTCTAGCCACTGGGTCACCCTACCTGCCCCTCTGGGTGATCACATTTTAAGATAGTGTATTGACAGACTGGGCTATGTCAGAAAAATAGTTATTATTATATTGGGGGGACTGGAGATCATAAAAACCATGGCTAATACTTAAGGCGCCCTTAGAGTTTACAAAGTGCTTACAAATCTTATCTCACTTGATCCTATCAACAATCCTTGGAGGTAAGTGTTATTGTTATCCCCATTTTTTAGATGAGGAGACTGAGGCAAAGAAATATCAAGTCACTTGCCAGTAAATATCTGAGATAGGATTTGAACTCAGTTCTTCCCGACTCCAAGTTCAGCATTCTTTACACTTTGTTACTTTGTCAGTTGTCATACAAGAATGGGTTTTTTTAAAAAATTTTAAACATTTAATTTTCATTTTTAACATGGTTACATGATTCATGCTCCCACTTTCCCCTTCACCCCCCGCACTCCTCCCACCCATGGCCGACACACATTTCCACTGGTTTTGTCATGTGTCCTTGATCAAGACCTATTTCCAAATTGTTGGTAGTTGCATTGGTGTGGTAGTTTCGAGTCTACATCCTCAATTATGTCCACCCCAACCCATGCATTCAAGCAGCTGTTTTTCTTAAATGTTTCCTCTCCTGCAGTCCTTCCTCTGAATGTGGGTAGTGTTCTTTACCATAAATCTCTCAGAATTGTCCTGGGTCATTGTATTGCTGCTGGTACAGAGGTCCATTACATTCTATTTTACCACTGTATGTCAGTCTCTGTGTACAATGTTCTTCTGGCTCTGCTCCTTTCGCTCTGCATCAGTTCCTGGAGGTCTTTCCAGTTCATCGGGAACTCCTCCAATTTGTTATTCCTTTTAGCACAATAGTATTCCATCACAATGGAATCAGCCATTCCCCAATTGAAAGACATACCCCCCCTTTTCCAGTTTTTTGCCACCACAAAAAGCGCAGCTAAAAATATTTTCGTACAAGTCTGTTTATCTATGATCTCTTTGGGGTACAAACCCAACAACGGTATGGCTGGATCAAAGGGTAGGCAATCTTTTATAGCCCTTTGAGCATGATTCCAAATTGCCAGCCAGAATGGTTGGATCAGTTCACAACTCCACCAGCAATGCATTAATGTCCCAATTTTGCCACATCCCCTCCAGCATTCATTACTCTCCCCTTCTTTCATTTTAGCCAATCTGCTAGGTGTGAGGTGATACCTCAGAGTTGTTTTGATTTGCATTTCTCTAATTATTAGAGATTTAGAACACTTTCTCATGTGCTTATTGATAGTTTTGATTTCTTTACCTGAGAATTGCCTATTCATGTCTCTTGCCCATTTATCAATTGGGGAATGGCTTGATTTTTTATACAATTGCTATAACTCCTTGTATATTTGAGTAATTAGACCCCTGTCAGAGTTTTTCATTATAAAGATTTTTTCCCAATTTGTTGTTTCCCTTCTGATTTTGACTACATTGTTTTTGTTTGTACAAAAGCTTTTTAGTTTAATATAATCAAAACCATTTAATTTACATTTTGTAATTTTCTCTAACTCTTGCTTGGTTTTAAAATCTTTCCTTTCCCAGAGATCTGACAAGCAGTTTTTTCCCAGTAGTTTTTGTCAAATAGTGGATTCATGTCCCAAAAGTTGGGCTCTTGCTGATGTCATTTACCCCAAGTCTATTCCACTCATCCTCCCCTCTGTCTCTTAGCCAGTACCATATTGTTTTGATGACCACTGCTTTATAGTATAGTTTAATATCTGGTACTGCTAGGCCACCTTCCTTCACATTTTTTTTTCATTATTTCCCTTGATATTCTTGATCTTTTGTTATTCCAAATAAGATTTAAGGATGTCTAACTTGGAGAAGACTTTGGTGGAGGGAGAGGGTAGGATAATAACTTTTGAGTTTTGGAAGAGTTTTCACATAGAAGAGGGATTCGGCTTGTCTTGCTTGATACCAGAGGGCAGAACTTTGGATAATGCCTAGAAGTTGCAGAGAGATAGGTTCTAGTGTAACAGAAGAAAAAAGACTTTGGGGGCAGCCAGGAAGCACAGTGGATTGAGAGCCAGGCTTGGAGATGGGAGGACCTGGGTTCAAATCTGATCTTGGGTACTTCTTAGCTGTGCAACTCTGAGCAAGTCATTTAATCTCATTTGCCTTTAAAAATTTATAATACTTAGAGAAGTTTAAAAGTCAAAAGATTAGCTCTCACTGTCGGTCTTCAAGTAAGGACTGTCCTTTACATAGCCTTTAAGGTTTGTGAAGCACTTTCTGTTTTATGTACTTATGTGTGCTATTTCATTTGATCCTCTCAATAACTGTGGAAAATAGGTACCATCATTATCCCTATTTTAGGGATGAGGACACTAAAACAGACAGAGGTTAAATGAATCCCCAGGATTATACAGTTAGTAAATGCCTGAGGTAGTATTTGAACTCAGGTCTTCTTGACCCTACATCTAGCATCTTACTCTCTGTGAGTGATCATTTGTTGAGAAGAGTTGTAGAAGACATTTGGAGGCCTCTTGCAACTCTGAAACTCAGTGATTCTCTTTAAATAAATATCCTCGTGTTCTCAAACGGAGAAAGCTGGGAACCAGATCCCAAGGTCATTGAATGCCAGGTCCGTGACTTCACTTTCTTTCATTTTTTTAAAACTCAGAACAGGGTGAAATTATATTGTACAAACTAGCTGTCAGACAAATAATCAATTATGCTGACCCAGAATTATGGGCAGAAAGACTCTTGGGAACGAGCACTACTGGAAGGCATGATTCTTTGATCACATTAGAAGATAATTCATTTACCAGGAATACTTTTACTCATGCTGAAGGGACACATGGTTCTGATTTTTTAATTGGGCTCCTCAGAAAGAGGAGGCACACATTTGTTTGTTCATCAGTTTTCAGTTGAGTTTCTTGACTAAGATAAATGAGTAATTTCTAAAGGTTGGAAATTATCTTGGAAGAAAAAAGATGGTATGATCGGGGCACAGATAGATGCCATAATAGCTTCATGTAACACCTGAATGGTGTTCTCAGAATATGGCATTGGATGGATAATACTGGATTACAAAATGCATTCTATTCTATGCCATATATGAATAAAATGTGGCTATATTTTATATAAATATAACAAATAATAATACATCATTTATATATTATTATATATTTGATGTAGTTACTTGTATATTAGATATAGGTTTATATATACTATCCTATAAAATAATTAATAAAAATATAATAAAAATAATATATAATATTTAAAAGTTATATGAAATAACAACAGCTAGTATTAATTAAATACCTTAAAGTTTGCGAAATGTTTATTAGGGGCCATTTCACTTGATCTTCCTGAGAATTCTATAAAATAGCTGCTATCATCCCCATTTTAGAGATGAGGAAATTAAGACTGAAAGAAGTAAAATTACTTGCTTAGGACCACACAACTATTAAGTGATATAGCATTTGAATCAGGTCTTGACTTAAGGCAAGGACTCTATCTACTCTACCACTTAGATTTGGGTTCAAAACCAATAGAGGGAATGGTAAGTAAAATGGTAGAAGCAGGATCCAAGAAGAGCATGCTTGGGAGGCAGTGATCAAACCAATATGGTGGAACTTCAATTTGCTCACTTGGTCTCTTTGGATGGAAGGAGTACTCATGTGATCCACTTTCCCCATGTGTGTTTTTTATTCTATGAGGCTGGGGTCCCTACTATAAAATGTACCACCCACATGCAGTTCACATGGAGGGCTTTTAAGCCTTGAATTGACTTAGAAAATATCAAGCCAATCTGGCTATTCTCCAGGTCACTTTGGAACATCTCATTTCTAAGGAAACAGACTAAGAAATCTCAACCAGATGCCATGGGCTTAACAAAGTTATAGGGAAGCTCTTTTACTTAACCAAGTCATAATGTGTTTTTTTCTTTTTGGACTGAGTCAGGTTCAGGGGTTTTGTAGTTGAGCCTGAATCAGGTCCATCTGGTGATTTGGATTAAATTAAACAAGACACTTCAGACCATCCAGAAATTAACAACAATAGGAAAGAATTACTTAGCCATAGTATAGAAAGGATTCTCAGTAAAGTACAATACTGGTTCAGGGAGATGAGATTCTCTCTTATCTCCAAACCACTTCCTCCTGGAGATAGCTGGTGGTTCAGTGGATGAAGCTCTGGAATCAGGAGTTCAAATCCAGTGGAAGACATTTACTACCTGTGTCACCTGGGCACTTACACTTTGTTTAGGTTTTCTCAGCTGTGAAGAGGGAGTGGAGTCATAATAGCACCTACCTTCCAGGGTTTCTGTAATGATCAAATAAAATAATATTTGTAAATCCCATGGCACATAGTAGGAACTATATAGATATACACATTCCCTTCCTCTCCTCCCCTCTTATATAGAAATATGCCATACTCTGAGAACAACATTCTGGTGTTACGTGAAGCTATTATGGAATCTATCATACCATTTTTTTCTTCCAAGATTATTTCCAACCTTTGGAAATTACTAATTTATCTTAGTCAAGAAACTCAGCTGAAAACTGATGGCCAAACAAATCTGTGGGTTAGGGATGTAGTGACTCCCATTGAAGGGAGACATTTAACAGGGCTTAGGAGCACGGATTCCTTATAGGTTAACCTCGTTAGGGTTTGACGTTGATTCACTGGTTCAAATTTTAACCTTATGGACCAATAAAGCTTTGGAGTCAGCTTCCCTGCCTTTTAGGGGGAAAAATACTTAGCCTAGACTAAATGATGATCCTGGTGGTGGGAGGGAGGAGAGTCTTAAAGAATTCTTATAGAGTAATCTATTGATTAGGTGAATTAAAGTAAGTTTAATTAAAGTAGTGTAATTAAAGGATCCTTATAGAGTGATCTGCAGAGGAGGATGCATGGTAGAACAGTGGAAAGAACTTGGATTCAGAAAGACAAGTTCAAATCCTGATTTAGATACTAGCTAGCTATTTGACCATGACTAAGCATTCATTGCTTTACTGTTCTCTGCCTCAGTTTTTTCATCTGTAAAATGAGAGGGTTGATTTCATGACCTTTAAAGTCTCTCCCAGAGTACTGCTCTGGGAGAAGAAAATCAAAGGACATAAATGCTTTGTGACTATTCCAAGGCTGGACACATCTTCTTTTTTCTTTTAGACCCTTACCTTCCATCTTAGAATCAATGCCATGTATTAGTTCCAAGGTAGAAGAGTGGCAAGAGCTAGGCAATGGCAACTAAGGGATTTGCCCAGGATTACCAAGCTAGGAAGTATTGGAGGCCAGATTTGAACTCAGGATCTCCCATCTCTAGACCTGACTCTCACCCCAACACATATCCTTCAACATTATTTGAGGAAGTGACTAAGGAAGGTACCCAGACTTAATCAGAACAATTAAGAGGCACTGAAATGAATACCTTGGCTCTACTGTTCTTTCTGACTCCTCATTTCAATACTTTTCAATGCACTTTCCTTCTAGGTGTCTCATCTATAAAGGAGGTGGTTGGATAAGCAGGTCTCTAAATCCTATGACACTTTCATTGGCCTTACCTAAAGCAATTCTAAACGTCAAGGCCAGTTCTAAGCGCCCTACCAGTTCTAGGATTCCAAAGACCAATTCTTTTTTTAAAATAGATTTTATTGATATCTTTTTTATATTATTTCTATCCACTCCTGCTGAATCCCCCCACCTTTGCAGAAAACCATACCATATAATGAGTTTTTTTAAGAGAGAAAAAAATCAGTAAAACCAATCAAGACATTGAAAAATCCTGACATTGCATGATGTTTCCCATTCCTAGGCTGCTCCCTCTGTAAAGGAATGGCAGGAATTGTCCTCTCATAAATCTTCTTTGGGGCCAAACTCTTTCATTGTATTTTGCAGCATTCAGTCTTGATAGCTTTATCCTTCTTTCCATTTGCATTGTTGTAGTCAGGTGGTGAGGTGGATAGGGCCTGGGCCTGGAGTCATCTTTCTGAGCTCAAATCTGGCTTCAGACACTTCCTAGCAGTGTGACCATAGGCAAGTCACTTAACTCCATTTGCCTCAGTTTCCTTATCTGTAAAATGACCTGGAGAAGGAAATGGCAAACTACTCTAGTATCTCTACCAAAAAAATCCTAAATGGGGTCACGAAGAGTTGGACATGACTGAAACAACTGAACAACATAGTCATTGTGGATTTTGCTTTCCTGGTCCTACTTACTTCATTTTGTATCAGTTCCTATAAATCTCCCTTCTTTGATTTCATCAGACTGATCATTTCTAACACCACACCGACATTCCATTCCACAACTGGTTTTGTCACTTGATAGGTGTCTGCTTGGTTTCCAGTTCTTTGCTAGCACAAAAGTGTTAAGTGAACACCTTCAGGTATGTGGTTCCTTCCTTTTCATCAATGGCATGATTATGGTAGATGCCCAGGAGTAGAATCTCTGGGTCATAGAGACTAGAGGCTATTTCTTTTTCTTTTTTTAAACTCTTATCTTCTGTCTTAGAATCAATATGTGTATTGGCTCTAAGGCAGAAGAGTGATATGGGTGGGCAATGGGGGTCAAGTGACTTGCCCAGGGTCACACAGCTAGGAAGTGGCTGAGGCCAGATTTGAACCTAGGACCTCCCATCTCTATGCCTGGCTCTCAATCCACTGAGCCACCCAGCTGTCCCATATTAAATATGAGGGATAGTGTTGATGGAGTCTCTGTTCCTTACTCATTGCCCCAGTTTTTATTTTTCTCCTTTGCACAAGGCATGTTATCAAAAATGGACATTCCATGTCAAAGCTGAGAATTTGAATGAGTTTATTTGTAGGCTCTTTTAAAATCCATCAATAAGCATTTATTAAGCACTAACTGCGCACCAGACACTCCATTAAGAACTAGAGATAAAAAGAAGGGCAAAAATAGTCTCTATCTTCAAGAAGCTCACATTTGGGGGGAAATAGCATGTACTCAAATAGTTATGCACAAGACATGTAGAGAGTAGAGATGAGGCAATTTTAGAGGGAGAGCATTAGCAGCTGGGAGAAACAGGAAAGATCTACAGAAATGGAATATTTGAGTTGAGCCTTGAAAGAAGCCAGGGATTATTGGAGGCAAAGCAAAGAGAACTGGTCTGGTGTAGGAGATAACCAGTATGAATACCCTCAGAGATGGACAATGGAGTCTCACGTGGAAGAAACAGCAAAGAGGTCACTATGGCTAGACTCCAGAATTCACATAAGAGAGTAATGTGTGAGACAAATAAAAAAAATTATGAAACACTTTCCATGCTAATAGCAGGCAGGCTCCATGCTAGAGCTAAAGAGTGTCTGGAGTAGGTCAGACTTTCACTTTAGGAAAATTACAATGACATCTGTGTGGAGGATGACTGATTGATTGATTGATGGGGAATGAGGAGAGGCAGGAGGGAAGGACCCAAGATTTGACAAGTTGACTGGATATGTGGAGTGAGTTAGGATAAGAGGAGATTGGAGAGCAAGAAATTCAGGAGGAGAAGGTGATTGGCAGCCTCAAATGCTGCAAAGAAGTCAAGAATGATGAGGAATGTGAAAAGGCCAGTAGACTTGGTAATTAAAAGATAATTGGTAACTATGGAGAGAGTGGTTTCCATTGAAGAATGAGGTCAGAAGCCATATGGAAAAGAGGTTAGAGGGTAGTTAATGGAGAAGAAGTTGAGACAGAGTAAAAGACAGATTTTTAAAGGAGTTTTGCTGAGGAGAGGAAAGATAAGGGGTAGTTGGCAGGAATGGCAGGATCTAGTGAGGATTTTTTAAAAACCTTTGCTTTTTGTCTTCCAATCAATACTGCGTTCCAAGGGGGGAGAAGAAGGGTAAAGAATAGGAAATGGGGGTTAAGTGACTTGCCCAGGGTCACACAATTAGTGAGCATTTTTTAAATGTGGGGAGATAGATGTGTGGGTAGACAGCAGGGAAAGAACTAGGAAAAAGGGAGATATTGAAGATTATAAAGGGAAGGATGATAGTAAGGGAAGTCATTGTGGATGAAGACAGGAAGGTGGAATCAAGGGTACATGTAGGGGAATTGGATTTGGAAAGGAAAAGGGCTACCTCTGCATCAGAGACTGAAATGAGTTGAAAGAGGACAAAATAGGAGAGAATAACAGGATGTATGGAAATAGAAAGGTAGAAGAGAGAGCTCAGGGTGAAGGATTGCTAGGTAGTGCCATAGTGCACAGAGCACTGGACACGGAGTCAAGAAGACATTTCAAACCCAGCCTCTGACATTTACTAGCTGTGTGGCTCTGGACTGGACTAGTCACTTAACTTCTTTCTGCCTTAGTTCTCTCATTTTCAAAATGATGATAATAATAGCACTTATCTCCCAGGGTTATTCTGCTTAACCAAGATAATATTTATAAAGTGATTGGTAAACTTTGAAGCGCTATATAAATGTTGGTTTCTGTTATTATAAATTTGAATAAGTATACTTCAGTGGAGGAGACATTATTGAGTGATAGTAGTAGAGGGAGAGTCTGGAAGTGGCAATGGGGAGCAAGGAATATTCTAAACCCCACCAGGACCAGTGAGTCAAGGTAGAAAAGAGACATGTACTCAGCATTAGAAAAGATGGCCAGGGAAGCAGAGTCAAGGACCCAAAGGGTGATAGGGTGAAGGACCCAGATCTTAGTGAATGCCAGAAGGTAAGCCAATCCCCAAGCATGAAGTGCTTATTGCATGCCGGGTACTAGCACAAGAGGAAGAGGTCTAAAATCGAAGGAAGTGTTTGAATTATGATTATTATTAAAGTTATTGAGCAAGAATTTAAGAGGGCACAGGTGGGAAGATCTGAAAAGGGATATGGTGGAGTCGGGAGGGTGTAAGGTTAATGTTCGAAGCAGTGATGAGCAAACTATGGCCAGTGGGCCAGATAGGGCCCCCTGAAATGTTCTATACAGCCCCGTGACATTATTTCTAATCTGATAAATACAATGAGTAGGATCCAATACAATGAAACTTCGAAAGAGTTGCCTTAGAAACAAACTAACAGAGGAGCATTTCCTTTCTTTTGGTCCCTCTTTAAAAAGTTTGTCCATCACTGGTTTAGGGGAATAAATAGGCTGCGGGTAGCAGGGGATGAAGAGAAGATTGAGAGAGATTAGGGGTATGCTAACAAAGAATGAGTCCAGACAGAGTTACAATGGAGAAGAGGATATCTGTTGAGGAAGGCAAGAGAGAGACGAAATTTCCTCCTTCTCCCTTAGGCTCTCCTGGTCTCTGCATCACCTTCACCTGTTAGGCTTAGGTTAGCAATAGACACAGGCAGAAGCTGAAGTATTTTTTAATTGAAGCCATGATCAGAAAAAAGACCCTAGATATCATATTTCAAGAAATTTTCAAGGAAAATTGCCCTGATCCTGGAACCAGAGGGTAAAATAGAAATAGAAAGAGAAGAATTAGAAATAGAAATAGAAGAAATAGAAAAAGAAGAAGAAAAAAAGAAATAGAAAGAATTCACTGATGTCTTCCCGAAAGAGGAAATACCAAAATGAGAACTCCCAGGAACAATTTCAGAGCTCCTAGACCAAGGAGAAAATATGGCAGGCAATGAGAAAGAAACAATTCAAACATCATGGAAACACAATCAGGATCACAAGAGAAAAATTGACAGATTCCCATTAAACCCTTCTTTAATGCGAATATGGTGCTGATACCAAAGGAAGAACAAAATAGAGGAAGAGCAAAGAGGAAGAGCAAAAATAGAGAAATAAAACTATAGGTCAATCTCCTTAGAAAAAGAAATGGAAAGAATTAAAGTAAATAATGAAGAAACTAAACTATCACTCTTTGCAGATGATATTATGGTATACGTTGAGAATCTTTGAGCATCAACTAAAAAACTAGTCGCATTAACAACTTTAGCAAAATCACAGGATTCAAAATAAACCCATATAAAACATCAGCATTTCTATAAATTTCTAGCAAATTCCAGCAGCAAGAGATGGAAAGAGAAACTCCATTTAGAATAACTCTAGACATTATGAAATAGCTAGAAATCTACTTGTCAAGATAAACATAGGAATTTTATGAACACAAGTGCAAAACACAAATGAAGTCAGTTCTAAATAAATGGAAAAATATTAATTGCTCATGGGTAGGCTGAGCTAATTTAATAAAAATGACAATTCTACCTAAATTAATGTATCCAGTGCCATATCAAACTACCAAAAATATTTTCTAGAACTAGACCTATCTCCTTAATGAATATTGATGAAAAATTTTAAGTAAAATACCAGCAAGAAGATTACAGCAATAAATCACAAGGATTATACATTATGACCAGATGCAATTTATACCAGGAATGCAGGGATGGCTCAATATTAGGACAACTATCAGCATAATTGATCACATCAATTAAAGAACCAGCAGAAATCACATGATTATTTCAATTGGTGCAGAAAAAGCTTTTGAAACAACATTTTCCTATTAAACACCAGAGAACACCAGAATAAATAGGACATTCCTTAAAACCATAAGTGGTATCTATCTTAAATAATCAGCAGACATTGTTTGTAACAGGGATAAGCTAGAAGCCATCCCAAAAAGATCAGGAGTGAAATAAGAATTCTCCTCATCACCTTTATTATTCAATATTGTACTAGAAATAATAGCTATAGCAATAAGAGAAGGAAAATAAATTGGAGGAATTAAGAATAGGGAATGAGGAAATAAAATTATCACTCTTCATAGAAGATATGATGGTATACTTAGAGAATCCAAGGAATCAGCTAAAAATTGTTTAAATAATTAACAACTTAAGCAGAGTTGCAGGATATAAAATAAACCCACATAAATCATCAGTATTTCTATATATTACCACAAAGTTCAACAGCAAGAGATAGAAAGAAAATTCCATTTAAAATAACTGCAGACAATATACAATACTTAGGAGTCTACCTATCAAGACAAAACTAGGAATGAACACAATTATGAAATAATTTTCACACAAATAAAGTCAGAACTAAACAACTGGAGAAATAAATGTTAATTGCTTATGGGTAGACCAAGCAAATAAAAAAAATGACAATTCTAGCTAAATTTATTTGTTTATTCAGTGTCATATGTAATATAGGATTAAATTATTAATCCTATATTACACATACCAATCAAACATACGAAATAATTATTTTACTGAGCTAGAAAAAAATAGTACAAAGTTCATCTGGATGAATGAAAACTCAAGAATATCAAAGGAATCCAAAAGAAAAAAAGAAAGGTAGCCTAACAGGTCTGAAACTGCATTACAATGCAATAATCATCAAAACTTGTTTTGGCTAAGAAATAAGAGTAGTGGGTCAGTAGAATAGATTAGGTACACAGCAGTAAAAGACTATAATAATCTAGTGTTTGATAAATGAAGAAGCCCCTATTTGACAAAAATTGCTGGGAAAATTGGGGGGCACTTTGGCAGAAACTAGGTACAGGCTCACATCTCACTCAACATACCAAGATAAGTTGAAAATGGGTACATGATTTAGATATAAAGGGTGATACCATAGATAAATTGAGGGGGCATGGAAAATTTACCTGTCAGATCTATGGATAAGGGAAGAATTTGGGCTCGTGTGTGTGTGTGTGTGTGTGTGTGTGTGTGTGTGTGTGTGTGTGTGTGTGAGAGAGAGAGAGAGAGAGAGAGAGAGAGAGAGAGAGAGAGAGAGAGAAAGCATGAGCACACTTATGGATGTAAAATAAATAATTATGATTATATTAAATCAAAAATATTTTCCATAAACAAAAATAATGTAGCCAAGATTAGCAGGAAAATGGGAAACATTTTACAGCAAATTCTCTGGTAAAGGTCTCATTTCTCAAATCTATAGAGGACTGAGTCAAATTTACAAAAATATAAATTATTCCCTAATCAAGAAATGGTCAAATGATATGAACAGGTCATTTTCAAAAGAAGAAATCAAAGTGATTTATAGTTCTATGAAAAAATGCTCTAAAACACTATTAATTAGATTAGAATTAGAATTAGAATAATTAGAATAACTCTGAAGCACCACCTCATACCTATCAGATTGGCTAATATGACAAAAAAGGAAAATGACAAATATTGGAGAGGATATGGAAAAATGGGACACCAATACACTGTTTATGGAATTGTGAACTGATCCAACCATTCTGGAGAACAATTTGGAACTAGACCCAAAGGGCTATAAAACCTATCACTACTAGGTCTATATCTCAAAGAAATAAAAGAAAAAATATATATAAATATATAATATATATACATATATAGGTATACATAAATATGTATGTGTATGTATACACATACAAAAATATTTACAACTTCTTTTTATGGTAGCAAAGAAATGGAAATTGAGGGGATGACTGAACAAGTGGAATACAATTGTAATGGAATATTATTGCACTATAAAAAATCATGAACAAGATGCTTCCAGAAAGACCTGGATTCACATGAACTGATATAAAATGAAATGAACAGAATCAGGAGGATGTTGTGTACAGTAATAGTAATGTTATTCAATGATTAACTATAAGTGATATAGCTATTTTTTTTAAACCATTACCTTCCATCTTAGAATCAGTACTGTGTATTGGTTCCAAGGCAGAAGAGTGGTCAGGGCTAGGCAATGGGAGTTAAGAAACTTTCCCAGGGCCACACAACTAGGATGTGTCTGAGCCAGATTTGAACCCAGGATTTCCTGTCTTTAGACCTGGTTCTCAGTCCACCAGGCCCCCCAGCTACCCCATTATTATTCTGATCAATACAATGATCCAAGACAATTCTGAAGGACTTATGTTAAAAAATGCTCTCTACCTCCAAAAAAAGAACTGATGAACTCTGAGTGCAGCTTGAAGTATAATTTTTAAACTTTTTTTGCTTTGTCTTGTTTTTGTTTTTAGCCTATGTTTTCTATTGCAAAATGGATAACATAGAAATATGCTTTCATAACTTCACATACATAGTTGATACCAAATTGCTTGTCCCCTCAAGGAGGGGCAAAGGGAAGGAAGAGGAGAGGCAGGGAGGGAAAGAATTTGAAACTCAAAATTTTAAAAAATGAAAGGTACAATTTTTCTTACATGTAATTGAGAAAAAATAAAATGAGAGAAAAAAGATAATTTTTTAGATTATACCTAACTATATCAATTAATCAACATCTAACTATATCAGTCCATCAGATTTGGGATACATGTACAAAGAATAAAAGAATACCTATTCTTGATGAAGTTATATTTGTAATCATTAATTGTATTATATATGATTTATTATTATAATTTCACATAATGTGAATATTGGGTGTCTTTATAAAATGTGATATATTGGGTGTCCCAAAAGTCTTAGTGAAGTTATGAGCTTTCATAGCTCTAAATTGTACTATGATTTTTGAGACACTTTGTATCATATAATTGTATGTCTGATACGTGGAATCCAATTTCTGAGTCAAAATATAGATTGGGTTTCTGTAATAATATCTAGTTTGTGAATAGAGAGTTAGCATCGAAATATGCTAAATAGCATCAAATATGCTTTGAAAGAGAATAGAAAACAAAGCACTGAGGCTAGAGAGGATGATCGGAATGTTGGAAGCAAATCCCACCAGCATTTGCCTGTGAGATGCAGCAGCTTCTGTCCCCGGCTTCTGATAGCTACAGCTATAATGAATTACTAAACAGATCTAAAGCCCCCAGATGGTGCAAATTAATCTGAACACAAGTGTGTTTTACAACTAGATGATCGTCTGGTGCTGTTTCTCCAAATGTCTGTTCAGCACTGGTTGTTCTGACTGAAGTATTGCTGTCCAACTGAGAAAAGTCAGAATTCCGCAGAATCCCCAAACCAGCTTAGACAAGCTGTTAAGTTGATAACTGCCACAGTGGAATGACACTTAGAAATAAACTTTTTCCTGTCTCATTCCAGACTGCATATGTATGGAAAGGGAACACATCACATTGGCTTGGAACCAAAGTCATTCTAAATTGTAATGAGAATTGGTAAATGAGAGTTGCCAGATCATGCAAATATGATTATTAGTTAAATATTTATTAAATCCTTACTCTGTGGTGGAGGATGTTTACAGGGGAGGGGAAAGAGAAAAGGTTGAAAAGGTAGAGAGAGGCGTAATGGTGAGAGAAAGCTAACTGGTTTCATCAGGGTGGGAAAGGAGGGCCAGGGGGGGAGAAAGACCACTTGGTATGCTATTGCTTCACGTTCATGGGTCTTTGCTCATGTTCATTGCTGCTGTTCAGTCATGTCTGACTCTTCATGACTCCATTTGGGGTTCTCTTGGTAAAGACACTGCAATGGTTTGTCATTTCCTTCTCCATCTCATTTGACAGATGAGAAAAATGAAGAAAACAGGATTAAGTGATTTCCCCAGACAGTTAGGAAGTGTCTGAGGCTAGAGTTGGATGCAGGAAGATGAGTTTTTCTGATTCCAAGCTCAGTGCTCTATCCACTGCCCAACTAGCTCCCTTCCTGCTTATGTTTAGACATGTGTCTAATAAGGGTCTGATATAGAATAATTGTGGAAGTGGGGCAAAGATAGGCAAAAGTACAAGAGGAGAGGATGGAAGGAAATACAGTGGTACCTTGGTACTTGTCATTAATTTGTTCCAGAAGGCAGGTTGAGTACCCAAAAGATTGAGTAGCAGACGAATTTTTCCTATAAAGTATAATACAAATTGAATTAATCCTTTCCAGATATTCATAAAACCCAGATTTTATAAGGCATTATATGCTCTAATGGAGTTGTATTTTGCTAAATAAACATTAATAGATAGACATAAACAAAAACAATAATTCGATTAAAAAATACTTTTCACTTAATTTTTTCTGTACTGAGAAGAGTTCATAATCTAAGGGGATGGTAAGAAGGAGAAATGCTATTGAATGGAAGAGGAGTTCCTTTCCATAATATCTGAAGGCAACTGCCCTTCTAGACCTCTTTCTCTTTTTTGTCCCTTATTATCACTAAATCTTGCTTTATGATTTATGTAGTATGAGCTTCACAAGAAACCTATCTAATGATCTTTGCTTTTGTCTATGTTTCAGAATTCCTCTAATGTGGGAAATGGTTTGGTCATTTAACAAATATATAATTCTACTTGTTAAAGGTTTATCAAGATAATACTTTTCAACAAAGTTTTGCACTTCCACCCATTTTGCACACATTTCCTTGATTAATGAAGTGGGGGCATCCTTCTTCAGTGTTGAGTTCTTCTTTATATTTCTGAACTAATTCCTCCACATCATCACCACTGACTCCTATGTACTGATCCAGAGTCACAATATCTTCCACAAATGGTCTAGACTGTGTCTCAAAGCCTTCAAAGTCCCTTTGAGTTATAGCTTCTGGACATAATTTCCTCCAGGCAGAGTTCATGGAACTGTGAGAACTTACCTGCCCCCCCCCACCCCCCGCAACCCCACAGGGTTTATCAATAAGATGAAGGCAGTAGAGGACATTGAAATGATTCTTCCAGAATTCACACAGAATCTACTCTGAGGTAAAAACAAAACAAAAAAACCCTCAAAATATTGTAAAAGCCACAAAAAGTTAACACAATATTGAGCAGGATTCTACACAAGAGACTAACATATAATCCTTTCCCAAGATCAAGACTTCAACAAGTTCTAGCAAATGTTTCCAGTGCCAAGCATACACCAAATATCATGACAATTTTTTCCTCATTAAAATGCATCAAATACCAAATCCAACAAGTTCTGAAACTGTCAAGCACCAGGGTTTGATATACATAATTAACAAATATAACTGAAAATGAATAGGATACACTTACCTCAAAAATGGAAGAAGGAAGCAGAATGGATTAGAAAGTAGAATCCCAAAATATTTTAAGAAACATGCATTGATCAATTTGCTATGCCACTAACAGATCATTAGTGTACCTATTTTTCCTTCATCCCTTCCAGCATTTGACATTTTGGATAAGTGGGAGATAAAATAACTTAAAAGTTGTTTTAATTTGTCTTTCTCTAATTAATTGTGATTTAGAAAATTTTTTCATGGCTATATATAACTTTGATTTCTCTTTCTACAAACTGTCTATTTATATCCTTTGACCATTTATTAATTGGGGAATGACTCTTATTCTTATAAATTTGACTCAGTTCTATTATCAATATATATATATATATAATATATATTTGAGAAATGAAATGAGGTCTTTATCAGAGAAACTTGCTGTAAAGGTTTTTGATAATTTATTACCTATGGAATATTTTTTTTTATCCTGGGACTCCATTCTAGGAGCATAGGGCCACAACCAGTAGGTAATGGGACACACAGTCGCTCAGGGTCACCCAGCTGGGAAGTGTCTGAGCCTGGACTTGAACCTAGGACCTTTCGTCTCTAGGCCTGGCTCTCAATCCACTGAGCTAGCCCAGCTGCTCCTACTTTAGGTTGCAGTTTCTTTAGCAGATGTAGCTTTTACAGGGTGGGGTTGCTAGCCCCACGCCCAACCCTCCTCCTTTTTTTCATCCGGGCTAGGGACCGTCCTTGGCCCAGGAGTGGTAAGGGTGGGCAGTAGGGGTCAAGTGACTTGCCCAAGGTCACACAGCTGGAGTTGTCCGAGGCCGGACTTGAACCTAGGACCTCCAGTCTCTAGGCCTGGCTCTCAATCCACTGAGCCACTCAGCTGCCCCTATGGAATATTTTAGGAAAATGTAATTTCCCTATCTCTTTTAATTAGGTCTATCTTTGTTTTTGTTTTGTCTGATATAACTTGATTGCTGCCCCTTTTTAAAAATTAGTTGAAGCATGTTAGATTCTGCTCTAGTCTCTTATTTTGGTGTGTCTTTCTTTTCTAAGTGTATCTCTTTTTAGATATTGTTAGATTCTGGTTTTTGATCCAATTTGCTATGCACTTCCATTTTATGGGTGAACTTATCTTTTTCACATTTATAGACATGTTTATTATGTATTTTCCTCTATCTCATTTTCTATTTCTTCTCTTTATAAATCACTTTTTTCTTTCCCCTTCAAATGCCTGTTTTGCTTCTCTAACTACTGCCTTCCTCAATTGGCCTCTCTTTTATCACATATCCCTGTCTCCACTTTCTCTTATCTTCTTCCCTCCTATTTCCCTATTGGGTAAGTTATATTTCTATACACAGTTGAATCGACTGATGAGAGTGAGGTTCAAACATTCCTTTCCCCCTCCATTTTCCCTTCCACTGTAAAAGCTTTTCCTTGTGCTCCTTTTTTATGTGAGAAAAATGTCCTCATTCTAGCTCTCCCTTCCCCCTTCTACCAGTGCATCTCTCTGTCTCTCTCCTTTTTGAAGATCATTCCAACAAATCCACTCATACTCATGCCCTCTATTTATGTAAACTCCTTTTAGCTGTCCTAATAATGATAAAGTTCTTAGAAATTATATTCATCATCTTCCCCATCTTTCCATACAGGAATGTGAACATTTTAACTTTATTGACTCCCTTATGATTATTTTTTATTTATCTTTTTATGCTTCTCTTGAGTCTTCAATTTGAAAGTCACATTTTCTTTTTTTTTTCTTTAAACCCTTACCTTTCATCTTAGAATCAGTACTGTGTATTGTTTTGAAAGCAAAACATTAAGAGTTAGTCAATGAAGGTTAAATGATTTGTCCAGGGTCACAAAAGTAGGAAGTGTCTGCGGGCAAATTTGAACCCAGGATTTTACATATCTAAGCCTGACTGTCAATCTACTGAATCACCTAGTTGCTCCCTGATAGTCAAATTTTCTGTTCTACTCTCCTTTTTTCATTAGGGATGCCTGAAAGTTCTCTATTTCATTAAATATTTATTTTCCCATGAAGGATTATACCCAATTTTGCCAAGTGGGTGATTCTTAATTGTAACTCTAGCTCTTTTGTCTTCTAGATTATCATATTCCAAGTCCTCTACTCCTTTAATGAGGAAGCCACTAAATTTTGTGTGATCTTGACTGACTTCACAATATTTAAATTGTTTCTTTCTAGCTGTTTAAAGAATTTTCTTTTTAATCTGGGAGCTCTGACATTTGACTATAATATTTCTAGGCATTTTCATTGTGGGATCTCTTTCACAAAGTGATTGGTGGATTCTTTCAATTTCTATCTTATCCTTTAGATCTAAGATATTGGGGGCATTTTCCTTTATAATTTCTTGAAATATGATGTCTACACTCTTTCTTTGTTCATGTCCAATATTTCCTGAATTACCTCTATTTATCTGTTTTCTGGGTCACTTGTTTTTCTATAGAAATCTTTCACATTTTCTTGAATTTTTTTCATTCTTTTTGACTGTGTTTTGTCATTTTTTTTCTTTTTTATTGTGCAAGATATATTTGGTTATGATTTATTAGTTAATAATAATGATAGCTAGCATTTATATAGCATTTTAATATTTACAAATCACTTTTGCAAATATTATTTCATTTTATCCACAAGCTTTGGAGGTAGGTTTCAATATTAGTCTCACTATAAAGATGAAAAGCCTGAGTTACACAGAAGTTAAGTGACTTGCTCAGGGCCAGGCAGCTAGTAAGTATCTGAGGCTAAATTGGAACTTAGAACTTCCTGACTCCAAGGCCATTACACTATTTTTTTTAGGGTTTAATAATTTTTTATTTTTAGAAAAATTTTCCATGGTTACATAAGTCATATTTTTACTTTCCCCTTCACCCCCTTTACCCCTGGCCCCCCTCCACTGTAGCTAATTCGCATTTCCACTGGTTTTAATATGTGTGGTTAGTCAAGACTTATTTACACATTATTGATAATTACATGGGTGTGGTCTTTTCAGGTCTACATCCCCAATCATGTCCTCCTCAACTCAAGTGTCCAAGCAGTTGTTTTTCTTCTGTGTTTCCTCTCCTGTAGTTCTTCCTCTGAATGTGGGTAGTGTTCCTTTCCATAAATCCCTCAGAACTGTCTTGGGTCATTGCACTGCTGTCATTGGGACATCCATTACATTCTATTTTACCACAGTATATCAGTCTCTGTGTACAATATTCTTCTGGCTCTGCTCCTTTCACTCTGCATCAATTCCTGGAGATCTTTTCAGTTCACGTGGAATTCCTCCAGTTTATTATTCCTTTGAGCACAATAGTATTCCATCACCAGCATATACCATAATTTGTTCAGCCATTCCCCAAATGAAGGGCATACCCTTGATTTCCAGTTTTTTGCCACCACAAAAAGCGCAGCTATAAATATTTTTGTGCATCTATGATCTCTTTGGGGTAAAATCCCAGCAATGGTATGGCTGGATCAAAGGGCAGGCATTCTTTTATCCCTCTTTGGGCATAGTTCCAAATTGCCATCCAAAATGATTGGATCATTTCACAACTCCACCAGCAGTGCATTAACATCCCGATTTTGCCACATCCCCTCCAACATTCATTACTCTCCCCTGCTATCAGTTTAGCCAATCTGCTAGGTGTGAGGTGGTACCTCAGAGTTGTTTTGATTTGCATTTCTTTAATTATTAGAGATTTAGAACACTTTCTCATGTGCTTATTGATACTTTTTATTTCTTTATCTGAAAATTGCCTATTCATGTCCCTTGCCCATTTATTAACTGGGTGTTTTGTTGTTTCTTAATGTCACATGGAGCCATTAGTTTCCACTTGACCAATTTCAATTTTTAAGAAATTATTTTCTTTGGTGAGCATGTCTATCCTTTTCCCTATTTGGACTATTCTGCTTTTTTAAGAAGTTCATTTCTTCAATGAATTTTTTGTACTCTTTTAACTTTAGGCCAATTCTGTTTTTATAAGGTATAATTTCTTCAGTATTTTCCTACCTTTTTTGCCAAGCTGTTAATTCTCTTTTTCTTGATTTTGAACTTAATAGTAAAGTTGGACTATGCTCATCTAGGATGGGAGGGGGCACTGTCAAGAGCTTCAGGTGTCTCTAAGCTACTGTTTTTGGAATTATTTTGGGAGGTCTGCAAGTATTTGGTGTTTCCAAGGTGATGTGATCCTGGGAGAAGAGTGGTCACTGCCCTCCAGCTATGTGCTCTGGTATTTATCCAGGATCATTGTAACTATAAGTTTTATTGCTCCTCTTGGCCCTGGAACTATGATCAGGTCCTTTACTCTTCTGCAGAGACAATAGCTAGTGCTCTTTTCTGCCTTGGAATTGCAACCAGGTCCCCTGATCTCCCAGAAATGACTACAAATGCCCCTCTCTGCTCCATGACTGTGACCCAGATCTGTATATGGATAATAGAGCTGCTAGTTGGCACCAGGTATAGCCAGTGACAGCAAAGGGTCCCCTATAATCTCTTTCTGACCAGTTCTCCAACACCCTTGTTGGCTCTGAGCTAAGAACTGAAGCTGCTTCTATTATTGTGGCCACTGTTTATGTGGCCATATGTGTGAGCTCCAGACATGCTTTCAACTCAGTGTTACAAGCTTCTGCCAACCTCGTAAATTTTCTTAGGTCATAAAAATGTCTTATCCTAACAATTTGTTGGCCCTGGTGCTCTAAAATTTTATTTGAGGCATTATTTTAAAGTTGCTTGAAGGGAATATTTAGAGATTTTAGCTTATTGTAGTTGAGTCATTAGTTATATTTGACTCTTCGTGACCCTGTGGACCAAACTGTCCATAGGGTTTTCTTGGCAAAGATACTGAAATTATTCTCCATTTCCTTCTCAATCAGATTAAGAAGTAGCTAAAGTGGCTCAGTAGACAGAGTGCTGGTTATGGAGTCAGGAAGATCTGAGTTCAACTGGATCCAGACATTTATTATTTGTGTGAACTTGGGCAAGTCTCTGTTTTAATCTACTAAAGAAGAGAGTCCGACAAGAAATATAAAACCAAAACCAAAATTTAAAAAAAACATTAAGAAATATGTGATCAAAAACAACTGACCTGGAAAAAAAATATAAGAATGATTGAGCTATCTGGAAAAATGTCTAGATATCATATTTTAGGAAATTATAAATGAAAACTGACCTCAGAAAAATATTGCTAACTGAAAACAGAAAGAATCTACTTTCATGAAAGATATCCAAGTTTATGAAAACTCCTGGGAATATCATAACCCAAATCCATCATATTTAGTAAAAGATGTTTAATAATTTTGATTTTCTGCATTTTTATGAAGTTTTTAATGCTCTTTTGTAAAGGTGCCATACATAACTGAGAAATATGTAGATAGATAGATTTTAAACACACACACACAGACACACACACATACCTTTCTCTTCCCATTTAGTATTCACCAGGGGAATCTATCTTATCTGATTATTCAAAACTTCTTTTCAGGTATTTAATTTCTTTCTTTTACTTTTGTTAGATTTTTCTAAATCTAAAAGGGGTACATTGAGGTCCTCAACTATTAGTAGCTCTGCTTTCTATTTCTCTCTGTACCTCATTTAATTTATTATTCTTAAATTAACTCTCTTTTAGCTATTTTCTTGATCAGTTGCTTTTGCTATAAAATACCTTACATTATTTTGGTGTTTTTATTTTCTTTTAGTATTTCTTATTATTTCATTCAATCATTAATTTGTATAGGACCCGTTTTTGCTTTCAGAGAGTTTGTTATTTGATTTAACCCTATTCAAATCTTCATGTCTCAAATGCATTTCTTGTGAATAATATATTGTTGGGTTTTGCTTTTTAAGCCATTCTGCTTGCTCTTATTTTATGGGTCAGTTCATCCCAATCACCTGAAATATTATGACAATTAATTGTTTATTTCCTTCCACCATATCCTCATACGCTCTTCTTTTTGTTTTCATATCCTTTTTACAAAGAGGGAGAGCTAGGAGTATGTCTCAATACCAGTACTCAATGCTTAATGCATTTTGCTTCTGTTCTCATGATCTTCTCTTTCTTTTATCTTAGCTAATCACAGGTTCTTATCCTGTCTTTCTGTCCTTATAAATCTCTCTTTACAGTTCACCCTCTGAGTTTAGGGTTTGCTTTGTTTATGACTAATGCCTTCCTGAATCTCCCTTCCCACTTATTCTACTCTCTTTCCTCTTCCTTCCTATTTCCCATTAGAATGAAAAATATTTCTGCACCAAAGTCTGTATGCATTCTGTCATCTTTTGGTAAAATTCATAAAATAAAAACAAGATTCTCGTGTCATATGTGTTATATTCAAGCTCTGAGAGTTGGTTTGTCTCACTTTGATTGACAGGGGAAGACAATTGGAGACCTCGGAATGTTGGCAGAGGCAGTTAGGATTGGGGAAAGTCGGTTGGCTGAGGGAGAGAAAGAGCCCTCACAGCCATGTTGGAGAGGTTTTTGGTCTTTGGTCCTGGAGGCTCAGGTCTTTTGTCTTTGAGCTTTGACCATTGATCCTCTCTGAATCTCCCTAGATCTTTAGGCATTTGAATCATCATTAGCTATTAGGTATCTGGGCCCAGGAGGTAAAGGGAGGAATAAGAAGAAGAGGGTGGATTTCCTGAGGGATTTCTTCCTAAAGGCTGTACAGGCTGACACCACAAATTGATACTAAGAAAACTAAGAGAGATCATTGGTGTCTATACCAACTGAGCAGATTGCCCTCTGGTTTGGCAGTGGCCAACCCGAACTAGAGGAGCGCGAAACCACTAGTGGCAGCTTACTGAAACAACAGCCTACAGTCCTGAGGGATTATTGATCATAGCTATAGTGACAGGGTCTCCTATCCCCAATCCATTCCTGATTATTCCTTTCCGTATTTAACACCAATAGATAAAGTTTATTAAGTACCTTCCTGAGTGGTCATTGAATCATGACCCTTGGGGAGGGAACAATGCAGTCAGATGAAAACGTTATCCAAGGCTAATAGAGCCCAATATTAATAGTCAATCCAACCCCAGGTGGGACCTGAAAGGGTTACCCATCTATCTGACCATTAAGGGTCCTGCCTGGGCACTGTTATATTTAGAGAGGGACTTATAATCAAACTAAGGTGACTGAGTGGGTTTTCCCAGCCACCAGCTATCTAGGGGAATACAAAGGGCACAGCTTCCCTAACCAATATTCCTAGGAGCATAGCAGTATCAAGAAGAGACACTACTATTATTTTTTTATAACATATGCTCCTCCCACTTCTTCCACTTGTATAGCCTGAATACTTAAGATGATCTCTACTCTTCTACCTTTCCCCCTTGGTGTATTCCTTTTGTGTTCCTTTATTTTTTTTCCTTTTAAGATCATCAAAACATAACAAAACTATTCCATGCACGTTTATATTATTTAACTTTTTCATGAATCCTAATGATACGAGGGTCCTGAACATATTCTTCTCTCTCTATTAAGGGACATTACATTTTTCTTTAGTCCCTCCCTGTTTACTCTCTCTTATTATCTTTTTTTATGACTCTCTTTGTATTTTATAATTTTTATGCAGCTCTCTTATTTTCATCAGGAACACTTAACAACTCATCTGCTTCATTATAGCTCCATTTCTACATTTTCCTACATAAGTTATTCTTCATTGTAAGCTGTTGTATTTTGGAATATAGTATTCTAATTTCTCTTCTTCTTTTGAGTGGCGCCTGTCAAATCTTATATGAACATGACTGTGGCTCCTGAGTACTTGAATGCCTTTCTGGTTGCTTATATTCTTTGGGTTTTTTAAAATTTGAACCTCTGAATTTTGGCAATGACAGATCTAAAAAAATTTTCATTTGAGAAATTCCTTCAGTAAGTGATCTGTGAAATCTGTTTTTTACTTTGCCCTCCAGTTCTAAGAGATCTAGGCAGTTTTCAGTTATGACTTTTAGGTAGTTCTATGGTTCTTAAATTATCTTTCCTTAAGATTTGTTTTGGAAAGAGTATGGTCTTGGCAACAGATTGTGTCTGCTGATTAAGTACCAATTGAGCAAAATATGGTCTTGGTAATATAGGTTAACTGAGAAACAGATGGGCTGAAGTGATCAAATTAAATGCTAATAGGAACACAGAGAAATAAGGCTAATATGAGATTGCTAAAGTAGCTGTGATTTTTTAAAAAAAGAAAACTATGGAAATACACATTAAGAGTTGTAAAGCTGTTCATGCTCATTGACCTAGAGATCCCATTATTAGGGTAAGGCTCTAAGGGTATTTCTGAAAGGGTAAAATGCTGTGTTTGTATGAAAATATTCATGGAAACTTTGTTCATTATAACTGGAAATAATACAAATGCAATGAATGGGAGAAATGATTGAATAGATTATGATATTGGAATGTAATGGACTGTATTATATTATTAAAATGACAAATATTTGAAATATAAAGAAAATAATGGAAATATATGAAGAGATGAAAAGAGAAGAAAAGAAATAAGAATACTCTATACCATGATTACATTTTTTAAAAAAAAACCACAGTCAAGAGAAAAAAGTATCCAGGTAAAAATAAAGTCCAAAGAAAACTCAAAAGCAAAGAATCTTTATTAGCATATATATAATTTACATATTTAAAAACAAATTATAAACAACATGAAGTTTGTGGTTTTGCACATAATCTTTTTATGCATTTGTTTAGTTACATATTTCTTGGTGGTGGTGGTGGTGGCTACTAAGTATATAATAAAAAATTAAAAACATATTTTTCTTTGACCTGTTTTCCAGGACAGTTATTTTAAAATATGATCATTTATATTTTCTTCTATTTTGCTCCCCTCATCTTTATACTTTTTAAATATTTCATGTTGTCTCATGGGTTCATTCTTTAACTCCTATTTGGTCTTTTCTAATTTTCAGGTGCTCTGTTACTTGGAATCCTTCTTTTGAGTGTTTCCTTGAATGTGTTCATTCAATCCAATTCTTTCCTTTAGAGTTCTCATTTCACTTAAAAACTCGTTATTTAAACTCTTTAAAAAATCTCTTACTTCATTTCTTCCAGGAATTCTAGCTAGCCTTGTGTCCATGCTGTATTTTTCTTTATTGCTTTCCCATAAATGCATTGGAGTTATTCTCTTAAATGTGTGTGTCAGGCATTCATGTTTCCATCAAAGCTTTCTATAGCCAGTGTCTATACTTTACTCATTTTCCCAGTATCACTTAATTTTCTCTCTAAACTATATTGCTGACTAGACTTCATGGAACTTTTTTTTTAAACACTTACCTTCTGTCTTGGAGTCAATACTGTGTATTGGCTCCAAGGCAGAAGAATGGTAAGGGTAGGCAATGGGGGTCAAGTGACTTGCCCAGGGTCACACAGCTGGGAAGTGTCTGAGGCCAGATTTGAACCTAGGACCTCCCGTCTCTAGGCCTGACTCTCAATCCACTGAGCTATCCAGCTTGCCCCTTCATAGGACTTTATCTTCCATGCAAAGGAAATATCTTCACTCTGGAAGTTTACTCCATTCCTGGACCACTTCATGCAGTCTTCTCCTGTGGCCTCTTCTGATTGACTACTTCCTCCTTGAACCTAAGATTCAAGGAGGAGACCTAGGCCAACCATGTCTTTATTCTTCTCCAGGCTACATTGCTGATTTATCCACCCCTTTGACTACCTTCATCCTCTCCTCCACTTTTCATGTGCCTTTTATATGTCATCTTTCCTCATTAGAATGCAGTCTCCTTGATGGCAGGGACTGTCTTTCTTGTATCCATATTTTTAGCACTTAGTACAGTGTATAGCACACAGTGAATTCTTTACAGATGCCTATTGACAGTGATTACTTCTTGAATTGGGATTGTGTGCAAGGCTTCTCTAGGAAATGTGGGGGTCTTATAATGTCTGGGTCCTGCCTTTGGAGTCCTGCCTTTGTATCCTTTAAGTATTGGGGCACAGTATTCTTCAAGGACCTCAGGCATTGCTCAGGTCAAAGAGTTGCACATTTTCAGGGGGCCCTAGGTGAAGTCTGATCACTCTCCCCTTGGGCTTCACTTTGCCAGCTCTGGTCCCTGGCTTGGATAAGCACAATACAACTGCAAGCTTAGCACCGAGTGGAAGTCTGGCATATAGTTGTTGATTCTAACCCTTGTTAACTATCTGGAGAGTTCTGCATATTTTAGAGCAACAGAGTTGTAATCTCTCTTCACCCTTCCTTCCAAAATCCCTTTCTTGGTTACCCATCTGTGGATTCAATCTCTGATCCCACAGAGTCAAAATAACATAGCTTTAGGCTCATCCCTGTTCTGTAATTCTGGCCCTGGTCACTTTTTATAGGCTAAATTTATGACCTGGGACAGGAAAAATGTTATTTCTCCTTGAATTTCTCAATCTGGTGCTTTTTATAGAACTTTGTTGGTACAAGTGTGAGAGAGATATCAGTTGCACTTTTTCTCTTATTCCACTACCTTTGCCAGTCTCCTATTTTTTTTCCATTAAAAATGGAGAAGTCATATGGCATGCTGGATTGAATGTTACACTTGGTGAAGATCATTTGGGTTCAAATTCCACCTTTGGCTCCGTATCCCACAGTACCAGGTGTGGGGTTTGAGAAACCCTCATAGAACATCCTTCATGAAAACACGAGAAATTAGCAGCCAAGTTAGTAGTTGATTTTCTATAGCAGTTTACAAAGTCACCTGGGAGGTATAGAAAATATAAACTCTTTTTTGTTTGCTAAGTGATTTTAAGAAAGCTTTTGACTACACCCTGCCAAAATGAGCCAGGAAGACTTTCCTTAGTCAAGAGCTCTTTCAAATATATATTGATATTGTCCAAGACTCCATGACAGATCTTGTCCGTGGCAACTACAAGAGATTACTTTATTCCATTGTATGATCTGCTGAGTACTAATATCAAATGAACTGGTTAAGAGGGAATTCTAGATTTGCCAGATAAATTGGATATTGTCCCACAAAATGTCTTGTCAAAACTAGAAAAATGAGGATTTCCATGGTGAGTTTCCACAAATGCTCCTATTTCCAGGAGTCATCATACCTACACCATACAAAGCTTCCTCTAAAAAATAAAGTGGACAAGAGAAAGAAATGGAGATAGGAAGCAGTATAGGATAGGGGAAGTAATCCATATTTGGAGTCAGAGGATTTCTATTCAAACCTCAGATCATTCTTCACTTAATCTCTCTGAGATTCTTCATCTGTCAAATGGTATTGCATTGATGACCTATGAGTTCCTTTCCAGCTCTAATTATAAGACTCTATGTTTAGCCTGGAGAAGGGAAGAATTGTCAGTTGAGGTGAGTCATTACAGCTGTCTTCATGTATTTGCATGGTTGTCAGATAAAGGAGGGAATAGACTTGTTTACTTAGCCTTTGAGGGCAGAAATAGAAACAGTGGGTAGAAGCTGGAATGTAGGCTTGATATAAGGAAAAACTTCTAAGAGGTCTGTTCAAAAGTAGAATGAATTCCTTCTGGAAAAATAAGCACTGACTCATTCGAGATCTACTTTTTGGGAAGTTTGTAAAAGAAATTCCTAGAATTAGGTCTTAGTCAATGATACATGTTAAAACCAGTGGAATTGGGCATTGGCTACAGGGGGCTTAGGGGGAATTTGGGGGAGAGGGAAAGAACATGAAACATGTAACTATGGGAAAATATTCAAAAGAAAAAGAAAAAAAGAAAAAAAAAGAAATTCCTAGGCATATTGGGCGAGATGGCCTCCAAGGTGCTTCCCATCTCCAAGATTCTATGATCATATGATTCTGGGAGTTTTGTTAGTGTTGTCAATGAGGAGAGATCTTTGCATAATCACTAGCAGATGTGTTACATTTCGTGCCTCTTTGTTGTCCTCCTTATTTTATCAATAAATCATTTTTGGATAATCTAGTTTAGCTGAATCTCACACTAAGGTCTCCAATGGGTCGTTTTCTCAACTGCCTTTTCTCTGTTTTTCAAGTAGTTACTGGTAATCCCTTCCTGCCATTCCTCTCCCTAATGTTTTGCAAATTAACCCCTACTCTAAATTGGATTTTTAAAAAACAATTACTTAAAACACTTACTTAACTGGAAATGCAACCACAGAATCACAGAAAGAGTTGGAAATTATTTCAGCAGCCATGTCATCCAGCTCATACATGAAAGGACATTTTCAGTTACTTGTAGAGATAATTTTTGACAATTTTTTGAAACTTTAGAATTCAAAATTTCTCCCTCCTTTTCCTCCACCACTCCCCAAGGTGATGACTAGTCTGATATAGGTTGTATCCATGCTTTCATGTGATACATATTTCTGTATTACTCTTGTCATGATGGAAGTCACATGTCACACATACAATGGAAAGCTCATGAAATAAATTGGAAGATGGCATGCTTTGATCTATGCTCAGACTCCAAAAGTTCCTTCTTTGGCTATGAATAGCATTTTCTCCATGAATACATTCTGGTTATCTTGGGGACTTTCTTTGCTAATAATGATTTAGTTCCTCACAGTTGATCATTGCACAATACTTCTATTATTATATACATTGTTCTCCTGGTTCTGCTTACTTCACTCAGTTCATACAAATCTTTCCAGGTTTTTCCAGACTCATCCTGTTCATTGTTCCTTATGGTACAACAGTATTCCATTACAATCTTATACTACAGTTTGTCAATCCATTCCCCAAGTGATTGACATCCCTTCAGTTTCCAATTCTTTGCCTCCATAAAAAGAGCTGCTAAAATATTTTGGCATAGGTAAGTCCTTTTCCCTTATCTCTGATCCCTTTGGGATACAGACCCAGCAGTGGTATGGCTGGGTCAAAGGGTATGCATAGCTTTGTGGCCCTTTGACCCTGGTTCCATATTGATCTCCAGATGGTTGTATCAGTTCACAGTTCTACCAACAGTGTAGTAGTGTCCCAATATTCCCACCTACCCTCCAGCATTTATTGTTTTCCTTTTGTGTCATGTTAATCAATCTGGTAGGTGTGTGTATCTCAGAGTTATTTTAATTTGCATTTCCCTTATCAATAGTGATGTGGAGCATTTTTCATATGCCTATGGGTAGTCTTAATTTCTTTTTCTGAGAACTATCTGTTCATATTCCTTGGCTATTTTTCAATTGGGGAATGCTTTGTCTTCTTATAAATTTGACTCAGTTCTCTATATATTTGAGAAATGAGTCTTTTGTCAGAGATACTTGCTATAAGATTTTTTTCTACTTTATTGTTTACCTTCTAATCTTGGTTGTATTGGTACAAACCCTTTTTAATTTAATGTAATGAAAATTATCTATTTTATTCTTTGTAATGTTCTCTATGTCTTATTTGGTCATAAATTCTAACCTTATTCATAACTCTGACAAGTAAACTTTTTCATGTTCCCCTAATTTGTTTATGGTGTCACTGTTTATTTCTAGATTGTACATCCATTTTGACTTTATCTTGGTGTATGGTGTGAGATGTTGGTCCATGCCTAGTCTGTGCCATCCTGCTTTCTAGTTTTCCCAGCAGTTTTTGTCAAATAGTGAATTCTTTCCCCATATGCTTGGATCTTAGGGTTTACTGAACACTAAGTTAATATGGAGATTTATTGCTATGTGTTTGTTGCCTAACCTCTTCCATTGATCTATCACTCTATTTCTTAGCCAGTACCAGATTGTTTTGATGATTTACAATATAATTTGAAAATTAGTATAGCCAGGCTTCCTTCTTATGCATTTTTCATTAATTCCCTTGTATCCTTATCTTTTTGTTCTTCCAGATGAACTTTGCTAATTTTTTCTAGTTTTATGAAATAATTTTTAATAGTTTAATTGGTATGCCATTGAATAGATAAGTTAATTTGGTTAGTATTGTTATTTTCACTATATTGGCTCAGTCTATCCATGAGGAATTATTGCTTTCCTTGTTGTTTAGGACTGATTTTATTTGTGTGAAGAGTGTTTTGTAATTGTGTCCATATAGTTGCTGAGTTTGTTTTGGTAGGTATGCCCCCAGGTATTTTACATTGTCTAGCATTACTTTGAATGGAATTTCATCCAAAAAAAATTTTTTTAATTTAGAATATTTTTCAATGGTTACATGATTCATGATTCCCCCTGCCTGCCCTGCTCTTTCCTCTCCCCTCTGAAAGTTGACAAGCAATTCCACTGGGTTATATATGTATCGTTGTTCAAAACCTATTTCCATTTTATTCATATTTGCAGTAGAGTGATCTCTTAACATCAAAACCCTAATCATATACCCATCGAAATATATGATCGATCATATTTTTCTTCTGCATTTCTGCTCTCACAGTTCTTTCTCTGGATGTGGATAGTGTTCTTTCTCATATGTCCCTCAGAATTGTCCTGGGTCATTGCATTGCTGCTAATGGAAAAGTCTATTTCATTCAATTGTGCTATAATGTATCAATCACTGTGTACAATGTTCTGATGGTTCTGCTCCTTTTGCTTTGCATCAATTTCTGGAGGTCTTTCCAGTTCACATGGAATTCCTCCAGTTCATTATTCCTTTCAGCATAATAATGGAATTTCATTTTCTATCTTTCTTGGATTTTATTCATGGTAAATAGACATTCTAATGATATATGTGGATTTATTTTGTATCTTTTGACTTTGCTGAAGTTGTTAATTATTTCTATTAGTTTTTTGGTTAATTCTCTAGGGTTCAAATAGGTTGATATGGACATTTACTGCTATGTATTTGTTGCTTAACCTATTCCATTGTATATCTGCAAAGAGTGACAACTTTGTTTCTTCATCACCTATTCCAAGTCCTTCAATTTATTTTTCTGCTTTTATTGTTATAGGAAGCATTTTTAGTACAATATTAAATAATTGTGTTGATAATAAGCATCCTTACTTTATCCCTGATCTTATTGGGAAGGGTCTTAATTTATTCCCATTACAAGATAATGCTTGTTGATGGTTCTAAATAGATGCTGTTTATCATTTTAAGGAAGGTTCCCTTTATTCCAATGTTTTCTATTTTTTTTATCAAGAATGGGTGTTATATTTTGTCAAACACTTTTTCTGCATCTATTGAAATAATCATGTGGTTTTTTTTGGTTTTGGTTTTAATATGGTCAATTTTGGTGATGGTTCATACAAGTTCATACATTTTTGAGCTTTGTTGGTTGATTACAATAGATGGAGTGAATTAAGAAAGGGGAAAAATTTTTTTAAAATTTTTAAACCCTTAACTTCTGTGTATTGACTTATAGGTGGAAGATTGGTAAGGGTAGGCAATGGGGGTCAAGTGACCTGCCCAGGGTCACACAGCTGGGAAGTGTCTGAGGCCGGATTTGAACCTAGGACCTCCTGTCTCTAGGCCTGGCTCTCAATCCACTGAGCTACCCAGCTGCCCCAAGGGGAAAAATTTTTAAGAGACCCAATAAGTTCAAATTATTTTTATTCCTATAAGAAAAGATGATATTGGTAATTCTCAAAAATTGTTATTATCATCAGGGTAGCTAGAAGAAGTATACTTAGAGGGTACAATGACAAATTGTAAAGGATGGTATGTCAAAAATATATAAAAACTAGGGGCAAAAAGAGAATAATACTAAGAGAAATGGGAAAAGGGATAAAATGGGGTAAATATATATTGTATAAAGAAGTGCATGGAGGGAGGTAGGGAGAATATCAATACAATGGAAGGGCATAAGAGATTGGAGACAATCTCTAAGAAAATTTTAATCATTACAGTGGGAAGGATCAGAAAGTTTCAAATGGAAGGAAAACCTCCAACTCCAAATTCAATCATCATTATCAACAAACAACACCATCAACATCAACACTATCAACATCATCATCATCAACAGCAGCATCTTCCACATCTACATTATTAACCTCTACATCATCAATATCATCATCAACATCAACATCAACATCTAACTATCCATCTTTTCCTGGCCTAGGAAAGATTTTTTCTGGGTGGCCTAACCTAATAGCATACTATGCAGAGTACTGAATGAGAGTCAAAAGACCTAAACTCTAGCCTCGAGTGCAACTATGTGTCCTTTGGGGATAAAAAGAAAGCCTTCTTTTTCTTGGACTCAGTTTCCTCATCTATGTATGAGTGAAGTTTACCCAGACTCTACATTAAGTTAATCAATTAAATCAAAGAATAAACCAGGTGTAAACAAGAAAAAAAAACAATGGATGAAGTGCATATATGTAATAAACTATACCAACATGGGAAAATCATTTATCCCCTCTGGGCTTCAGTTTCTTTCTCTGTAAAATGAGGAAGTTGGATTAGATGATGAAGTTCCCTTCTACCTCTAATCTTATCCTATGAAAGGTCTGTAATTATTTATATTACTATTACTACTATTCTTGTGAAATTTCTACAATTATTATTATCATTGCTATTGTTCCTATAATGTCTATGATAATGACTATTATTATTCCTATAAATGTCTATAATTATTATTGTTACTATTACTGTTATTCTTATAAAATGTCTATAATTATTTCTATTATTATATGAACTGAGAAGAAGAACTCCTTAGCTGTAACCACTTGTTGGAAGTAAACCCAGAGAGAAAATAGTCCAAAAATAAAAAAGGGGCTTGCTGGAAGAATAAGGATAAGCCCTGCTAAAATTTTGATAGCCTCAAAAGGGGATGCTTAAGGTGGAAAAGTGGGAGTTCCATGATCTGCTGATTTTTTTTATCAATTATAGGAAAATCATTCTTTGTCCAGAGAATGTATCTTCTCCCATGACTCATATATTAGCCAGAAGCTCCAGGCTTCCTAGAATTTTTCAAGGATTCCCAGTCATAGGAGTTTATAGAAATAGTTATTGATAGAGAAGGAAAAAATAGTTCTGTTCACAATATTGTGAAGTAAACATAATAGAAAGAGAGATTTACCAAATAGAGATATTTCAGGAAATAATCACTTTAAGTCTAATAAATTCTTTCCCAAATTGTATTAGTTTAGTCCATCAGCTAGAGAATACCACCATCCACCTTTGCCTCTTTCCCCTGGAAATTTTGCCATTCCTCCCCCATTTTATTAGCATCAGAATAACCTTAACCCAGGTACATGTTTATGGAATTCCTTTCCCTCCATAACACTAATTTCATTACCTTTATTACATATATCACTAAATTAATTCACTATACAAAAGTGACAAAATTACTAGATATTTTGAGAATAATTGATCATTCAGCTCTGATTGCACGAACCCTTGACATGGGAAAAAACATTTTTATAAAGACATTTTTTTCCTTTAAGGAGCCTTTAATACAGAAAATAGAGCATGTTAAAGTGCATTTCATGAATTAGAGATTCCTTTTCTATTACTTAGTTTATCTTTTCAGTCTAACCCATATCCATGGTCCAAACATTTCAACTACAGAACTATTATCTAACTTTCTTTTTAGATGCATCTAAGTCTCCAATCCAAAAGATTCTAGGCCTGCTTAATGGATTTGAAAGAACTCAAATATTCATCTGGCTAAGTTTATTTAGCATTCCTTTTGAAATATAGCTCTCATTAATAACTGTTAACTGGCAACATTGGTGTTTTCCTCTCCCAGAGATGTCTTAGATTAGCTAGAAATTTATTCCCCTGTTTATTCCTCTGTCTCCCTTCCTCAAGTAGAAAGGAAGGATAGAAATTGAGAGTGAATAAGAGAGTACAAGAGTGCTTCCAGTGCTTAATAATTTAGGTCAGAAATTAGAATTGAATATCTTACTATGTATTTTACAAATGTATTTCCTTTCAATGATCCATGAAAGAATCAAGCATAAATATCAATCTGCAAATGAAGAAACAGAAGCTTGGAATTGTAACGGCCAACAGTATTCTTCCTCTTTTGAGATGATGGAGAAAGAAGAGAATGTAAGCCTCTGGAGGAGGGGGACTATTTTATTTTTGAGATAGCGAGGTACACATCATATCAATGACCTGGGTTCCAATTTGCCCCCAGATATTTACTAGTTCTGTGATTCTGGTTGTCACTTAGCATCTGTATGGTTCAATTTTTTCATCTGTAAAAATGGCAATAATATTAGGACTTGCTTCCTGGGTTGTTATGAGAGTAAATGAGAATATTTGTAAAGCTCTTTGCAAACCTTAAGGCATAATATAAATGCTAGTTATTATTGTTTTTATCCAAATTTTTGTCCTTAGCAGGAAGCACAATGCTTCACACCAAGAAATGGCTTGATTAAATGCTTCCTGGATGAGTAAAAAATTATCAGTGGGTAAAGATTTGGAGATATTTGGATCTCATGGTCTTTAGAACTGGAAATGACATTAGTGAACATTTAGTATATAACATATATACACACACATATATACAATTATATAAATTATTACATGGCATACATAATAGTATATGTATACATATAAATATTTATTTAGTAAATTAAGCTATAAATAAGACTTAGAAAGGTTATATGACTTGTTCAAAGACATAGAAAGTAGTAGAAACTGGGGTACAGATTATCTGACTGACTCTGAATCAAATGTTGCTGGCAGCATTCCATGCTCTGACTTGAAGATGACATCAAGATGATGATGTGGTAGAAAGAAGAAAAGTAGAGAGAGGTTTTTTTTTTTTTAAGGATTACCTCCATTATTTGATGAATAATATTAACAGCATGAAGTTTTAAGATCTGCAAAATTTCTCATGTATATCACCCATATTTAAGGTAGGTGCTATTATTAATCTTATTTTACATATGAAAAACAAAGGTTCAGACAAATGCTTTATTCAGGGTCACTCTACTCTGGCTTCCACCCTCATAATTTAACTCAAATTGCTCTCTCCAAAACTACTGGTGATCTCTTAATTATCAGATCTTGTGACCTTTTCTCAATCCTTGTCCATCTTGACCTCTTTGCAGCTTTTGACACTACCAATACCCCATTTTAAAAAGTTTTCTTTTTTTAAGTTTGTTTTTTCATTTGTAAATATTCTTCCATGGTTACATGATTTTTTTCTCCCTCCCCTCTTCCTTCCCCTCAAGGGAGCTGACAAGCAATTATACTGCATTATACATGTGTTATCACTTGATACCTATTTATATATTATTCATTTTTGTAATAGAGTAATCTTTTAAAACTAAAATCCCTAATCATATGCCCATATAAACAGTGATAAAATCATATGATTTTCTTCTGCATGTCTAGTCCCACAGTTCTTTCTTTCGATGTGCAATTCCCCTTTTCTCCTTGATATCCTCTTCTCTTTCTAGTTCTCTATGGTACTACTCTATTCTAGTCTCTGACTTGTCTGACCACCTTCACCCAGATTCATTCCTGATAACCATGAGTGTCTCTCAAGGCTCAGTGCTAGGTTCTTTTTTTCTCTCTTTATATTATTTCACCTGGTGATCTCATCAGCTCCCATACACAGGTGATTCACAGATCTATTTATCCAGCCTCAGTCTCTCTCTTGACTTCCAGCCTTTCATTTCCAAATGTTCATTGTACATCTCAAACTAGATGTTCCATGAACATCTTAAACTCCAGGGGCTCCCTTTGCCTCTGGGATCAGATTTTAAATTCCATGCCTGGAATTCAAAGCCCTTCATAATCGGTGCCCTCTCCCAATCACACTCTTTTCCAGTCTTTTTACAGCTTACTTACCCTGTGACCTGGTTATACTAGTTTCCTTGCTATTCTTCCTAACAGAGACACTTCACCTCATGACTACATACATCTTCTCTGGCTGTTTCCCATACCTGGAATTCTCTTCTTCCTCCTTTTGATGGCCTGTATTCCCCTTTCTTCAAATCTCAGCTAAAACCCTACTTTCTTTCAAAAAGTCTTTCTCAATTGCCTTTAGTGGTAATGCCTTCTTTCCGAGATTATCTATAGTCTGTCCAGTATATATCTTGTTTATACATAGTCATTTACAAATCATATCCTCTGTTTGATTGTAAGCTTCTTGAAGGGAGGAATAGTCTAATCTTTCTCTAGTGCTTAGCATAGCAAGTACATAAGGAATACTGTTGATGACTTGACTTGACTTAACTTGGTTTCATATCAGTGATTCACCTTGTAGTCTGAGTTGGTAAATCATGAGAATGAAGATCAAATAAAAGATTGTTTATTCCTGATGGAGGCTGTTCAGAATACAACCTTCATCACAAAGTTTATTGAAACATGCTCCATCAACTATACTAAAAGTAAAATCATTCCTGTTATGGCCATAATACAATCCATCAACTGGGAAATGTTGACCAAAATATCAATAAGATTAGTGAGAATGTAGTAAAGGAGATATTATGCAAACATTTTGGTTTAATCAGAAAGAGGATGAATGCTAGTGGACCAGGCCTATCGAGATGTCCTTTAGTAATTTCAATTCTTCAGAATACATCAGAATAACTCTTTTTAAGACCCAGAATCTGCTAAATATATTAGAAATAATGTAAAGCTTGGGAGGAATTAATGAGTTCCATTTCTTTTCTTCCTTTTCATTGATAAGAGGCTTTACAAGAATTTTGAAAGTGATTCTCTTTATCCTCAAATTAAGCTCAATATTGATTACATCTGCAGCAACAAGAGTTTTACATGAATCATAATGATCACTAAACTATTTTTTTGAAGTAAGTTTGGTCCCTAGTGGAAGGCTACCATAAATAACAGCTGATTCCACTTCCGGAGCCTCAATCTCATTTTTCACAGAGAAATTAAATAAAAATGGACAATGTAGCCACCAGTCTAACGGTTATCTAAAGACCTGAATATGACCCAACACCATGATGATGTTGAAACATTTCTAATTTTTGAACCTCTACTCTCTTCACTGATGTCTATTCCAGGCATTTGAAGGCTTCTTCAGAAGAATGGATAGATGAGAATCATTTGTTCCAATGGCCATGAAAGTGATGGAAGTGGGTGCTATGGAGCACATAAAGTTTGGTTATACATCAAAGAAGCCAACATCATCTACTGGATCCCAGGCCATCACTGGTCAACTTGATTTTTGTCTTGCCACTGATCTTTGATGATTTTGGAAAATAGAGTGAGCCTGACAACTTTGTACAAGTATGACTCACTTAAATCCAATTTATGTTTGAGTCAAAAGATGCCATTTTGGTCCTCATCAAGTAAGAACAGCAACCAACCAATCAACATGTGAGTTGCAATATCCATATGTAAATGGACCTCTTAGGCTAAGAACTTTAGAAGACTTTGAAAGTCTGGCATTTAGCTAGATATTTTGTCATTTGCATTTTATCATTCAAAACTACTTCTGAAAGTTTTGTAATACTGCACATTTCAATAGTGCAAACAACAAGGTAGTTTTTTTTTTTAAATTGGATCTCTTTTTGCCCATTTCCTCTTGGTAATTATAATAATAGCTCTAGTAGGAAGGTGTTATTTTTATTATTCCCATTTTATAGATAAGGAAACTGGGGCTAAGAATAATTAAGTGATTTGCCTAGCATCATATAGCTAGTAAAAATTTGAGATGGAAATAATTTATTTCTTATTCCAAGTCTAGCATTCTATCCATGATGTAACCTAGTGGCACAGTTCCGGGCAAGATAATCCATTGGAATCTTTCATCTTGCCCCAAAGCGAATATACCAGAGGGCCACAATATATTTCATATTGTGCATCAAAAGTTTCTCAGCTGTTGGTAAGATAAGAATGAAATACATCTTTCATTGAGCTACTCTGGCTTCTGAGTATCATTTGGTCACTGATTTCATGGGAATTGTCTTTTTAATCTAGCATAGGAAATATCTGTTTTTTCATCTCCCATTAAAAATGAAAAGAGATTATGCATGTGAACTACCTCAAAACATATGATATTTAGAATGATGCAAATGTCCACATCAAGAATGAAGACTGCAAAATATTACTTCTAAAGCCTATAAAACTTGGTGGAAGAGATGTTCAATTCACCCATAATTAACACCCTAACTTATTTTTTCCTTTCTTCCTGTAAAATGTGTATGAGGCTTTGTTATCTTACTAATCTTTGGCCCCAGTAGCAGTTTGGCAAAGTAGGCAGCCATGTGGCATAGTGGATAGAGTGCATAGGAGGATCTGAGTTCACATATGACCTCACTAGCTATGTGACCCTGAGAAAGTTAGTTACCATATTCACCTCAGTTTCCTTGTCTCTAAATCGATCTAGAGAAGGAAATGGGAAACAATCCCAGTATCTTTGCCAAGAAAACCCCAAGTGGGGTCATGAAGAGTTGGATATGACTAATTGACTAAGCAATGAAAACACAGTGGAGATAGTATTGGCTTTATAGTCAGAGAGATTAGGTTCAAATTTGACTCTGCTGCTCTACTCTGTTATCCTTTAGAAGACAAGTATTCTCTTCCTCCTCTGAAAACTCAGGTCTTTCCTCTTCAAGAAGAACCTTAAATCTGTTTTAAATTCTAATTGTTCAATTCTTTTTTTCCTTTTAATTTCTCTTTTGTGTTATACTCTTCTGTTCTCCATCATCTACAAAAGTTTTCTCCCCTCCTCTAACTCATTTAAGCTTTCCTCCCAATTGAATCACTTCTATTTCCTTTAGGAATGCTTTGCTCTCCCCAGCTTCTGGAAGTGTAGAAGGGTAGCCTTCCAGTCCTTTCATCTTCCCCTTCAAGAGGGAGATCAGTCTATACCTGGAATATAAATAAGAACCATTCATTTATCACAGAAATATAAACATTGATCTCTCCATACAAGTCATTTCACAATTTCTCATGTTATCCATCATATTTTCCATTTTCAGTTTTGTTTATTTGAAGTACTTGTGAGTATAGTATACTTCAACACTAAACACCTAGCTAAAACTTTTAGAATATATTGTTAACCCCTTAATATCTTGGCAATTCCACTCTGATTACTTTTTTTTGGGTAACTCCAGAGGGACACTACACCTACCTTTTGCCTTGAACCAATTTTCTATTTCATTAATTTGCCCCACTTACTAATCCAACTATCATTTTGATTAGACCTCTAATTATTCAAATTACTTCTTCCCTTTGCCTCCTTTAAATATAGACATAAACATATTTGCAAATATTCTATACTAAGACAGCATCCTTTAGGGTCTAGATACAGATATAGACATAGGCACAGACAAAGAAACAGATGCAGATATAGAGACAAAGACATAGATTCAGATATGGATATAAATACAAAGACAGATGTGGACACCGACATAGAAGCAGACAAAGACATAGACAATATAGACATAGATACAGACAAAAGCATACTATGCCAAGGAAGAATTTCTCAGAGATATGTAAAGATATCTATAAATAGATATTTAAATCACAGATACAGACATAGAAAGAGACACAGATATTCCATTACAATATCATAGCCCTTTTGAAAAAGTTCACTTAGATTAAATAGGCATAAGATATCTTTAGAATTCAAAACATGTGGGGGGCAGCTGGGTAGCTCAGTGGATTGAAGAGCCAGGTCTAGAGACAGGAGGTCCTAGGTTCAAATCTGGCCTCAGACACTTCCCAGCTATGTGACCCTGGACAAGTCACTTGACCCCCATTGCTTACCCTTACCACTCTTCTGCCTTGGAGCCAATATGCAGTATTGACTCCAAGATGGAAGGTAAGGGTTTAAAAAAAGAATTCAAAATGGATGTAAAAAGATTTTTATTTCTTTTTTCGACCTTGTTTATCTTTTTAAAATTATGTCCATGCTTTTTAGATTGGGACATGAGTATAGCAGTATCAAAAAGCTGTGAAAATCCATGTCCATTATAGTTTATTGCCTATATCACTGACTTTGGAGGAAAAATCTGAAATCTAGTTCTAAAACTTTTTCTGACTATGTACTTGGTCCATTTACTAGGCTAAAGACATATTAAAGGAATGAAATATGAATTTTATAATCTTCTGATCACCAAGTCTAGCATCTTTGCATAGTTCCTTTTCTATTTTCCCATTTCCTTCTCTTCCTTCATTAATTCCTATTGGAAAGTTATATGGCCCATAATAACATGAAACCAAAGTTAAAAAATCTTTATCTCTGGTCTAAGGTCAGCTTTCTTCACCCTGGTATTGGATGTGTTTAGTAGCATTAAGATGCAAGGATTGATTACTTATTTGGGCACAAGCCTTGTTTTAAAACATCTCTTGGAGCTGTGTTTATATATTTTTGCCTGATGGTGTTTGGATGCTCTAGGGAGTTACTATAAACATGTCATTCTGATATATTATGTATGGCATATTGAGCAGGGAATGCATGCTTCCCATGAGAAATAGGGGAGAGAGAGAGAGAGAGAGAGAGAGAGAGAGAGAGAGAGAGAGAGAGAGAGAGAGAGAGAGAGAGAGAGAGAGAGAGAGAATGGAACATTTATGGTTAGGCTTTTACTTTTTCTTTAGTGACCCATAGATTTCTTTAGGTTCTTATCATTAGGTCCAGGGCTTATTTACTTGAATATCTTAAAGATCTTTTTTTTAATTTCAGGTTCTTTCTGATAGATGGAGAAGAGGAAAGAATGCTGAGATTTGAAATCTAAGACCATAAATTCAAATGCTGGCTCCATTCCTCTTTGGGACTGTGGACAAGTCACTTATCTCTGAGACTCCATTTCTCTATCTATAAAATAAGGGAGTTAGCTTTCTTTCTAAGGTTCCTATCCATTCTAAATAAGTGATCCAATGACAGGATAATAAAGAATTGCATAGCATTTTACAAGCTTCAGAGAGATTTTTCCAAGGTTGATAAAGAAACATCAACAGCATGTTGACAAAAACAAACAAACCCCAAACAGCACAATGGGGACTAGATTTTGAATCAGAAGATTAGTTCAAGAACCAATTCTGCCACTTAGTACCAATGATCTTGATTTTTGCTGCCTTCAGTGTAAAATGGAACATTACATTTGAAAACAAAGATGAGAAAAACATTTGGATTAGACCAAGTATACACAAAACAGAGATCCTAGAGATGAGTCAATGACAGTGTTGAGGGATCAATTTTCAGAGTGTTTAAAAGAGTTGAAGACACCAGAAGTAAGAGGAAAAACTCTCAGACCTTATTATTACGACCCCATCCCAAAAGGTAACTAAGAGAATGCCAACAACCACTAACTCTTAAGCTTTCCTGTTTACATAAAATTTTAAAGCATATTTGACACACATATAAGGCATCCTTAATGAGGGTATAAGAAAGGAATAGTTAATATGAGTGGTTTGCCTAAAAGAATTTTTAATAACAATGGCCTCTTTATAAAATGCAAACAACTTTCTCTGAAGGCAACCAAAAGAAGTAACATGATTGACTGGGCTGAAAATGGACCATCGTCCTTGGAACTTTAAATGGCTCAATACTAGAAACAGTTTTAGTGAGTTCAGTTTGGGAGCCAGAAGTGGGAACTATGGAAACCTGGTCCTTGAAAAGGCATTTCTCTCAGGGTACAAGAGAGGTTTCTTTCTCCTCTCCCTCTCCCATCGGCACTTTACTTTGAAGAATCAATAGTAATCACTGCATCGAGAAAGAAATAGAGCCCACTCAAGATAAACATGGATACAGAGAGGCATCTACTCAAGGAGAAAGACAGTTTCTAGGAGTGAGACTTCTATCAGCAAAGAAAAAAAAGCCCAACTGAAGGAAACTCAGGTGAATTCTTGAAATCCTTTAAGTGATCTAAAGCCTCACCTCCAACAAATATCCATCTTTTTTTAAAAACATCAATATGTTTCTACATTGATAGTGAATAAAGAGCCAGTCATGGAGTCAAAATAACCTGGATTCAAATACTAATTCTGATCCATAGTGACTATAGATCACTATAGTCAACCTCTCAGTAGCCCAGAAAACCATAAGATTGTAAATTGCAGAACAGATGCCAACCTGCCCTCATGTCCTTAATGGAGAGCACTTATGAAATCACAGTGCTAAGCAAAAAGTAAAACACTTACAGTGGTGTTAGATGGCTGTAAGCCATGGAACATTACCATTTCTGAATTACTGAAGTTGAGGATCATGTAAAGAACTTATAAGGAGGTCTGTGTAGGTTGTGAGTAGGTTGTAACATATGATGAACAGGAGATTGTTTGGAACTGGTATGAAAGATGTCTTCAAGGAAATATTTGATTAAAAAAAGACAATGGACTGTCTATGTAATAACAATAAGAGATGACCAATGAAAAGACCATATGTGCCTCTGGTATCCATACAGTGTAAGGAGAGGGCACCTCCTTCCCAGACCTTCAGGAGAACCCTCTACTCCATCTTAAACCATAAGGAGTCATACAGGATGAACAGCCAATGATGAGTCATGATGTATTTTACTGAATCCTCTACCCACTGGATGGACTACCCACCCAACAATGAGATTACAGATCCATTCCTGTACTAGAGGGTCCAAATATCTTTTTTTCTTTATTTTTTACCTTTCATCTCAGAATCAATTCTATGTATTAATTCCAAGGCAGAAGAGTGCTAAGGGCTAGGAAATGGGGGTTAAGTGCCTTGCCCAGAGTCACATAGCTAGGAAGTATCTAAGACCAGATTAAAATCTATCTCTAGGCCTGGTTCTCTATCTATTGAGCCACCTAGCAGTCCCTTAATGCCTCTAAAGTTCTTTTGATTCTGCTCTTCTGTTTGGTTTCATTCTTCATGATTTCATGTAAATCTTTCCCTGTTTTTCCAAAATTAACCTATTCATCATTTCTTATGGCACAGTAGTATTCCATCACAATCATATACTGCAACTTGTTTAGTCATTCCCCAATTGATGGGCATCCATTTTCAGTTCTTTGACACCACAAAGAGAGCTACTATAAATATTTTAGAATCTATAGGCTTCTTAATCACTGCCTTTCCCCCCAGCTTGGTTAGATTCTATCTTCTACCCTTGGTTTCATTCTTTAAAGTCCTGAAGTCTTGGTCTTCCAGGATCTGAGATGTATCACCTCTTCTCTTTGCCCTTTTTGGGTCCATGCTTGTGATTTCATCTATGTAAGGGAATTCCTAGCACAGAAACTCTTTCAAATTGATGCTCATTAGGAATTCTTCTCTAACTCAGAGTCTGAGATTTTGCCAGGAACAGAGCAGTAAAATGATTTGTCCAAAGTCAGTATATTTCAGAGGAAGGTTTAGAACCCCGGGGTCTTCCTGACTCCAAAGCTGGTCTGTCTATCCACCACATTGTGCTGGCTCTTATATTTGAAACAAGACTATGAAAATAGGATTCAGGTGATGACTTTCAAGGAAGTCAATTGTTTATATAAAGTGATATTTAACTATCCTATAACCTTTCTTTGCCTAATTATAAAAAAAATCCTTGCCTGACATTTTTTTGAAAAGAGGTAATGTGATTCAGAGTTAAAACCTTGAGAATTAATATCAGAAGAAGTAAAATAAAGCTTGGGCCTAGAACAAAGTGCTATTCGCTCAGGGAAGGAGTCAAATTGTTGAACATTTGTAGAATTTATTGAAAACAGCCTGTTTGGGTGGTCATCTCACCTATGTGTAAGACCTCTGATGAAAAAATGTTCCCTGCCTATTTCAGTTAACTGTTTTTCCATTTCACTAATTAGTTCATGCAAATTTTACTTGTGGCTTAATGGGTCTATGATTAAATAATGTAGGTATTTGTTCTATTGGCATGGACAACACCCAATCCAACACCTATATCTTGAGCAGCCTTTGTCCACCTCTTTCCCAAGATGATAGATAGAAGACCTACCAAATGTGGCTGTCTTTTCCCTTAAAACAAACACCCATGTGTAGCAGAGCAACATTCAGGTGATATATTTTCTTCTTTTTGTTTACTGAATCTATCTAGTTCCTTTTTTTCTAAATATATTGGCTTTGATGAAGTCTTTTGAGCCAATTCTCTCATGTAAGTCAAGATCAATAATAAACAGCAGTCAGTATACATCTTCTAAGCATTCTTTGGCCCTATGTCACCTCTACTTGTAGTTTTTCTGAAATTATAGTAAAGACTACCAGGATTTAAAGTCATATGGTATCACTGGGAGAACACTGGTATTAAGGAGATGGGATTTTCCCACAAGAAACACTTTTTAATCACCAACAGCACTACACATTTTCCCCAGTACAACCCTTAGTCTACATTCTTCCTCTTCGTTCAGTGTTCACTTTAGGCAGGTAAATAATGTGGTATAGAGTTGGCCTCAAAGTCAGGAAGACGTGAGTTCAATTTCTCCCTTAGATGCTTAACTAGCTGTGTTAATTCACTTAACAAGTTGTGTTAATTCACTTAACAAGTTGTGTTAATTCACTTAATTGTTCCTCAATTGTCCCATCTGTAAAATGGGAATAATTATAACATTTAATTCATAAGGTTATTGTAGTTGTTGCTTCTCCAATTGCTCCATGTTGTATCTCCTCAGAATTCCCTATCAGTGACATGAGAACTGAGACTTGTCCCAAGACAGATTTATAGAGTGGCCAAGCAGAAGAGCATACAGCCAACTGAGGGGGGAGATAGTGACGATGTGGATATTTATCACCAGACTAAACAACATTCCAAAATTCTGTGACTTAGCCTTTATCCTTAATGTCCATTCCTTAAGATCCTCAGGGAATCAAGAGAAAAGAAAATGAAGGAGGTAGAGTGGATGGAATTCTCTTTCTTAGTTCATCAATCAAACATTAGTTAAGCCAATTATGAAAAAAAATCATGGATCCAAAACCAGCCTTCAATCATTGAAAATTCTTGTTAACTTCATGTCATCTATAGTCATTAAGGAATCAACATAACATTTATAAAATGAGTTAAAACTGATGATCTCTAAGTCTCTTTCCAACTCTCAGTCTCATGATCCTATACTAAGCATTCTCTTTTTCTCTCCCAAGGAGAAGGATTCGTTTTAAAAAATATATTTTATTCTTTCCTTCAATTACATGAAAAAAACAACTTTAACCTTCTTTTAAAAAAATTTGAGCCAAATTCTCAACCTCTCCCTCTTTCTCTTTCCCTCTTCCTGTGAGAGCAAGCAATCTGATAAATATTTTTACATGTGTAATAGTATAAAACATCTCTCCATATTAGTCCTTTTATGAAAGAGAACTTGAACAAACAAAAGAAAAATGTGGAGATAAAGTGAAATATAGTATGTCTCAATCTGTATTCAGATTCTATCAATTCTTTCTCTAGAGAGGGATGGCATTTTTTCATCATGAGTCCTTGAGGATTATCTTGGATCATTGTATTGCCTAGAATGGCTAAGTCACTTATAAATGGTCCTCATATAATATTATTACTATGTGCAATGTTCTCCTTATTCTGCTCACTTCACTTTGTATCAGTTCATGTAGATCTTTCCAGGCTTTTCTTAAATCAGTCCTTTTCATCATTTCTTATAGCACAGTAGTATTCCATCACAATCATACCACAACTGGTTTGGTCATTCCCCAGAGGAGAATTCTTAGATGAAGGACAGAACAAAAATGGTTAGTGTGGAATAGAAACCCAAGATAAATGAGGAAATAACCAGAGAGCATTTAGCTATTTTTTCCAAGTTCAAGTCACTAGATCTAGACAAACCATACCTTAGATAACAGTTGGCTGAATGTTGCCATTGAGTCACTGTTGATGATCCTAGAAGAATCTTAGAGAACAGGAGAGGTGCTATGGGAGTCAATAAGGACAAAAGTATTCCCCTATTGTTAAAAAAGCAATGCCTAGCATTATTGACCTATGGACCAATGAGCTGAATTCTATTATTTGGAAATGTCTAGAACACATTATGGATGACATTTAGGAAGCAAAGTGAGGGTTGGTAACAGCTAAGAAGACTTCATAAAAAATTAGTCATGTCAAAGTCTTCTCTTTTCCTTTTGCATGATATGGTTATTAAATTTGTAAATGATCTGGTAAATCATTGGTAGAAATCTGAGTACATAGACTTCAATGAACCATTTGACAGTCTCTCATGCTATGCTTGTGAACAAAATGGAAACATATGGGGTAGATTATAGGTTATTCAGATGGATTTAAAACTGGCTGGATAATGGGTCCCAAATAATGGTCATTAAGGGTTCAGTCATTCAATTAATAGGCAATTTATTAAGCACCCTGTGAGAACCATTGTATTAAGTTCTGGGAATACAAATACAAAGAGAAAGAAAGCCAGTCCCTGTCCTCAAGGAACTTACATTCTAATGGGAAAGACAATAAAAAGCAACTAGAATGTGGCCAGGACAGATACTAGGGTAAGTTTAGAGTACAGACTGGAGAAGAATGACGCATATCTATCCTAGGTGACCTTCTTAAATCAAAGTTCTGGGAAGAGCCATCCAATAGGAGAAAGATAGAACACAAGGGTGAAGGGTACTTCTAGTGTGTAAATTCCAGGTTGGAGTGAGATTCCAGAATGAAGAAACTTTTATGGAATTTGTGAGAAGATATAGAGGGTAATCTGCAAAGGAATGTCAACTTGGAATACTTTTGGAGTGCTTCAGGGATCTTTCAGACTCAATATATCCAAAACAGAAGCAATGGGTTTGGAGACAAGAAAGCAAATCCAAGTCCCTCAGCCTCGGTTCATGTGTTAAATGGGAATAATAATAGCATTCTTCTCACAGGGTTGTTTTGAGGGTCATATGAGATAGAATTAGTATTTTCATCGTTCAGTTGATTTATATACCTCTTCCAGCTCTAAATCTGTGATCCTATTTTCAGTTTCTCAAATGGTCTCATTTACCTGATAATTCCACAAATAACTCATGAATTTCTATGACTGAACTCAAAAGTAGTTTCCTAAATATTTAACAATAAAATTAAAAAATTAACTTTAAGCCTTCACTAAAAAGGCCCCAGATAACCAATTTACTTAAGGCTTAATTCTAATTTTAAATAGTTATTTTCTGGTTATTATGGGAATGCTCTCTTTCTGAGGCTCTGTTGCTGACTTGAGGTTAAAAATTCGTTGTAGTTCCCTGATCAATGTAACATTGATAGCCTGCATTTTAGTCAGCATCTGTTTATGACTACATTTCTGGAAAACTTCCAAAGAATTCAACTCTTCTGCCTTTCTGTTTATCAATATATTTTGACCAAAAGTCAAATAATTTTGGTCTCTAAACAAATGAAGGGTGGTGAGAGAAAGGAGGAGAAACAAAAATGCAACCTGTGGAACAAGGTCATCATCTGCTTAGACACAATTCTGATTTTTAAATGTTTACGCAGATAGCAAAGAACTACTTCAAATATTTCTTGGATGAGGAACCCAAGGGTAAGTGTCCAAGGTCACAGCTAGTAAGTTAGCAAAGAAAGGATTTAATCCAAATCCTCTGATCTCAAATCAACTGAACCACAATAGGTAGTCATGCTCCCATATTCATAATGATGTATATGGTGGGTCTTTCATACTATTACTTTGAAATTTTTAAAAATGTGGTGACTATCCCTACCACACCAGTTTTACAATGAGACTGACTGATTATAACCAATAAATATGCATTTATTGATCACCTCCTATTTTCCAGGTACTTTGGTGGATATCCAGGAAAGATATAAATGAAATGGTAATGTTACCTCAAAGAGGTAACATTCTCTTAGGGGAAGTAACCTGTATGTAGATCAGTTTATAGAAGATAAATAAAAAGCAGTTCTGGGAGGGAGGGTACTACCAGCTGAGGGTGTCAAGAAAGGCCTCATATAGTAGCTTTGAGCTGAGCTTTGGAGGAAACAAGAGTTTCTAAGAAGTGAAGATGAGGAAGAAATGCATTCTATGGACAAGAGGATAGCATGTGTATAAGGAAAAGAAGGTGGAGAAGATAAAATCATAAGTATAGAAATTGGTTTTGGGCTGTTTATAGCTTTTTAAAGATTATATATGGAAGAGAATTTCCTTTAGAGATATCATTGGAACTCATGATTTGAAGTTTAGGCTAGTGCCCTCCTGTGAACCACCTCTTGTCTTCTCAGTACATTTATGTTTCTTCTCCCATGTAGTTAAATTTCCCTCTCCCCAGAGATTGCTATGTGGTGTAGGGCTGGAGTCATGAAGACTTGAGTTCAATCTGGTCTCTGGGGAGATACATTGCAGGAAAACGGCAGAGTAGGATGTGAAGCTTTCTCATTCTCCTAATAATTTTTACAAACAACCAAAAGTGACTTCACAAAATCAACAATAAAAGTGTCAAAAATAGATAAGAGTCCAGAGAGAAGCTGTAGAGCCAAGGACAGCTAGGGAGGAAAATTTCCAAATTCCTTGGTCTCAGCTCCACCATCATGGGTCCTAGAGGCAGGAACTGAGCAAACACAGTGGAAGCCACAAGATAACCCTGGAAGGCAGAATTAGCAACTTCACCTTGTTTGCTAAATTTAGGAGCCTGTAACCGCAAGGATACTTAGGAATCAGAAGGCAAAAGGCCCAGTTATGTTTATTGTGGTCTTGGCTCTGGAGACCCTGTTGACTAATGATTGAAGGAGTAGACATCTATGGAGTGGGCTCTGAGGGCAGGAACCCAGGCATCACTGCTAGCAAGCAAGGGACTTTAGAGACTTGGGAATAGGGATTGACCCCCTGCTCTGTCCTGGGCTGTGACGGAATAGAAAGAATAAGGAGGGGGTACACATTGGTGAATGTGGTTGCTGAGGGACTAGGGCCCAAACGTATGGCCACTCCTAGGAAAGTGGAGTCCCTGATTGTAGCCATAAGTGAAGGTGAACTGATAGCTTGCAGAGCTAACCACTAGCTTTGTTTGGAATATCTGAAGTCAGTCAGGAACTGGGGCTCTGGAGGGGATCCAGAATTATAAAAACTGGCAAAACTAAAAAGGACCCGGGTAAAAACAAACACAAAAAATTCTGAAATCTGAGGTAATGAGTCAGCATGATAGGAACCTGGAGAGTCCAGGAAAAAAGCAAATATTTAAATCTATTGGCCTTGCCACTAAAATTTAAAAAATAAAAATGAGTAATCAAAGAGAAAGAACCTATTGATCTATTATGGGGACAGAGAAGATCATGGCTTAACTTCAGGACAAAATGAAGTAAAAACACCTTCTTCAAAAATAGCAAAGAAATACAACAAATGGCCACAAGCTCAAGAAAAGCTTTTGAAAGAGTTTTAAAAAGATCTCAAAAACTGAATGAGAGAGGTTGTGGAAAAATCAGAAAAATATAAGAGCAATGCAAGGAAGTCAATAAAAATATGAAGAAATACCCAAAGGGAAGAAAAAGATCCAGATACTCATGGAAGAAAATAATGTATTAAGAACTAGAATTGCTAGTTGTGTGACTCTGGGCAAGTGACTTAAACCCCATTGTCTAATCTTTACCACTTTCTTCTGTCTTGTTATCAATACAAAGTATTGATTATAAGACAGAAGGCCAGGGTTTTAAAAAAAGAGCTAGAATTGGAGAAAGGGTGAAGCTAATGATTTCCTAAGACAATGAGAAATAATATAGAGAAATAAAAAGAATGGACTAATAGAAAAGAATATGAAATATTTTATCATAAAAACAATTGACCTGGAAAATAGATCAAGGAGAGACAATATAAGAATAGATGTACTCCTAGAAAGTTAAAAACAAAAAAAGAGTTTAGAAACTAGACTCCAAGAAATCATCATGGAAAATTTCCCAGAAATTCTTGAATCAAAGGATAAAATAGAAATTGGAAGAATCCACTGATCACCACTTCAAAGAGACCTAAAGATGAAAATGCACAAGAACATCATTGCTAAATTCTATAGCCCCCAGATTAAAAAGGAAATGCTACAAACAATAAGAAAAAAAACAATTTAAATTCTGTGAAGCTACAGTCAGAATAAAATACAAGACCAACAGCTATAACATTAAAAGAACACAGGATATGGAACACAGCATTTTGTAGAACAAAAGAATTAGACTTACAACAAAAAATAGCATATCTAGAAAAGATAAGCATAGTTATGAAAGGAAAAAATGAACATTTAATGAACTAAAGGAGTTTTAACTATTCCTAGGAGAAAATGCTGAACTCAGAAGAAAATTTGAGTGTTAAGAAATAATAAGAAATAAGAAGTTAATGAAAGACTAACCATAAATAACCCAAAAGGCCAAATTGGTTCCTGTATGGGAAAATGTCATCTGTGGCCCCTGGACCTAGCATCATTGCCTGGATATTTTGAAGGGGCAAAGTGAATGTAATGGAATGAGTCAAAGGGGTAGTGGAACAAACTAGGGGGAGGTAGGGTGGAATGGCTATCTCATATGGAATAAGTGGAGGAACTGCCATGGAGAAGGGGAAGAGGGGATGAAGGACTAGTAGTACTCATCAGACCTGGGATAGAGAGAGAACAATATACACCATTAGATAGACAAAAAAAATTTCTTAATGTAAAGAGAAACAGGAGGGAAGGGGGTATGGAATAAGGACTGGAGAAGGGAATATATATATCAAGACAGGGGTAAGGTGACAGAGTAGGGAAGGACTCAGAACATGACAGGGGAGGAGTTTTAAGAAATGAACTCATCAAGAAGTAGGAGGGCATGATTATGTCAGAATAAGGAAGATTTTTTGGAAAGGTAGATAGAATAAAAATGAAAAGTTAAGAGTGAAGGGACAAGGGAAGAACCTTTGGAAAAATGGGCCAATTTGAACTAGGAAGGCAAAGGGAGAGGATAAAGAAAGTATTGGGGGAAGGTATGTGAATAGGAAAGATACTGGTCGAAGAAAATTGGAATTCTGTGGAAGGATTTGGCAGAAAGAAAATAAGAGGGAACAAAGTGAGAAGGAATGGAGCAGATGGAAATGCACAGCTACCAACTATGACATTGAGTGGAATGAGATGAATTCACTCATGAGAAGAAAATGCATAGCAGAAAAGATAAAAATCAAGACCTGATGACACATTGTTTACTAGAAACACTGAAATGAGGGACAAACAGTGAAGGAGAGAGGCTGGAGCAGAATATACTATGCTTTCGCTGATCCTGTGAAGGCCAGGGTAGCAGTCATGATCTCTGATACAGTTGGAGTGAAAATGGATATAATTAAAAGGGATAAACAGGGTAAATATATTGTGTAGGAGGGGTTACTATGGATAATGAAGCATTATTAGTATTGGACCTTTATACACCAAGTGTTATATGACCCAAATTTTTAAAGGAAAAACTAAATGAGACACAGATGGGAATAGATAAGGAAATAATAATAACGGTAGACTTTAATTTTCCCCTCTCGGAACTAGATAAATTTAATCAAAAAATAAACAAGAAGTTAAGGAGATGAACAGAACCTGAGATAAATTAAATAAGATAGTTATTTGGAGAGTCCCCTCACACCTACATGAAATTAGTAGCAGATCTAAACCTGAGCAAACACATAATCCAAACATAGTTTTTGGTGGGGCAACAATTCTTTAGAGAGCATAAATATTATGCAAAAGTCTTACTTTAACACTCATTATATTATAGAGGTAATCCTGCATCCCTGAGGGGTTGTAGCACAGGAACAAAAGCTTCACTGGGTGTGATCAAGTCAGAAGACCTGTTTTAGAAAGAGTATAGTCCTGATAACAGATTGTGTCTACTGCCTAAGGACCAATCTAGCAAAATATGGTCTTTGTACTATATGTGATCTGAGAACCAGATGGGCTAAATGATCAAATTAAATGCTGATAGGAACATGGAGAGACAGGCCTAATATTACATTGTTAGAGCAGCCGTAATTTTTTTTTAGAAACTAAGATGAAAATATACATTAAGAGTTGTAAAGCTTTTCATACTCATTGACCCAGAGATCCCATTATCAGGGTCAGGTTCTACAGGCATTATTGAGAGGGTAAAAAGCCATGTATGCATGAAAATATTCTTGGAGCCTTTGTTATAACAAATAACTGGAAATAACACAAATGCAATGAATGGGAGAAATTGACTGAATAGATTGTAATATTTGAATGTAATGGATTGTATTGTGTTATTAGAAATGATAAATATTGGAAAGATTAAGAAAAGAAGGAAAATATGTGAAGAGAAGGAAAGAGAATAAGAATATATACCATGATTACATTTTTTAAAAAGGTTACAAAATCAAGAGAAGAAAATATCCAAGCAAAATAATTCCAAAGGGCACTCAAAAATAGAGGATGTTTACATTGGCATACATATGTAATTTACACATTTTAAAACAAATTGTAAACAATGTGGAGTTGTGGGTTTGCACATAATTTTTATGAATTTCCTTAGTTAAATAATTTTTATTGTTGGTTATTAAGTACATAATAAAAATAAGTTTTAAAAAGAAAACAAGAAAAATCTGATCTGTGACTCTTACTAGCCATATGATATTGGACATGTCATCATTTAATTGTTGTCTGCCTCAGTTTACACAATAGCACCTACCTCCCAGGATTAGGATTGAAAGAGGTAATATTTGGAAAGTGTATAATGCAGACTAAACTGCTAATAAACACTTGCTTCCCTCCCCTTTGTTGCATACCCTAAATTTTCTTGGCTGCTCAGTGATACAAGAAGGAAAGAAGTTTCTCCTTCCTTATACCAGAATTGCTGCCCCTGTGTTCCTGCCTCCAGGTGTACTTTGTTGCTGGTGGGTTTTTGCTTTGCTCTGATGAATCAGATTCACCTGCTTTCCCTAGAGCTCAGTTTTGGAGTCATAGCAATAAATTTTTCAATTGGAAGAGACACCAAAGATCTCTTTCTTATTTCAGAGGTGAGGAAACCAGGGCTTATCAAAATGAATTGACTTGTCCAAAGTCACACAGTCACACAGTCACACAGCTAGGTTTAGAACTCAGGTCATTAAGGCCTTAAAATTTAGCCTTTTCCTTTAACCTGCAGGGGTCTGATTTTCGTTTCACTAGGAAAGTTGAGTATAAGAGGCGGATGAGCACATCATACTAATAATTCTGAGTTAATAACTCTGAATATGTTTTCTCCAGCTTGGGAATTCAAGATTTTCCTTTGCCAACCTCTGCTTTCAAATTTTACTTTTCCAAAGAAAATAGTCAATAAAATTCAAGACTAACAGACATATTCTATGTCCCTTTATAGATCTAAGTCTATTTTCTTATGACATTATTTCCAAGATAGCAATTTTTTCTTTCTGTATCAGAATATTAAAAGAATTAAGCCTTTATTACATAAACTTTTCCAGATGTTTACGCCAACACTCCTACTTTCCCTAAAAGTCCCAAGGAAAAACCTCCCCAAAACAAAGATAATTACTACAGCAGGCCAAAAGGAATTCTTGGTAGAGGTAGGATTTCATATGATGAATTTCTTTAGAAAATATAATTCTGAGAAAGTCATATTGTTATCAGACAACTGTAGTTCCTTCTCTGAAAATCAGGGATGATTGAGCTATACTAGTTCCCTTACAGGGTTGTCGTAAGAAAAGTGTCTTTGGAATAAATAGAATCTCAAAGCTGAAAGGTGACTGACTTAGAGTCCATTTAGTTGAACCTGAACTTAGCTGAGAATTCCCTCTACAACAAATCCAACAAATGGTCCCCCATCCTCTTATTGAAGAAAGGACACCACTACCTTTTCAGGAATCAATTATCCATTTGAATAGCTCAAATCATTGGCACTTCTCCCCTACATTGAACTTAAATCTGCCTTTCTGCACCTCTCATCCAGTATTCTTAAATTCACCCTTTTGAGTTGAAGAAGAAAAGACCTAAACCATTTTCCACAGTTTGAGTGGAAGCAATTAAATTTCATTAAGTAATCAAATATTTAAAGATATTAGTCATGTTACCCCAAATCTTCCCCTCTGTAATCATCTTTAGTTACTTCAACTAATCCATCTTCTTCCCACATTATGGTAGCTCTCTAGTTTATTAATGCTACCCTTAAAATATGGAACTCAGAATTGAAGACAAGACTCCAAATGTGGTTTGATCAGAGCAGAATAGAGCAAGAATACCAATTTTTAGGAAGGAAGGAAAGAAAAGGAATCTGTTACATCTGCAGTAGACATGATTCAATTAAGCTATGCAGTATCTGTAGTCCAACCAGTGAGTCACTGAATACTCAGGCCAAGGGCATTTCCCACATTTCTACTTGGAAATGCCATCTCAGTATGTTGACTATAGCTTCTATAGAGAAATGCCTTTAAGGTCAGAACAAGACTCAATCTTTAATCTTATTAAGTTTAACAGGCTACTCCTGGTCATATCCCCTACAACTACAAAAGATTTTTCTCAATATTTGTCGCTTTTATATCATAACCAAGCATGAAAAAACTGTCCTTTGAGTCTAAAAGTATTTAATTTTTATCTGAAAAATTTTTTTCATATTGTCTTCAGTTGTCCACTCTTACTTATCCTGAATATCCAATAAGTAGCCAGATCTTATCATTTCTACCACTGCGTTGTGTTTATATATATATATATATATATATATATATNTGAATACTCAGGCCAAGGGCATTTCCCACATTTCTACTTGGAAATGCCATCTCAGTATGTTGACTATAGCTTCTATAGAGAAATGCCTTTAAGGTCAGAACAAGACTCAATCTTTAATCTTATTAAGTTTAACAGGCTACTCCTGGTCATATCCCCTACAACTACAAAAGATTTTTCTCAATATTTGTCGCTTTTATATCATAACCAAGCATGAAAAAACTGTCCTTTGAGTCTAAAAGTATTTAATTTTTATCTGAAAAATTTTTTTCATATTGTCTTCAGTTGTCCACTCTTACTTATCCTGAATATCCAATAAGTAGCCAGATCTTATCATTTCTACCACTGCGTTGTGTTCATATATATATATATATATATATATATATATATATATATATATATATATATCCCTTACTTTCCATTCACTCACACAGTCTTTACAATAGTTCAGACTCTCATCCCTTTTGTCTAGATTATTGTAATAGTCTTCTAATTGCCTTAAATCTCCTCCCACTCTAATCTATCCTCTCCACAATAGCCAAAATGATTTTTCTAAAGTCCGGGTCTGATCACATCTAACTCCAATGATTCCCTCTTACTGTCAGGGTCAAATACAAAGTCTCATGTTTATCACTTAAGGCTCTTCACACTCTTGCCCTTTCCTACCTTTATAATCTTCTCCTATGTTTACTCCCTTCTATGCATTCTTGGGTCAGCTAAGTGGTACACTGGATAGAGTGACAGACCTGGAGTCAAGCAGGCATCTTCTTGAGTTCAAATCTAGCCTCAGATGTTTACTAGCTATATGATGTTGGGCAAATCATTTAATCCTGTTTGCCTCAGTTTCCTCATCTATAAAATGAGATGGAAAAAATGGCAAACCACTTCAATATCTTTGTCAAGAAAACCCTAAATGGAGTCATGAAGAGTCTAACATGACTGAAAAATAATTGATCTGAATGCATTCTTCAGTGCTGTGATTGCCTATTTATTGACTCCCACTCACAGCCTTCCAAGTAGAAAGGAGATTTCCCGTCTCCATGCCTTTGTACTGGTTGTCTACCAAACCTACAATGAACTCTCTCCTAACCTCTCTCTTTTCATATCTCTGGATTCTTTCAAAACTCAGACTAAATCTTCTGCCAGAGGCCTATTGACATTCCCCAATCACTTAAGCCTTTCCTTCTAAGGTTACCTTCCTTTGATTCTGTTTGTATTTTATATGTACCTATTTATTTACATGTTGTCTCCTCCTCCAATTCCTTTCCTCTCACGTCTTAAGTCTCTATATTCACCTTCAACCATTTCAACTCATTTCAAACCTCATTCTTCTTAACTTCTCTGTATCCTTTAGCATTGTCAATCACCCTTTTCTTCTCTTCTTCTCTCTAGGCTTCTGTGACATTATTCTATCATGTTTGTCCCCTTACTGATCTGACCCTTATTCTCAGTCTCCTTTGCATCAAAGACTTGCCTGTTAACCATTGATATCTTACTCCTCTGTCTTACTCTGTTTTGGGTCCCCTTCTCTTCTTCATTATCATGATTCTCAGATCTCCTAATCCAGCTCTAATCTCTCTACTGACTCCAGTCTCCATCTCTGTCTATTCAACATCTTGAACTGAGTGTCCTTTAGAAATCAGAAATGAAACATGTTCAGAATTAAATTCACTGTGTTTATACCCACATCTTCCCCCATCTGAATTTTGTTATTAGAGTTGAGGGTATCATCATCCTCCCTGAAGTCTAGCCTATAGGTATCATCAGCTCCCAACTCTCACCTCTTATATCCAGTCTGTTGCCAAGGCCTATCAGTTTTCCTTGTGTGATATTTCTCTGGGTAGCATTTCCTAATACACAACCTTCTCTCCTTTCACACTGTCACCCCCTGGTGCATGTCCCCATCACTTAATGCTTGGTCTATGGTAATAGCCTGCCAGTGGGTCTGCCTGCCTCCAATCTCTCCCCCACTCCATCCATCTTTCAATCAGCTGCCAAAGTGATCTTCCAAAAGGATATAGGTCTGACCATGTCACCCCACCTCAGTAAACTTCAGTAGCTCCCTATTACCACCAAGATCATACAGAAAAGCCTCTGGAGATCAAACCCTTTAGTTACTCAGCCCCACCTTTCTAGGCTTCTTATACCTTTTACCCTAACAGTGATTCCCAAAGTGGGCACTACTGCCCCCTGGTGGGTGCTGCAGCGATCCAGGAGAGCAGTGATGGCCACAAGTGCATTTATCTTTCCTATTAATTGCTATTAAAATTTTTAAAAAGTTAATTTCCAGGGGGCTAAGTAATAATTTTTCTGGAAAGGGGGCGGTAGGCCAAAAAGCTTGGGAACCACTGCCCTACAACGTACTCTTCAGTTCACTGACATTGGCCTCCTTGCTTCTTGATCAAAACATTCCATCTCCTGATTCACACATTTTCTCTGGCTGACCTAGAATGCTCTCCCTTCATGTTTGTCTTCTAGCTCCCCCGGTTTCTTTCAAATATCAGATAAAATTCCATGCTCTTCAGAAAGCCTTTCTAGATACCCTTTAATCTAGTCCCTTCCATATATTATCTCCAATTTGTCTGGTCTATAGCTTCTTTGGGCATAATTGTTTGCATGTTGTCTTCCCTATTGGACTGACCTTAAGAGCAGGGACTATCTTTACCTTTCTTTGTATACTCAATACTTAGCAGGGTGTCTGGCACACAATAAGCATCTAATAAATGTTTATTGACTGATTGTCTAAGTTTTAAATCATAAGACGTGGGCTTGTCTCACCTATGACATTACCAATATATTCTTGAGTCTTATAAGCTCTCCAGGTCTCAGATTCCTCATCTATAAAATGAGGAATTTGGACTAGATTAGCCTTTGCAGTGCCTTCCAGCTCTATTTTCCCAAGTCACAACTTTTTCTAGGTCTTACTTTCCTCCTTCGTTAAGTGAAGGAGTTTGAATTATTTCTATTTCTTATAATAAGATATCATTTTATAATTGAGATGAGATATCTTTTGGGAATGATTGTACACCTGCATGGTAAAGTGGAATAAGCCCAAAACTGAATAGGAGGAAGAGAGAATTTTATTATAGAATCTTGTTACTTGAATAAGCTTCCATAAATTATTTAAAAAAATATAAAGTAATTTTGTAGTGGAGTAAAGCTCAGCATGAGTGATCATTAAGATTTTTGTTGTTATTTGGTTGTATCCAACTATGTGACCTCATTTGGTATTTTCTTGGCAAAGATACTAGAGTGGTTTGACATTTCCTTTTCCAGATCATTTTATGGATGAAGAAACCAAGGCAAACCGAGATTAAATGACTTGCCCAGGGTGATACAGGGAGTAAGTTTCTAAGGTCAGGTTTGAAGTCAGAAAGATAAGTCTTCCTGACTTCAGGCCCAGTGCTCTACCCACTGGACCAGCTAGCTGTCCATGAGCACTAAGATACAGCAATCAAAAGAAGCCAGCATGAGCTTGGGCTTCTTAGAGACATAGAGCCTCCTGGAAGGAAGTCATGCACCTATTGTGTTCTTTACAATCAGACTACATCTGTAATGTTGTACTGAATTCTGGGAACCACTATTTAGAAAGGACATTGATAAGTTGGAGAATATCAAGAGGAAGGTTGCCAGAATGAGTAGGGGACTTCAGGCCAGGCCATAGCATCCCTTCATCATATGAGGGTCTTTGAGAGGCATTCAAGATGTTTTGGAAAAGACTGATGGTAGAACTAGGAGCAATGAGTGGAAAATGATAAGAAGAAGACTTGAACCCAAAGTCAGGAAAGATTTAAGAGCTGTCCAAAAAGCCTACTTTAAAAGGCAGTGCATCTTCCTGGTTAAGATGGTGGCAGAGTAAAAAGCAGCTCTTAACCTCTCCTAACCAAAACATACAGGACTCCTCAAGGGGACATAAAAACAAATCCAGATGAACGGAGGGACACCACAACAAGGCACAGCGTGGAAGGTACATGGAATTGGGCATTTCCATGCTATAAAGGGGTGAAACAGCTCTCACTAAATCGCGGGCTGAGCAACCCCCCCCCACACACACACCACCTACAATGCCAAAGCCAGCTCAAGAGAAATAGAGCAAGTTTGGGGCACCCTCAGCTCCAGGGCCTGTCCCCGAGATCAGCAAGACTTAGGACCCCAAAAGGCTAAAGAACATGCACGGACTTTAAGCGCGGACACAGAGCACAGGCGCGGGTGGAGGCGGACACAAGCGCGCGTGTGAGTGAAGGCTCTGAAACCCTGAGTGGGGAAACAGTGCAGATGGGTATACGACTGTGGAAGCAGCACCCTGAAACTTGTAAAGGAGCCTCTGGCAGAGGATCAAGCAAGGGGGTCCACCAGGGGGCTTGACCTTGAGAACAACCAGACCTGAGACCTCAGGAGCCTAAAGATCGCAGACAGACCCTGAGCGTGAGAATAAAACTGAGAACAGGCTGGGCTAACAATGGCAACCCAGAATCAAGAAGGCCAAAAGAGAAAGATTAACAACAAGAAGAAGAAATCTTTAACACTCAACAACTTTTACACAGAGAAAATCCAGACAACCGAGCAAACAGAAGAGGAGAACAAACAAGCATTTGGACCCTCCCAAAATAATGAAAACTGGTCACAAGCTCTTGAAGCGTTCAAATATGAGATGACAAGAAAGTTGGAAAAGATTTGGCTAGAGAAATGGGAAATAGCTCAAAAGGAAATCAGCCAAGAAATTAACAGTTTAAAAGGCAGAATTTTGCAATTGGAAAGTGAGGCTCAGAAATCAAATGAACTGATAAGCAAATTGAACACCAGAAATGACCAGATTGAAAAGGAAAACCAGTCCCTAAAGGCTAGAATTGAGGAATTAGAAGCTAATGATCTCTCAAGACAGCAAGAACAAATAAAACAAAGTCAAAAGACTGATAAAATAGAAGGAAACATGAAATATCTCAATGAGAAAGTGACAGGCCAAGAAACCTGGTCTAGAAGAGACAATTTGAAAATCATTGGTCTCCCTGAAAAAGCAGAAATTAATAGAAATTTGGACTCTATACTAAAAGAAATTATTCAGCAAAATTGCCCTGAAGTTCTACAACAAGAGGGCAATACAGACATTGAAAGGATCCATAGATCACCCTCTAGACAAGACCCAGAAAAGACAACCCCCAGGAATATAATAGCCAAATTCAAGAGCTTCCAAGTAAAAGAAAAAAATATTACAAGAAGCCAGAAACAGACAATTCAAATATCAAGGAGTACCAATCAGGATCACACAGGATCTGGCAGCCTCCACACTAAAAGACCACAAGGCTTGGAATATGATATTCAGAAAGGCAATAGAGCTGGGCCTTCAACCACGGATCAGATACCCATCAAAATTGACTATATACTTCCAGGGGAAAGTATGGGCATTCAACAAAATTGAAGTTTTCCAAGTATTTGCACAGAAAAGACCAGGACTGAATGAAAAGTTTGATATCCAACCAAAAAATCAAGAGAAACATGAAAAGGTAAATAAGAAACAGAGGGGAAAGAAAGAAAACTCATAATGTTTAAATTTGCCTTTTTAATGGCCTCAGTAAGATCTAATTATCTATATTCCTATGTGGAGAAATGCTATGTATAATTCTCTGTAGTGAACTCTATTCACTATTATAGTATTCACTATTATAGTAATCAGAAGAATAATTCACAGGGTGAGGGTGGAACACTAAATAATCTAAGATGACATGGGGGATGGGAAAGAGGGGGTGAATAGCAGGGGACACCAAGAGAAACTTGAGAGAATAAGAAAAATAGGATATTCTATTACACACAAAGAGGGCATGGGAAGGGGAGGGGACAAATACTATTATAAGAAGGAGAGGAAGATAGCATTAAGAGGTAGTATTTAAACCTTACTCTCAGTGTAATCAACCCAGAGAGGGAAGAGTAGCTATATTATCCATTGGGATAAAAAACTCTATCTTACCCTACTGGGAATGTCAGAAGGGATAAACCAAAGCAAGCAGGGGAGTGGGGAGGTCAAAAAAAAGGGAGGGGAGAAGAAGGGGGAAGGAATTCATTAGGCCTTTAAAAATAAAAAGAGGGGAATAATGAGGGAGGGGGTAGAAAGGGAAGTTAATCAAGGGAAGGGATAAGGGATATTGGCTTAAAGCAAACCACTGGTTTAAAAGGAAATAGTTTAAGAAGAAGTGGTAGGAATAGGGGAGGATACGAAAATGTCAGCAAATGCACAAGTGATAATTATAACTCTGAATGTGAATGGGATGAACTCGCTCATAAAACAGAAGCAAATAGCAGAGTTGATTAAAAACTAAAACCCTACCATATGTTGTCTACAAGAAACACATATGAGGCAGGTGGACATACGCAAGTTTAAGATTCAGGGATTGAGCAAAATCTTTTGGGCTTCAAATGAGAAAAAGAAGGCAGGAGTGGCTATTGTGATTTCTAACAAAGCCAAAGTAAAAATAGATATGATTAAAAAAGACAGGGAAGGTCATTACATCCTGATTAAAGGCAGTATAAACAATGAGGAAATAACATTGCTCAATATGTATGCACCAAGTGGCATAGCATCCAAATTCATAAAGGAGAAACTGGCAGAGCTCAAGAAGGAAATAGATAGGAAAACCATAATAGTGGGAGATCTAAATATTCCTCTTTCAGATCTAGATAAACCAAACCAAAAAATAAATAAGAAAGAGGTAAGAGAGGTGAATGAAGTCCTAGAAAAATTAGACTTAATTGATATGTGGAGAAAAATAAATAGGGACAAAAAGGAATACACCTTCTTTTCAGCTGCACATGGTACATTCACAAAGATTGACCATGTAATAGGGCATAGAAACATTGCAAACAAATGCAAAAGAGCAGAAATAATAAATATAACCTTCTCAGATCATAATGCAAAAAAATAATAATTAGTAAGGGCACCTGGACAGGCAAATCAAAAACTAATTGGAAATTAAATAATATGATTCTCCAAAACCAGCTAGTCAAAGAAGAAATCATAGAAATAATCAACAATTTCATTGAAGAGAATGACAATGATGAGACATCTTACCAAACTCTGTGGGATGCGGCCAAGGCAGTACTCAGGGGGAAATTTATATCCTTGAGTGCATATATTAACAAATTAAGGAGGGCAGAGATTAATGAATTGGGTATGCAACTTAAAAAATTAGAAAGCGAGCAAATTAAAAATCCCCAGATGAAAACTAAATTAGAAATACTAAAAACCAAGGGAGAAATTAATAAAATCGAAAGTAAAAGAACTATTGAATTAATAAATAAGACTAGAAGCTGGTATTTTGAAAAAAAATAAAATAGACAAAGCACTGGTCAATCTAATAAAAAAAAGGAAAGAAGAAAACCAAATTGACAGTATCAAAGATGAAAAGGGAGACCTCACCACTAATGAAGGGGAAATTAAGGCAATCATTAAAGACTATTTTGCCCAATTATATGGCAATAAATATAACAATTTAGGAGATATGGATGAATATTTACAAAAATATAAATTGCCTACATTAACATCAGAAGAAATAGAATGCCAAATAATCCCATATCAGAAAGAGAAATTGAACAAGCCATCAAAGAACTCCCTAAGAAAAAATCGCCAGGGCCTGATGAATTCACAAGTGAATTCTATCAGACATTCAAAGAGCAACTAATCCCAATACTATACAAATTATCTGATATGATAAGCAAAAAAGGAGTCCTACCAAATTCATTTTATGACACAAATATGGTACTGATTCCAAAGCCAGGGAGATCAAAAACAGAGAAAGAAAACTACAGACCAATCTCCCTAATGAACATAGATGCAAAAATCTTAAATAGAATATTAGCAAAGAGACTCCAGCAAGTAATTAAGAAGATCATCCACCATGATCAGGTGGGATTTATACCAGGAATGCAAGGATGGTTCAACATTAGGAAAACCATCCACATAATTGACCATATTCAACAGTCTAACAAACAAAAATCACATGATTATCTCAATAGATGCTGAAAAAGCCTTTGACAAAATACAGCACCCATTCCTATTGAAAACACTGGAAAGTATAGGAATAGAAGGACCTTTCCTAAAAATAATAAACAGTATATGCCTAAAACCATCAACAAGTATCATATGCAATGGGGATAAATTAGAAGCCTTCCCAATAAGATCAGGTGTGAAACAAGGATGCCCATTATCACCTCTATTATTCAACATAGTACTAGAAACACTAGCAGTAGCAATTAGAGAAGAAAAAGAAATTGAAGGTATCAAAGTGGGCAAGGAGGAGACTAAGCTATCACTCTTTGCAGATGATATGATGGTCTACTTAAAAAATCCTAGAGAATCAACTAAGAAGCTTGTAGAAATAATTAACAACTTTAGCAAAGTTGCAGGATACAAAATAAATGCACATAAATCATCAGCATTTCTATACATAGAGCAGCAAGAGGTAGAAAGAGAAACACCATTTAAAATCACCCTAAACAATATAAAATACTTGGGAATCTATCTACCAAAACAAACACAGCAATTATACGAAAACAACTACAAAACACTTTCCAAACAAATAAAACTGGATCTAAACAATTGGAAAGCCATTGATTGCTCGTGGGTAGGACTAGCTAACATAATAAAAATGACCACTCTACCCAAATTAATTTACCTATTTAGCGCCATACCTATCAAACTACCAAAAAACTTCTTTACTGAATTAGAAAAAACTATAACAAATTTCATTTGGAATAACAAAAGATCAAGAATATCAAGGGAAAAAATGAAAAAAAATGTGAAGGAAGGGGGCCTAGCAGTACCAGATATTAAACTATACTATAAAGCAGCAGTCATCAAAACAATATGGTACTGGCTAAGAGACAGAAGGGAGGATCAGTGGAATAGACTTGGGATAAATGACATCAGCAAGACAGTGTATGATAAATCCAAAGAGCCCAACTTTTGGGACATGAATCCACTATTTGACAAAAACTTCTGGGAAATTTGGAAAACAATATGGGAGAGATTAGATTTAGATCAACATCTCACACCCTACACCAAGATAAATTCAGAGTGGGTGAATGACTTGAATATAAAGAGGGAAACTATAAATAAGTTAAGTGAGCACAGAATAGTATACCTGTCAGGTCTCTGGGAAAGGAAAGATTTTAAAACCAAGCAAGAGTTAGAGAAAAATACAAAATGTAAATTAAATGATTTTGATTATATTAAACTAAAAAGATTTTGTACAAACAAAAACAATGTAGTCAAAATCAGAAGGGAAACAACAAATTGGGAAAAAATCTTTATAACAAAAACTCTGACGGGGTCTAATTACTCAAATATACAAGGAGTTATAGCAATTGTATAAAAAATCAAGCCATTCCCCAATTGAAAAATGGGCAAGAGACATGAATAGGCAATTCTCGGGTAAAGAAATCAAAAGTATCAATAAGCACATGAGAAAGTGTTCTAAATCTCTAATAATTAGAGAAATGCAAATCAAAACAACTCTGAGGTATCACCTCACACCTAGCAGATTGGCTAAAATGAAAGAAGGGGAGAGTAATGAATGCTGGAGGGGATGTGGCAAAATTGGGACATTAATGCATTGCTGGTGGAGTTGTGAACTGATCCAACCATTCTGGCTGGCAATTTGGAATCATGCTCAAAGGGCTATAAAAAAATGCCTACCCTTTGATCCAGCCATACTATTCTTGGGTTTGTACTCCAAAGAAATCATAGATAAACAGACTTGTACGAAAATATTTATAGCTGGGATTTTTGTGGTGGCAAAAACCTGGAAAAGGAGGGTCTGCCCTTCAATTGGGGACTGGCTGAACAAATTGTGGTATATGCTGGTGATGGAATACTATTGCGCTCAAAGGAATAATAAACTGGAAGAGTTCCAGGTGAACTGGAGAGACCTCCAGGAATTGATACAGGACGAAAGGAGCAGAGCCAGAAGAACATTGTACAGAGAGTCTAATATACTATGGTAAAATCGAATGCAAAGGACTTCTGTACCAGCAGCAATGCAATGACCCAGGACAGCTCTGAGGTATTTATGGTAAAGAACACTACCTACATTCAGAGGAAGAACTACAGGAGAGGAAACATATAAGAAAAACAAATGCTTGAACGCATGGGTTGGGGTGGACATGATTGGGTATGTAGACTCGAAACTACCACACCAATGCAACTATCAACAATCTGGAAATAGGTTCTGATTAACGACACATGATAAAACCAGTGTAAATGAGGGGGGGGGTGCGAGGGGGGGGTGAAGGGGAAAGTAGGAGCATGAATCATGTAACCATGTTAAAAACGAATATTAATAAATTAAAAAAAAAGAAAGAAAGAAAGAAAAGGCAGTGCATCTCTGATGTTTCTAGCCAGTGTGATCTGGGGCAAAACCACTTGGTTTCCCAGCACCTAATGGTAGTCTCAAAAATAATGGGGTTTGGTTTGATGGCCATTGAGGTCTCTTTCAGCTCTAGGATTATATGGGCTGTGCAGGAGGCTTCCAAAGGAACGTGAGCATTCGTCAGGTGGCTGTTGTGGGAACTCATTTTCAGTTACGCTTGGGAATCCATGGGATCTGAAGTCCTGGCTCAGCTTTCGGAGTCTGTGCCTGGGCCTGTCTGCATCTCTGTAAAGGAGAGGCTGGGGAGCTGGAGTCAGAAGACCTCGGTTCCAATTCTGCTGCTTACATTTACTGGTTTTGTGATTGTAGGCAAATCATTTTTGCCTCCCCGGGCCTCGGTTTCCATCTGTAAAACGAGGAGGGTGCACTCGATTGCCTCTGAAGGTCGGTCCACATGAAATCTTTAATCCTAAAGGATTCCTTTCTTGCTGGAATCAATTCTTTCTGGTTGGCAGGTGGTCCAAGTGCATCCTAACTGAGCCGATGCCCTCTCTCTCCTCAGGACCTTAGAGCTGCCGCTGGCCGCTGTCCAGCACTGCCCCGGGTTTCCCAGGAACTCTGGGGCTTCTATCATGGCTCAGAGCCCCGGGAAGCTTCCGAGAAAACAGCGGCTGGAAGAAAAGATCCAACAGCTGGAGACAAGGAGACACTGAACGCCTCCAACGCCAAAACTGCAGCGAGTCACGGGTGGAGCTAGGTCTGGCCCAGGACAATAGGGTCAGTGCTAGTTGGCCTTTAGAAAAACACAAAAATACTAAAACAACTGAGCAGGCTTCTCTCCGCCTCGCCCTTCTCGCCAAGTGCTTCCCACCGCCAGCCCTGGAACTGGCTCTCTCCCCTGCTCCCCTCCCCTCTCCCTCCTTCCCCTCCCCTCCCCATCCTCCCCGCCCTTTCTCCAAGCTGCCCCTCACGCCCCTAGGGAACCTGGCAGCAGGAGCTTTGGAGGGTGGGGCGGGGAGAGGCGTGTGGATAAAGCCTTGGGGTCGGGAGGCAGGCGCCGAGGCGCCCTCGGGAGACGTGCGCCCCGCGCCCGGTTGGCCTCAGCACGGTCCCAGGTGAATCCCACGCTTGGTGAGTGAGGCAGGGAGCTGGGTGTGGGGCTGAGAAGGCCGGCGAGGTAATTGGGTGAGGGCGCAAGAAACGTGACCTCATCAAACATCTTACTTAGCGTTTGGAATGATGAGTGGAAAGATCTCTTTTCTCAGATGAAGAAACTAAAGTTCAAGGAAGATTGCTGGGGATGTGGGGGTAGAATGTAGCCAAGATGGGATTTGAACCGCGATCCTCACACCTGAGGGTCCCTGCTCTTTCCAGTGAACCACTCTAGGCTGTCTGGATGGTCCACGAGCCCAGGGCTCTGGATTTAGAGCCGAGGACTTAGGTTCAAATCCAGTCGCAACTCTTAACCACTCGTAGGACCTTAAGGCAGTCATTTCTCTCTAGAACTCAGTCTCCTCCTCTGTAAAATGAGGAAGTTGGGTGAATTAGGTAATCTTTGTATCCTCGGCCCTTGGTTAAATAGTAGAGGGCTGATAAATGTTCCTTGAATTGATCTCCAAATTCCCTTCCAGCTCTAGGCTGTGGGTATACAAGTTGGGGAGATATAAAGCTATATAGTTATGAAGCCATAGAGTTATGATGGGAGGCAATAAGAAAGCCATGCCTGAGATATTGTGGGCTCAGAGCAACCTGCAATAAGGAAAGATTTTGACAATCTTGGGCTTGCTAGGAACTTGCCTTTGGGAGAGAAATAGGACAATATAAGAGTTTCCACTTTCATCATCTGTGCATTTATGTGAGCTTTGAAGAGGGGGAAAGGGAGAACTCCAGTGTCACCAAGTGACTGGGTGATGCAGTTTCTCTTATATAGAAAAATGGTTTTAACGTTTCCCCTTCCCACTCCCCCAAGCGTTTCTTTAGTTTCAAAAAAAAAAAAAGTCTAGAATTGTCAGAAACTAAATTAAATACCTCAAAAAGAGACCTAGATTGGGAATCAGATGACCTGTCTTCTGGCCCAGATTTTGCCATTTGGATTCAGTTTATCAATGGTGAGACCCTGGGCTCTTCATTTCCCCCTTTTGGGACTCAATTTCTTCTTTTGTAATAGGGGTTGGAATCTGTTGTTTCTGAAGTCCTTTTCTGCTCTAAATCTGTTAACCTGTGTCCTGGCATGTTAGACAGCTGTAGAGTGTTTGGTTTAGGCTCATAGTGAAAGTAGAGTTCTCCTCTTTCTGTGTTACCTAAAGTAATAGGCAGTCACGGTTTTGTGAAGTGGCATATTTAACAAGGAGCCAACTTTGAGACCATTCGTCAATGTAAATGATACCTTTTTCAAAACATCTTTCTACCTAATGCTACAATATCTGCATGGAATGTTAGGGAGTGTCTATAAGGTTCTTAGACATTAAGATGGGAGAACTGACTCAGGACCAGAGATTTACTAAATCTACAAATTGTTCCTCCCTATCTATTCACCTCCACCTGACCAAGTCTATCTTCAGGCCAATTTGGTGGTGCAGTAGATAAAGTACCTATCCTAGAGTTGGAAGACCTGAGTTTGAAACTAGCTGTGTGACCCTGGGTAAGTCACATAACCTCTGTTCGCCTCCTAGTCTATAAAAGGAGGGAATCAAACTATATGAATTTTAAGTTCCATTCCAGTTTTAAGTCTCTGTTCTAAGTACTGAATAAAATGTGATCCCTTCCAGTTCTGGGGAGATTCTGTGATTCTATGAAACAAGGAACTTTCTCATGCATAGTTTTGGCATTACTTCCAAACATTAACAAGAAAGCAAACATTCCTGCAAAGTCCTTTACATAGTGTATAGTCGGAAAGTTCATGTTCTTAGAACTTTGCAAGGTAAAAAATGACATCATTTTTTATAGTGGGCAAGGAATTGCTTTTTAACTTAAAGCATCTAAAAGGAAAGAAATTGTTTTTAAAAAATCACTTTCAGTTTGAAAAGAACCTCAGAGACTAGTGAAATATGATGAAATATCTTGGAATGTTGTGAGCTTGTGAAAATAAATATTTGGAGACAATTCCTTGCCTTCTTTGCAATTACACAATGAGTGAGCTTGTTGTTGAATACCTAATGAGTAAATCCTTCATAATTAAAGAATCTTACAGAGAAATATGATCGCAACTCATGTCAAGTTTCTGTGATCATTTTCTGTGATCATTTTCCTTTTCCAAGTTCAAAGTACCTTTGATAAATAATGGCATTTTAAGTCTGTGGTACTTATATTAAGCATTGAATTCTGGAAATATCAAAGTACCATAACTGACTTGATAGAGCATTTAAATTTACTTGATGTTGGGCTTCTGCTTCAGTTCTTTGGGGTCTTTTCAAAGTTTCTTATACCTGGGATCAATTTGTATGAGTTTGAGGAAAGTAGGGTTAGGGTTATTTGATAGGTAGTGAACAAGTACAGAGTAAGGCAAGGTACTCTACCTTCTTGCTCCCTTCTCCCCATGGGTAACATGGGAGAAGCATATCCTTTCCAACCATGCCTTTATCCTCCATTGTGCTACGCATGGATTGGGAGCATTTTGCTCAACATTCTCCTACAACCCTTGCTCAAAGTTGGGAAATTTGCTTGTAGCATCTAAGGTTAACTGATTGTTACAACACCTTATTTTAGTCTCTGAAAAAGGGAGGGAGGAAGCTTGGATCCAATTTTGTTCTGCTATTTGGGAAGTTAATAAAAAGTTATACATGAAGGCTATCTACCTAAGATCCTTTCAAACTTAAAACTCATGGAATTTCCAAGTCAGAACGAAACTCTGACCATCAGGACAGAAGTCTAAACCAACAGACAAAAACTCATTTTTGCATTAACCCAGCTATTCATTGATATCCTCCATTTACCTTTCCCCTGCATGGAATTCATACAGACACATTACAAAGTAGTTATGATCTATCAAAATTTCTATCTCAAAGGAAAATGCTTTCAAAATCACAAATAGTAAGTCTTTAAGAACACTTTGGACAGCTAGTTGGTGCTATAGTACACAGATTGCCTGTCCTGAAGTCAAGTTCAGGTTCTACTTCAGACACCAGCTGTGTGTCCCTGGGCAAGTCACTTAACACTGTTTGCCTCAGTCTCCTCATCTAAAATGAGCTGGAGAAGGAAATGGAAAACCACTCTAGTATCTTTGCCAAGAAAACCCCAAATGGGGTCTTGAAAAATTGGACATGACTGAATACAACTGAACAACAACTTGAAAGAATAGAGAAATTTAGGAGTGAAGGCCTGCCATTTTCAGGCAGAGACAGAAACAGAACAAGAAAGGAAAATTAAAGTACTTCATCATTTCCTGCTGTCTGTCAGAGAAGGACATTGGTCTTTCATTTCTCAGGCAGGTGTTATGGAAACCACATTAATGTTCTAGCCTTAATTCTCCCTTCCAAAGATCCATGTTCTACCTATTTGCTTTCTGGATCTTTCCATCGTTGTTGGGAGCACTCTAACAGTTCCCCAAAACTTTTAGAATCACCCATCATTTCTTCCCCACAGAGCTGACTCTTTTGGATAGTCTATTTCATAATTCATAAGAATCTCAGTTAAGTTTCAGAACTTTTTTTTCAGTCTTGTCCAGTCTAGGAGAAAATGACCTCTTCCTTTAAGATCCTACCTCCTCTTCCATTCGTGAATCCTACCAAGAGATTCAGATCCCTCCAGCAGGGCATATCAACTTGGTAGGGGATTTATAACAAAGGGTTGTACGTAGGCTATATTCAGAAGGCACTAGGCATGGATTCAACCCTTGAGTCACTTCATCTTTCTGGGCCTCGGGGTTTTGTTGTTGTTATTTTTTTAATTTTTGAAATGAAGTGGGTTAGAGTAGATGAGCCCTGAGACCTCTTCTGTCTCTGACATTTTGTAATTCTAAGGGTTGGCCCAGACTGGTAAGGCAAACCATGTGAGTTCCATGGAATTAGGCTGATCTGACTTTATAGGAGGTTGTCCATATTCTGGGGAAGTTGCAGGAATCATGTCCACTGAGACTGCTACGAATTCATGCTATCCTTCCTCAATGGTGTTTTCAGTCTCATGGCAACCCTCTTATTTATTGCCAGTTGATTATCACCCTTGTTAAAGCAGATGTTCCAAAATGTCTTTCCATTCCTTAAGAAAATTGAGTCTCCTATTTACTGAGGAAATCTTGACTTTTCAAAATTGGTTTCTATCTGCACTTATCTTCTCCTCTCATGCTTTGGTCTGAGAGGCTAGCATGATCTTTCTCCTTAGTAAGGTTAGCCTTTCTAGTTGGACCCTTTATGCCATCCCTTCCCAATTTCTTAGAACTTAAGGCTCAATCCTTCCCTCACTTCATTAAAAAATCCTTATCTTCCATTTTAGAATCAATATTGTGTATTGGTTCCAAGGCAGAAGAGCTGTAAGGGCTAGGTAGTAGGGGGTTAAGTGATTTGCCCAAAGTCACACAGCTAGGAAGTGTCTGAGGCCAGGACATCCTGTTTCTAGGCCTGACTCTCAATCCATGGAATTACTTAGCTGCCCACTGTCCCCTCCTCACCCCATTTAATCTTCATTCTCTCCTTGTGTCTTAGATTCTCATTGATTGATTAGAAATATGCTCAGGTCTCCCTCATCCATAAAGCAAAAACAAAAACTTTCCTCAAATGTACCAATACCTCAAGCAATTGTCCCATATCTCCCTTCTTTTTCATGCCTGAACTTCTAGAAAGTGGAGTCTACACACACTTTGTTACCATTGACTCCTGCTTTAGACCTTGGCAATCTAGCTCCTTATGCCACTTCTACTGAAATAATTCTTTCAAAAGTTACCAGGGAATCTCATAATTAATTAAGCTGACAGTCTTTTCTTATGAGGTCCTATTTATTTTTTACCTTTCTCTACCTTTGGGCTTCCCTCTCCTTGGAGACCTTATCCTTCCTTGGATTTTGTTGACATTTCTTCCCATCTCAATCATTCCTCCCTAGACTCCTTTGCTGGTTGACCATCTATCTCTATGACATAAACTTCAGGATCCCTTGAGATGGTCCTGGGACTTCTCCTCTCTTTTCTTGCCATTCTCTCCTTTGGAGATCTCAATGTCTCCCATAAGTTCAATGATCAAAACTACATAGAAAACTTCCAGAACTGTTTTTCCACTCTATATCTCTTATGTGAGTATATTTGTCTGCATATTACCTTCCCCCATTAGAAAGGGAACTCCTCAAGGATGAGGACCAGATTTTTGTCTTTCTTTTTTAGTGCTTAGCACAATCTGTTGACCAATGACTAATTCATGTCTCTGAATTCTATTCCTGTGTCTCTAAATGTCTGCTAGGTACCATGTCCCACCAGAACCTTAAACCAGATAGGTTCCAAATGGAACCCATACATTTCTCTGAAAGGTACCACTATCCCCCTAGTCACACTAGTTTGAAACCTCTGATTAGCTCTATCTCTCTCATCACCTTTCAGTATCCAAACAGCAAGTCTTCCTAATACTGCATCTCCATCCTTAATATCCATCTTTTCTTCACTTTCCCTGTTATCACTCACATTAAGGTCACCTCTTCCAAGAACTATTGTAATGGCTTCTTCATTAATCCTTTCATCTCTACATTCTTCCTGCTCAAACCCATCCTTCAGATACCTAACAAAATAATCTTCCCAGGAATGATAAGTTGTTGTTGCTTTTGCCCCTCTACCCTGGAAATGTGCAGGTTATTGAACAGAGAAGCCAACATAAACCCAGTGGCCCTCTGGACTGATGTCTCTTGGGTCTGGGAATAGGAGTTATTCATAGAAGCCCAAGTTTGGGAAGCAACTTTCAGACAGAGGTCCACTGCTTCTCCTTTATACTGCCTTCTACATGGAGGATTTCTTGATGCTTCCAGCTTTGAGTCCCTTCTCCTTGCTCAATCACCTTACATTTATTTCATATATATATTTATAAATATGCATATATACATATAAATATTATAGGTATTGTTTTTCAATCATGACTGACTCTTTATGAAGATAAGTTTTCCTCATTCCAAGCCCAATGCTCTATTCCTTGAGCCATCTAGCTATCCCATTATATAGGTACATCTCTATAAATATGTACATTTATACGTGGGTGTCTATAATGATACATATATAAATCTATCCATGTATGTATATATAAATGTATACACGTAAATCATATATATATATATACATGTAGATACACATCTATATGTATTCTTCCTTCTATATGCAAGAACCAATGTTCCTTTGGGAAAAGAACTATTTCTTTCTTTGTCTTGTATGCACATAGCATACCTAGTAGGTGCTTAATAAATCCTGGTTGATTGACGAAGCCTACCTTCTGCAGTCTCAGGATCACCGTTCAGCGAGCATTCATCTTTTACATAGCATATATTCATGGCTTGATCAGATGGCTGGCAAAATCTTTGAAAACAGGCCAGCTTGTATTCTAAATGTACTTTATCACTGCTAGGTCTCTAGACATAAAGGAGTGTGAGAACCCTTCTCATTCCCTGAAGGACACAGACCCTTTGATGCCCATTTCTCTGTCTTTTTATCTCCTGTGTGTAACATAGTATTTGGTCCATTGTAGGAGCTTAATAAGTGTTTGTTGTTGATAGATGTGAGCAGTAGTGACTACAACACTCATACAAATTAGCCATGGCTGTGACTGACTGACAGAGAAGAAACCAGTTTGGCCAACGTCCCAGTTTCTCTAATTAGGAAAAGGATCCTGATTCATTTGGCCAATGAAGGCTCTGGCGAGCCAACACTCAGTCCCCAAAGTTGTTGGCCAAAGCCCTTGGGTATTTACACCCAATTGTCGGTGCTGTGGTATCTTGTAAACAACATTGTGGGACAACTGCAACCATCTTTGTCTCTGATGGCCTCGCAAGAACGTTTCTCCTTCTTTCAGAATGCTGGGCCAACTGACTTCTATGATTTGTTAGAATCCACTCTTCACTGTCTATGTCTGTGACCCAATTTCTATTTTCATTCTTGTTCTTAGTTTTTGTTTTATTTGTTTGGATCATTTCAAAGGATTGTAGATAGAATTTATAGATTTGTAGATTGGGTGCTTGAAGAAACCTTCAAGACTATGGAGTCCAATCCTCCACTCTCTCATTTTACAGAAGTGGAAACTGAGGCTGAGAGACATTAAATGGCTTTCTCATGTCACATATCTACTAAATGAACCAGACAGGATTCAGATTCAGATTTTCTTCACTCTTCATTTCACTGCTGTGTCTACTGGCTGGAGGCAGCTAATGTCTCAGTGGACCTGGAGTCATGAAGACTTGAGTTCAAATGTGGCCCTAGATGTTCACTAGTTGTGTGACCCTGGGCAAGTCACTTAACCTCTGTTTGCCTAAGCCACTGGAGAAGAAAATGGTAAATCACTCTGGTCAGGAAGACCCCATCACAAAGAGTTAATTGTGAATGAACAACCACAAAAAATCCATAGGCTACTTCACTGCCTCATAAGCTGCTCAGCGCATTCAAGTCAAGAACATAAGTGCAATGATGAGAATAAACATTTATTAAGTACCTATCAGGTGCCAGGGAATGCACTAACAGGGCCACAAAGAAAGAAAGGCAAAAGCTCTCGGCACAACGATGGTTTACCTGTTTTTGTTTTTATTTTCATCCACAACCCTTCACGTTCAGCCCCTGTGTGTTCATTTACTAGAATGTCTAGCCCCATTGGCAGTGTTATTGTGAGTTTAGAAGTGTTAAAATGGCCCAATAACTTAAATTTTCAAGGTGAACTTTCCCTTGAATCAAACAAATTTAATTTTGTGTTGCTCTCTCTCAGCTTTGTTATTCTCTTCAGGGTCTCAAAAGCTTGATTGGCGAATGGAACTATTCTGGAATATGTTAAAAACACACACACAAAGTTTAACTTGCCTCTTAAGTGAACCTAGTTCTTAATGTTGAATTTATTTTTAAATTATTCACTTCAAATATGTAATTTCCATTTTAGTTTCTTGGTGGTAATAACGGCTTATATTTTTTATAGTCAGGGCTCAGAGGCTTACAGATTCCTGTGTTTAGCATGAAAGACTCTCCACTACCTGGATCCAATTTGCAACTGCAGCCTGATTTGGGCATTATTCTCCTTCACATAGTCTATAGTTCAGTGAAATTTGCCTCACTGTTCTCATGTATAGCATTAGAAATCTTCCATCTCCATACCTTTAAAAAAAATCTTTGTTATACCTAGTTAAATGTTGATAAGGCTGAACATTTTAAGGCAGAAATTATCCACAAAAAGTATCTTAACTAACCAAATAGGAATTAGAGTTGTCTGAATAGCCCAAATCTCAGAAAGAGATATGGTGATTGGTTGCCCCAATTCCCCTTCATATTTTCATCCCCTTTGTTGTTTAGTTGTCTTAGTCGTGTCAGCTCTTCATGACCTTGTTTGGGTTTTTTTTTTTTTTTGCAAAGATACTGGAGTGGTTTGCCATTTTCTTCTCCAGCTTACTGTATCCAGCTGAATATCCACAGGAGGAAAATGAGGCAAACAGGATTAAGTGACTTTCCCAGGGTCACAAAGCTAGTTAGTGTCTGAATCTGGATCTGAACTCCTCCACTTCTATGCCTTTGCACTGTCTAGTAGTTGTGGAATCCTTTCAGTGCTGCCTGACTCTCCCTGATACCCTTGTAGGATTTTCTTGGCAAAGATATTGGACTGGTTTGCCATTTCCTTCTCCAGCTCATATTTTACAGATGAGGAAACTGAGGCAAACAAGATTACGGGACTTGTCCAAGACAGCTAGTCAGCATTTGAACTCAAATCTTCCCTACTCCTTTATCCACTGTGCCACCTTTCACCTCCTTGCAAGATTACCTGGAGCCTTACTTTACGAGTCAGTAAAACTTTTGCTACTATTGGTATTTAGAAGGAGGAAGAGAAGGAAGGATGTTGATATATACTGGAGAGGGACTAAAGAGGAGGACAGCCAGGATGGTGAAGGACTTCAAATTTAATCATGAGGATCTGAGGAAGAAATGTTTGGGATGTTTTTTGCTAGAGAAGAGAAGAGTTGGAGGCTGGAATGGGGAGAATGTTCCTGGTCTTCAGTCTTTGAAAGACTGCCCTACTGAAAGTGGAATTAGAAAAGTCCTGCTTATTCCCTGAGGACAAAAGTAGGAGTAATGGGTGGAGACTTCAGAGAAGCTGGCTTGGGCTCAGAGTCAGGAAAAACTTCCTCACCATTAGAATCATCCAAAAGTAGATCATCAGGAGGTAATGGATTCCTGAAGTCCTTAAGTAAAAGGTTTTAAAGAAGATTCTTCTTCAAGTATGTGTTAAGGAGTTGGCTACTGAAATCCTAATGATGTGCAATAGATAGAGTGCTGGACTTGGGATCAGGAAAACCTGAGTATGGATCCTGTCTCCTAACTTCGGGATATTGGACAAGTCAGTTAATCCCTGTCTGCCTTCCTGTTCTTATTTCCCTTTCCCCAATCTGGGCAGTTAGATGGTGCAAGTGGAGAGGACACTGGACTTGGAATCAGGAAGACTCATCTTCCTGGCCTCAGACACCTACTAGCTGTGTGACCCTGGGTAAGTCACTTAACCCTGTTTGCCTCAGTTCTTCATATGTAAAATTGTGCTAGAGAACGAAATGGCAGATCACTTCAGTGTCTCTGCCAAGAAAACCCCAAAAGGGATCATGAAGAGCTGGACATGACTGAACAACAACAACAAAAACTGGGGATACTAATAGGACCTCTCATATTGCCAAGAGGCTCACATGAGATAATAAATAGGAGAACCTTAAAGTGCTATGTAGATGTTGTTTTTGTTATTATTTTGCCTAACCCTGCTAATGTTTATGTGTTATTAAGCTGAATTTCAAGAATGCCAACTAATAACATCATCGTTTCAGTTGTTGATCACTGTCAAGAATGGATTACCACTCAGTTTCTGTTTTGCAAGTGTTGTTTCAACAGTTCTTCCCTCGGCCGGTTTCAATTTCCTATAGTAACCCAGATCCTACTTTCTCAAAAGAAGCGATAGTTAGGAATCCCCTAGTATAGCTTGTTCCTCTTGGTCCTAACCAGTTGCCTTTGAGAACCAGGAAGCCACATGGCACCATGGAAAGAGCCCTCTCCACTGGGAATGAAAGGAATAAAGAAATAGAGTGGGTTAGTAGAATGAGCTCCAGAGTCTGAGGATCTGGATTCAGATCCTTTGCTTATCTGTAAGATGATAGGGTTGGATAAGACGGCTCCTAGGTACCTTGGACAGACTCCTTTTTTATCATATTCTGGCAACCTCATACCTTCTGGAATTTAGCACTGGAATGAACATGAGAGTTCATCCATGGGTGGCTAGGTTTGCAGTGGATGGAGCACTAGCTCCAGAGTCAGAAAGACTCAAGGTCAAATCTGCATTCAAACACTTAATAGTTGTGTGACCCAGGGAAATTCTTACTTGCCTCAGTTTCCTGATCTGTAAAATTGGGACAATAATAGCACCTCCCTCCCAGGAAAGTCATGAGGATCAGGTGAGATAATAATTGTAAATAATTGTATGAGCTACTCTGTTGGAAATGGATCTCAGCGGAAGATGTTTTGCAGTCAGTTAGCTTTCTGTCAGCCAATAAACTTTTATTAAGAACTTACCATGTATTAGGCACTGTAGAGTCTAGCAAGTCTCATTCTCCCTCTCCCTTTTCCCCTGGTTTTAACAGGGGGATGCTAATACTGGGGCTGTTTCCTACATGTTGGAAGTGGTGGCAATGATGGGGATATTTGTTGAACTAAATTGATACTTCTCTGTTCCTTTGGGTGCCTTTTAGGTTTCTTTTTGCCCTGTCACTGCTCTCTGTAGAGATCTAACTGGAATGTATAGCGTCCTGTCTGTCCCTTACTCTGTATTTGGATGGCACTGGTGACCTACTGCTGAATGAAAATGGAGAAAATCCCCAAACCATTTTGACTGGGTCCACTACAAAAGTTAGGTTACACAACCTCAGCAGAACCCTCACTGCTGCTAGGCAATCTTGCTATGTATGTATGTATGTATGTATGTATGTATGTATGCATGTGTGTATATATGTATCTATCTGTCTATCTGTCTATCTATCTATCTATCTATCTATCTATCTATCTATCTATCTATCTATCTATCTATCTATCTATCTATTTATCTATCTCCCTTCCTTATCAACTCACTCTCTGGAGTCTCTATCCCAAACCTTTCCGTCCCTTTTCAAACCTCCTGTGGCTCCATCTCCTCTTGCTCTTTCAGATATAAACTTCACATCATATTTTATGGAAAATTTGAAGCCATTTGCTGGAAACTCCTTTTATTCTTCCTCATCTCCCATCACTGAGATACCTCCTGCCATTCTCTCCTCCTTCACTCTTGTGTTGAAATGACTTTACTCCTACCACAGCCAATGATTCTATTTGCTCAAGTGGTCCCACTCCATTCTGTTGCCTCCAACTAATTTCCCTCCTCTGTCATCTCTACTCTTTTCACTTTTTTAGACTCATACCTTCTGTCTTAGAGTCAATACTAAATATTGATTTCCAGAGCAGTAAGGGCTAGGCAATGAGGGTCAAGTGACCTACCCAGGGTCATACTGCTGGGACATATAAGAGACCAGATTTGAACTTAGCACCTTCTGGCTGCCCATTAATTTATCCCTTTCTACTAGCTTATTTACTGCCTACAAACATACCTGTGTCTCCACCCATCCAGAAATAAGCCTGCTAACTCTATTAGTATATCTTTTCTGCCTTCTGTAGCTAAATTCCTTTAAAAGACCATTCATCTACCACAGGTGCCTCTACTTTCTCCCCTCTTGCTCCCTTCTTAATCCTTTTACAATCCAGCTTCAGAACTTACCATTCCACCAAAACTACTCTCACTAGTTACTAATGATCTCTTAGTTGCTAAATCCAGTGGATTTTTCTCATGGCCTCTCTGGAGCCTTTGACACTATTGATCACTTTCTCCTTGATATCTCTTCTTTCTAGATCATCTGGATGCCACACTTTCCTATTTCTCCTCTCACCTACACTGTTTCCCTTGCTGGATTCTTATCCAGACCACAAGATCCTGGACCCTCTTTTCTTCTCCCTCTAGACTCCTTCACTGGGTGATCTCATCAGCTCCCTTGAATTTAATTATTCTCTCTGATTCTCAGTTCTACCCATCTTGCCCCAATCTTCCTACTGACCTCTGATCTCAAATCTCCAACTCACCTCAAATTGGATGTTCAGCAAACATCTTAAATTTAATATGACCAAAATAGAAGTTATTATTTTTATCCCTAACCCCCTCCTAAATTCCTTATTACTACAGAGAGCAACACCAGAACTTCAGAGTTACAGCCTAATAATCATCCTGGATTCCTCACTCTATCTTCTCCTGCATAACCAAACTATTGTCAAGGCCTGCTGATTTCCCCTTTGCAGAATCTCTCCAATATGCCTCCTTCTCTCATCTGATTCATACACCTCTCTAGCCACCCCTCATCACCTCACACATGGACTATGGCCAATTTATCCTCCATTCAGCCACCATTGTGATTTTTCTGAAGTGCATGATATATTGTGTCACCCTCTAATCAATAAACTCTAGTGGCTCCCTATTGCCTCCAGGATCAAACACAAAATACTTTGGCATTGCCCTTCATAACCCAAACCCCTCTAACCTTTCCAGGCTTCTTACTCTCCTTCATGTATGATTATGTGTTGTACATATTCTTTATTCCCTTCAATCTGGTGAAACAAGCCTCTTGGCTGTTCTATGAGTAAGGCACTTCCTCTCTCAGCCCTGAGCTTTTCCCCTGACTGTCCTCATACCTGGAGCTACCTTCTCTGCTTTATTTATTGACCTCCCTGTCTTCCTCTAAGTTCCAATTAAAATCCTACCTTCCTCAGAGAGCCTTGCCCAGTTTCTCTTAATTCTAATGCCATCCCTCTATTAATTATTTCTTGTTTATCCTGTATATAGCTTTCTTTGTATATATTTCTTTGCTTGTTGTCTCTGACATTAGATTATAAGCTCCTTGAGGGCAAGAATTATCCTTTGTCTTTTTTTCTATCTCCCAGATTTAACACAATGCCTGGCACATAGTAGGCACTTAATAAATATTTATTAATTAGTTGATTTCTCTCTGTTGGTCCAGTGTAATTGGTCTGACCCCATTTCAAGGTGCTTTGCGTTGGTGGATGAATAGCCTGAAGCAAGCTTTCCCATTTATTTTATTGGATTGTTCCAATCAAATTAATCAGGTTGTTCCCTCCTTATTATTTATTTGTAATTACATTTTACTCTTTAAATTAACTAGTATTTCTTTTTTCTTCTCTCTGTGACCCCTTTTCCTACCCTACTACTGAAAAAGAGAATTCTTGCAATGAATTTTCATAGTTAAGCAAAACAACTTCCCACATTGGTCATGCTTCAAAATGTGTGTCCATCATGTCTTTGTCAGATGGTGGATGATATTCTTCTTCACTGATCCTTGAGTATTACATTTGCTCATTGTATCAATCAGAGTTAAGTCTTCCAAAGTAGTTAAAATGAAGAACTTCCAAGATATCTTCCTAATTTTGTATCTTGATGGATCTGTGAGTTATGGCACAGACTGAGGTAGAAAATGGGGTCAGAGGACCCAAGTTTGAACCGATGCTTTGTCACTACCTATATGACCTTGAATAAGTGACATCTCCTTAGTTTCTGCATCTGTAAAGTTTCATCCAGGTGTAGGATTTTATGGTCCTTCTTATCCTGGACTACATTTATCCATAACCTCCCATAAATCCTTTATAGAGTATATACCCAATGGACTGGGAACTTCCTCTGGTTGTCTAAGACTTTGAATGGATACTAATGAAAGACAAGGTCTATTTGAGTGAAGCTATTAGGGAGTGAAACCTTTGTGTGTCATGGGTATAGCTAGGTAGTGCAGGGGATCAATGACCAGATATGGAGTCAGGAAGATCTGAGTTCAAGTCTGGCCTTAGATACTGATTAGTTTTTTGACCCTGGGCAAGTTACTTAGCCCCATTTTCCTCAGTTTCTTTATCTGTAAAATAAGCTAGAGAAGGAAATAGCATACCACTCCAGCATTTTTTGCAAAGAAATCCCAAATGGGGTCAAAAAGAATCATATGTGACTGAAAAGATTGAGTGATAAAATTTCCTTCGTGATAGGACCACCTGCTTTTCAGGAATGCACCTCTCTCATGAAATGCTTTTTGTTCTTTTTCCCACATTCATCTTGGTTGTTAATATGTTTTGGTGTAAACACACTCACCTTATACTTCTCCAGTGTCCTTAGGGCGACCCTCAACTTTAATTCCTTCAAGACTGTGGTATTCCATGATCCTTGGCTACACTTGCAGGAATTCCCAGAATTTTCCATTAAAGCAGTGTGAGAAGGGCAAGTTTCAATGGCTTAACTAAATGGAGTCACTGACTTCCCTTCTAGCTGTTCAAGTCAATTTAGCAAATATTTATTTACCACCCACTGTTTACATGGCACCGTAGAGCTTGCAGGAGAATATAAAAATGAATCTGCCGTTCTTATTCTCTAGGACCTGGGATTTCCACCTCCCCCTGCCGCATTACACTGAGGTTGACCTATATGGGAGACAGGGGAAGAAACAGGGGAATTATATTCTCATGGAAAATTGCAAGACCAAATGGTGGCCAAACTGCTCTTTTTCATGTCAGTATACTCACCTTTGGACGCAACAAATGTCTAAGATGCCACTGAAGTTTGTCGTCTTGGTATACATATAGAGAGAATGGTTCAGCAATGGCCCGCCCTAGAGAGCTGATGTGTGTCCTTGGATTCCTAATAAGAAATTCATAGATTTGAGCTGACATAATCTTATGTGAATTTAATGTGTTGGCCAGCATTGAAATTTGCACATGGTGGAAACCATGTCTTTGGCTTCATAAAATCTTTGATCTTGACCTAGAAGAGAAATTAGAGGTTATCTTGTCTGAGGATATCATCTAATAGATGAGGAAACTGAAGCCCACAGGGGTTAAAGCAACTTCCTCCTGGTCATGTGAATAATAAATGATATGGCTAGCATTCAAACCCAAGTGTTTGGAGAGCGATCTGGTGATTTTTCTTTCCTTCCTCCCCCCCCCCCTTCTTTTTATCTAAAAGGCAATTACAAACAGCAGCATGCAGTTTAAAAGGGAGTGTGACCACAAAGTAATGGAACCCTTTTGCAATATTTTCAGCATAGTAAGAATGTTTGGCTAACTGCATAAAAGTCCTTTATTCCGTCATATTAGATCCAAAGGCAGCAATCATCATTAGGGCCACATTAGGAGAAGGAATGGCACTCTCATAGAAAATTCTTTTTTTTTAAATTTAATTTAGAAAATGTTCCCATGGTTACATGATTCATATTCTTTCCCTCCCTTCCTCTCACCCCACTCTCATAGCCAATGTGTAATTCCACTGTGTTTTATATCACATAGAAAATTCTTGAAGGCAGAGTCTGTATACAGAATCCTAACTAGCAATTTTATCACCTGGGGCAAGCAGCATTAAGTGTGTCCTGAAAAATACTCTTTTTTAGGCAGAGAGGAGACCCAGGACACAAGTCCCCATAAAGAAAGGTCCAGGGAAACTGGAAGGCTCCTTTTGGGGAGCCAATCTCCCTGGGAAGAACAGAATAAAACTAGAGTAGAGAGCAACTCACCTGGCTTGTAGTTGTGGAGGCAGTAAGAGAACTATCTAGACTCCGGATTTAACTAATTTCTTCTAACTCATTTTTCCTATGCTGAAGGAGTAAAAATACAGTTGATTCAATTCATTTCAGTAAACACTAATCAAGTGCCAAAGCTGTGGATACAAATAAGAAAAAGACAGACCCTGCCCTCAAGAAACTTAGCATCTATTTGGGGAAAACAACACTTAAAGAAGGCTAGAGAGGATGTTGAGAGGATGTTGGGGAAGATATCAGCAGGCACCATGTTGAATGGAATTGAAACCAAGCAGATAGAGCTGCAGATGGAAAGTGAAGAGTGAGCTGGAGAGTCCAGCTCCAGCCCTTTATAAAAGAAAGTTTTGATAGTTAAGTATCCCACTCTCCAATCTTCTAGTTAGAGGAGAGAGAAGGCTAAGAGAGGTGGAAGAGTCTCGAATATCCAAAGCTGAGTTAAACAGTCTGAGGAAGAGATTTCAGGTTATGCAAGTGTCATAATTATAAATTTGTACAATCTCTTTTTTAAACCCTTATCTTCCATCTTAGAATCAATACTATGTATTGGTTCCAAGGCAGAAGAGTGGTCAGGGCTAGGAGTGGGGTTAAGTGACTTGCCCAGGGTCACACAGCTAGAAAGTGTCTGAGGCCACTTTTGAACTCGGGACCTCCCATCTCTAGGTCTGGCTCTCAATCTACTGAGCCACCCAGCTGTCCCTACAATCTTTATTAAAGGTTTTTCTTCCTCTAAGATCTGGTTTCCTCTTGAGACAAGATCCAGACCTTCTTGTTACAAATCTGCCTGTTGTTGTCCAGTCATTTCAGTCCTGTCTAATTCTTTATTACCCCATTTGGGGTTTCCTTGACAAAGATACTAGAGTAGTTTGTCATTTCCTTTTCCAGATCATTTTACAAATGAGGAAACTGAGGAAAATAGAGTCAAGTGACTTACCCAGGGTCATAGAGCTAGTAAGTATTTGAGTTGGTATCTGAACTCAGATCTTTCTGACTCCAGGCCCCACACTTTATCTACTACACCTGCTAACTGCCTCAAATCTGGCTCTCTGTCTTCTTAATTGTCTATTCCAAGGGTTGGGTCCACTTCTGAGCCCCACCATGATAGCTCAATGCATTCTTTTTAGATATATCTTGTCCCCAAACTCGATTTTACCCAACATTTCTGTATGTAATAAATTTATCTTTATGTTTTATAAATAACTTTGTTTCCTCCCTAGAATCCAAGCTTACAAACATTCTATAATAAGAAGATGCTGCTAATCTCATTCACCTTAATCATCTTGGCTGGAGCATCTGCCGATCATAGCCCTGGTATTTGTCTTCTTGGTTTCTCTTAATGTCCATTTGTCATGGGTCACCACTGAATGGATAAGGAAAAATTTTCAGAGGTGAAGGAAGGGATGGGGATGAACTGAAAACTAAGGACTGGAAAAAACTCCCCAACAATCAGTAAGATTGTCTATTACAAAAAAGTAAAAAACCCTGCATTGTAAGTATGCAATGCCACCAAAACGCATAAGCACTAGAAGATAACAGAGATGCAGTTAAATTTCATGATTTGTGTGGAATCTGAGACTAGATCTTTCTCTCTCTCTGGTCCAATTACAGAAATTGGGGTGACTCCCAATTCCCAGTCAGGCATTATTATTCAATACAAATGAGCAGTTTAGATTGCATCTGAAACATAACAAGTAAAAAAAAAAACAACTAATCGCTTCTCCCTCTCCCTACAGTACTGCTGACTTAACCCTCCTCACTACATTTTCCAAAATGAATGTTTCCTGAAAAACCTCAGTGTGTAATTGGACATATCTGACCTTTCTTCAAAGATCATCATAGTAGAGATATTCTGAAAAACCTTTCCCATAAGTCAACATCCCAACCTTGAAGTTATTGATGTTACAGTTTTACATTATAGTCTAACATTCATACAATATATACTAATCTTACATAATATTATACAATAATCTTATAATGTATCCTAATGAGCAACTGTCTATATAAAGTGATACTAGATACCAGCAGGAGCAAAAAAAAATTGGCCATCTTAGGGGCAAAGGCAAGAGAATGTCACTCCTCCTACTCTTGGCTCTCATATATTTTGTTTATACCTCAGCATGGTTAATTCAGCTTCTCCAGAGCTCAACAATTTCTCAACCCCCAATCCTAAACACATAACATAGGTTTAGGCAAATTGTGAATATTTCCAAAGGATGGCTGAGCAGTGCTGCTCATCATTGCCAACTTTCAGAGTCCACTTCTTTAACCACTGAGGAAAAGCTTTCTTTCTTTCTGGAGTTGTACCACCATGGCCTAGTTTCAACATTTCATTAAGGATTGGTGGTTCTAAATTATGAACAAATATTGAGAGTCACTGGTATAGGGTTAAGAAAAAAAAACAAACCCCTACTTCCTTTTTGTTTGCTAATTTTTTTTCAATTATCATGGTTTTTCCCTCCTTCTACCTCTTCTCTTATCATTCCCACTGCCCCTCCCACCATGAGTGAAAAAAAGAAAACCAAAACCCTATAAAATATGCATAGAGAAGCAAAACAAATGTCCATATTGGTCATATCTGAAAATAGGTGTCTCATTCTGCATATTAGTCCATTCTCTCCCTAGAAGGAATTACACAGCATTTTTTTAAACCCTTACCTTCCATCTTAGAATCTATACTGTGTACTGGTTCCAAGGCAGAAGAGTGGTAAGGGCTGGACAATGGGGATTAAGTGACTTGCCCAGGGTCACACAGCTAGGAAGCATCTGAGGCCAGATTTAAACCCAGGACCTCCTGTTTCTAGGCCCAACTCAGTCCACTGAACCACCTAGCTGCTTGTTGGACAACATTCTTTATCATCAGTTCTCTGGAATTGTGATCGATCATTAATCATAGTTCTTAAAGTCTTTTGAAATTGTTCATTTTCACAATGTTTATATTAAAAAATTGTTCTCCTGATTCTGCTCAATTCACTCTGCATCAGTTCATACAAGTCTTTCAAGTTTCTCTGAAACCATCTCCTTCATCATTTTTTTAAAACACAATTGTATTCCATTTTATCCATATACTATGTTTATCCACATACTATATATGGATAGTATATGTCCATATACTATAACCATTCCCCCATTGGTGGGAAAATACTAAAAATATAAGCATACCTTTCTAGGATATGACTATGGAATAATGCTTTTCTTGCATTTAGAGTCTATCTCCAAAATGACAGTGTTTCTCAAATAAGTATTGCCCTATGGTCATGAAGATCCAGGTCCTATAATAACTTTGTTTTCTTCTTTCTTCTTTGTTTCTGACCTGGGTTTGCAGGCCCTGAGTTTGCTGATATTGTGTTCCTGATGGATAGCTCTGATCACCTGGGAAGCAAGTCCTTTCCCTTTGTGAGAACCTTTATAAGCAAGATGATCAACACTCTTCCCATAGAACCAGACAAATTCCGTATTTCTCTTGCCCAATACAGTGATGATCTATACGAGGAGTTCCTGCTCAACACCTACAAAACAAAGAATGCCATGATGAACCACATTAAAAAGAACTTTGATTACATTGGTGGGTCCCTGCGAATTGGCAATGCTTTAAAGAAAGTTCACACAACCTATTTCTCAGGGTCACAAAATGGAAGAGACAAGAAATTATTTCCCCAGATTTTAGTTGTCCTGGCTTCAGCCAAATCTGAGGATGATGTGGAAGGACCTGCAGAAGCCTTGAGGAGAGATGGAGTGAAAATCATATCCCTAGGGATACAAGATGCTTCTGAAGAAGACCTAAAAGCCATGGCCACTTCTCAATATCATTATAACCTGAGGGCAGCCAGAAATGTGGGCATGTTTTCTGAAAATATGACCAAGATCATTAAAGAAACGATAAAGCACAAGGAAGAAATACAAGATGTTGATGAAGTTGGTGAGTAAATTACCAAAAGTTATATGCAGAGATATCTGATTCCATGGAGAAATCAGAGTTCTTTAAAATTTTTTGAAAGCAGCATAGATAAAATATATCAGAATTCTATTTCTATATTCCCTGAAGCATTGCACATCCCTAAAAACAGAGTCAGTACTCAATAAGTGTTTGTTGGCTGAATACTTAATAGGTCCATGATCTTATCATGCAGACATTCCTCCCATTTGTATAAACTGTAATCCACTTACCTTTTTTTTTATCATGTGTGACTCTTCTCAATTTATTTCTCTAAGTCTTCCATATGTTTCCTAGAATTCTTTCTATATTTCCTAGATAGTAGAGCAATACTCAAACTCCTCATGTCTTATCCCTTTTTTGCTCTTGTTGTATGGTCAGCCTACTTTCTTTTCTGGTCCTACATGTCTTTGATCCTCTTTTTATAAACATTATTGTTGATTATATTCCAGAGCCTCATCTGTTTCTTTTTGGGTCATTTAAAATCATAGGTCTTTGAGGATAGTTTTGTCATATGATTTACACTATCTATCATTTCTTGGGAAAAACTAGTGTTAAGAGGATGGACTTTTGAGATAGTGAGCAGATTGGAGTCATTGAAAACACTGTCCAAATACCCAAACGTGATCTAGCTCCATCTCTTTTCTCTTCAATTATACATCTTATTCACTTTTTAAATGCAGCAGCTGTTTAAAATATGTATATGTTAAACTAATTCAATGGACCCATCAATCCAAATTCATGTTATAATTTAAGATTTAGCATTTATCTATTTTGTATTTCCCATATGGATGACAGGGTCAACCTCTTTTGAATAATGGTTAATTTCATTGAACTCATATTGTTTTCTAGGACTCAATGCAATCAACATAACACCATCTACAAACAGGAGCATCTATAATGATCAATCAAGAATCCCTCTTCAGGTTCAAATCTGTCCTCAGAAACTTCTAAGCTGTGTTACCTTGGGCAAATCACTTAACCCCATTTCCCTAACCCTTACTGTTCTTCTGCCTTGGAACCATACTTACTATCTATTCTAAGACAGAAGGAAAGGGTTAAAAAAATCCCTCTTCTATTTAAAGTTTGCTAAGCACACAGGATAGTTGAATTTTAGAATTGGCAGGAATTTTAGTAGTCATCTAGTCCAAGCAAAATCTTCTTATTAAAACACATGCGTAACAAGTGGTTATCCAGATTCCTTAGCACTGAAGTGTAACTGAAATAAATGATCCCCTGAATGATCCTTCTTTTTGTCTTGAAACTTAGTGATTTTTCTAATAAAGTTATCTCAGTGATCCCATCTGTCTCAAGATCTTGTATGATCTTCATGTGTGAAAAACACCTTGTTGGAAGAAAGATTTTTATGGCTATATTTTGCTATATCAAATCATATACTTTTCTTTAACTCTTACCTTCCGTCTTAGAATCAATACTATGTATTGGGTAGAAAGTGATAAGAGCTGGACAGTGAGGGTTAATAAGTTGCCCAGGATCACATAACTAGGAAGTATCTGAGGCTAGATTTGAACACAGGACCTCCCATCTCTAGGCCTGACTTTCAACTCATTGAGCCATCTCACTGCCCCCAAATCATATATTTAATTAGTAAATCTATAAACAATAGACACAAATAGATATTAGTTTCCTTTAATCTTTGTTAATTGTGTGCCTATGCAAATGTGGTCCTTGGTCAAAAGTCATCTGCAAAAGCTTGTTTTTTTTTATCTCATATTTTCATCAAGGATGCTCTCACTGAGTGCATAGACCATTCACATTAAAATTTTCTAGAAATGAGGAAGTGGGCAGATTTTTGCTATAGCTGATTTCTTCCTGATCATCTTTCTGGATAGTAATGAAATATATAATCTTTTCCATTCTTTTGAAATCATCACCACTTCTAAATATATTGAAATATTGCTGTTTCCTTTAAAACTGTATTGCTTCCAGCATGGATTTATATATATATATATATATATATATATATATATATATATATATATATATATATATATATATTTGTTCTGTTTAGGCTCAGCTATATTTCTCAATTTAAGTCATTATCTTTACCAGTACCCCCAGTGAGATGGGGGAATCCACATGAAGTGATTCTACATTTATTGCTAACAAGAATAAAATCACCAAGGGGAAACTTAGACAATCTGTTTCATTTCACATATAGTTGTTAACCAGCTTTTGGTATCATCTACAGACATTTTTCAGATGATTGGACTTGACTGCATCTCAAGATGAGCTCTATGGGCTCACTTACTCCTCAACTTCTTTTGACTGTTTTATGAGGTGATATTAATGGTAACCTTCTATAATCTTGTGCCAGGAGATTTTGCAGATGCATTTGTATTCTAAAATATTGTTCCCCTTACTGTCCTCTTTACTATCTCTGCTTGGCAAAGAAAGCAAATATTTGTTGCCTGAGGCAGTTACTGAACTTTCTCTTTCTCTTGTTGTGGTAGTTGTTTTGAAGAAGTTAAAGTTCTCTAAGACATAGTATCTCTAGGAAAGAAGAAAGGAAGGGAATACATTTATATAGCACCTATTATTTGCCAGACTGTGCTAAGTACTTTACAAAGATTATCTTATTGAATCCTTTCAACAACCCTGGGAGGTAGGTGCTATTAGTAAACTCATTTTATAGTTGAAGAAACCAAGGCAGATAGAGTCTAGGGACACAGCTAGTAAGTATCTGGGGCCATATTTGAACTTGTCTTTCTAACTCCAGGACCAGTGCACTGTGCTCTAAGGCACTCCCTACCTACCTCTTTAAAGTTGATGGTATCCATCTTGAATATTCTTCATTTAATCTCTTTGTCAAGTAGTGATAGTGAACATGGAAGGAAAAGGAAACTCCATTTTAGATGAGAAATTCATTTGCAATACCATTTGATAGAAGGGACCTTTTGGCAGAATGACAAGTTGGGTTGGAGCTGCTTTACTAGAATTGCATTATTTTGCTTTTTAATCTACATTATTTCTTCTGCAGTGGAACGAGTACTAGATTTAGAGTCAGTTTTGGTTTCCACTCATATCTTTTCCATTTGACTATGTGAATGTCGGATTTGAACCCAAGTCTTATGGACTCTAAATACCAAATAAACTTAACCAATATCTTAAATGCCTTTTGACTAGCTGAATATTGCCTTCTCAGAAGGAGATAAGTGGGACATGTTAACCTTTGGATTCTTCCTTTCTCCTCACAGTATGTGAAAGAGATTCCATGACTGACATTGTCTTCCTACTGGATGAGTCCTTGAAGGTCAGCAGGAATTTAGAACACCTTCAGAAGTTCCTGGAGAACATCACAGCCTCCATGGATATAAAAGCAGGTTGTACCAGGATAGGTATACTGAGTTTCAGTGATGAGACAGAGGTGGTGACTTCTCTGGAAAGAGGCATGACCCATGATGAGATTATACAGGCTATTAGGAGCCTGTCTCTAAGGGATGGCAAAGCCTACATTGGAGCAGCCATGAAGAAAGCCAGAGAACTCTTTAGTCATAGCAGAAAGGCCCAGGGTGTGCGACAGATAGCCGTCCTGGTCACTCATAGATCATCAGAAGATGATGTGCATGAAGCAGCTGAGGACCTTCTGCTGCAGGGTGTGTCTATCTTTGGCATAGGGATTAAAGGCTATAACATCACCCAATTCAACCAGATGGCATCTTACCCTCCAGATCATTATATTTCTGAACAGGAGAGCTATGCAGACCTGGAAATGTACACTGAAACCCTTCTTAAAAAACTCCAGTATGAAGTACAATACAGGACATCTGTCCAGTATGGACAAACGGAACGTTACAGGACAGGTATGTCTTCAATTCCACATTTTCCATTTCTTTCTGGCATAGTTCCCATACTAGTTGCCCTAGGGGAAAATGTATCTATATCAAGCTTTGGTAAGTTGTTATTGAAACAATTCATTCACAAAATTACTGTAACTCCCAGACTGCACCAGACCATGATCAAAGAATAAGAGGGTCTCATCAGTCTTGGTGTAATTTTAAGCTATTAATAATAGAGATACCTGTATATTAGCTTTTTTTTACAATTGCCATGTTTATTAAAAATGTAACATTTATTTTAAAATTTTTGGTTTTTTTTTACAATTATCATGTTTTTACAATTTTGATGTTTATTTAAAAATTTTTGAGTTCTAAATTATCTACCTCCTTCTAGTCCCTCCCCTACTCACTGAAAAGGTAGATGATATGATACCTATCTGTATAATCTTTTTGAAAGGTTCTTTGTCATCAGAGATGGCTCTCTGGAGGAGAAAAGAAGAAATGGAATGGAAACAGAGGGAAATCGAGATGATGTAAAACTAGAAGATAATGATAAAAAACCCATTTAAGAAAAAAAAGAAAAACTTTCTAGCAATGCAATAAAAGTTAGGGGAAAATTGTTATACTCTTTGATGGAATAATTCAGTTGTTGGGAATAAACCATGAAAGTATTATCATTAACAACACCGAAGAAAGATATGCATTCAGAGATTTTTCATAGAAGCATTTATTAGTAATTAAAAAAAACCTAGAAGAATCACAATGCCTTACAAAAGGGAAATTCTCAAATAAATTTTGGTTGAATAATTGGAAAAGAAATGGGCCTATGGTTTTTTGGGCATAGTGAATTCTTAGATGAGGATATTTCTTCCACCAATGAAAATCCACCTTTCCTGCAATTTATAATCTTATAAAATGCATAAAAATACAAACTCAAAGGGTCCTTGACTTGGGGGGGGGCTGTCTAGGAACTTAAAAAATGATAATCATTTTTAAATGTAATGTATTTCCTTTAAAATTCTACGTATTTTATTTTAGACATTTAAGAATATTATTCTGAGAAGGGATCCATAAGCTTCACCAGACTTCCAAGTGAGCACAAAAATATATAGAAAGTTAAGGACTTCTGTTTTATGCTTTGATTTAATTGAAAACTATTAACAAGGGGACAACTAGGTGGCTCAGTGGATTGAGAGCCAGGCCTAAAGATGGGAGGTCCTAGGTTCAAATCTGTCCTCAGATACTTCCTAGCTGTGTGACCTTGAGTGAGTCACTTAACCCCCATTACCTAGCCCTTACCACTGTTCTGCCTTAGCACCAATACCCAGTATTGATTCTAAGATGGAAGGTCAAGGGTTTTAAAAAATTAACAAGCAAGCATAATTGGCAGCATTCATGTTTAATCTTAAATTCTTAACCACCACATACCAATGTTTAGCATATATCTTGCCCAGGAAGAGAATTTAAAATAAAACAAAGGAGAATTGACTGAGAACTATTTGAAGCCATTTCATTTCACAGGATTTTTCTGAGCCGGCCATTTTCATCATTCTTTCATATACCCTCTGGAAACCATCCTGACCACTCCCTTTAAATACATTTTTGGACAATCAAGTAGCCTTCCTATGTTTATGTTCTAGACTTTAAAAGGAAAAGTCCTTTTCCATACACTACTGGAGGAGAAAAATTAAGAATTTCCATGGTCATAAAATGTGAAAAAGTAATTAAGCAACAATGACTTGGTCACCCATATTTTTCCTTTAATTGGACATCACTTTTGCACTCAATTTTTTATTTTCTAAAATGAATAACAGCTTCAAAAATTCACTCTGTATTTATTTTAACTATATCTTGTACTTTTGTATATGTTTTATACCCTCCAACTCCTTCAGGGCAGGGACTGTTTAATTTTGCCTTTGAATCCCTAGCAATTTACATGGTGCCTGGCACAAAGTATGTGCTTAATAAATATTTTATTTGATTGTTTAAAAAACTTAGCCTCCCATTTGGACACCTGACTAGTTATGCTTGTAAATGTCTCTCTCTCCCTCTCTCTTTTGAAAAATTCTTGCCTTCTGTCTTAGAGTCGATAATAAAACTTGGTTCCAAGGCAAAAGAGCAGTAAAGGCCAGGCAATTTGGTCACATAGCTAGGAGGCGTCTGAGTTCAGATTTGAATCCAGTACTTCCTATCTCCAGGCCTGGCTCTCTGTCTCCTGACTTGTGTAGGTGCCCTATATCTCTTAAATACAATCTTAGTCCTTTTCCATTCACCAAATTTTAGAGTAACAGGGAGTCTTTAAGGTTCAAAGGATCTCCTTTTCCACTTCTACATGACATTATGTAAAAGATCCAGAAAGCAGAAAAAAAACCTCTTCTTTAAAACTTCCAGGGACCAATCTGGATAGCTCAGTGGATTGAAAGCTAGTCCTGGAGACATGAGGTCTTGGGTTCAAATAAACCCTCAAACATTTCCTAACCGTGTGACCCTGGGCAAGTCACCTAACCCCCTTTGCCTAGCCCTGACCACTCTTCTGCCTTGGAACCAATATATAGTATCAGTTCTAAGATGGAATGTAAAGGTTAAAAAAAAAAACAACTTCCTAAACCTTAATGTTTCTCCCCAGATTCTCTTTCTGAGTACACCAATGTTAACAGTGAATAAACTTTTCTTTTCTTACAGGTTGCATTGAAACAGAAAAAGCTGATATCTATTTTCTCATTGATGGCTCAGGAAGTGTTGAAGCTTACTTCCAAGAAATCAAGAATTTCATGATTGAGGTGACACAAATGTTTAATGTTGCTCCAGAGAAGGTCCGGTTTGGAGCAGTGCAATACTCAAGCACTAATCAACGAGAGTTTGGTATTGGCACATACTCTAACCTGGTGGACTTAAGCAAGGCCATTCTCAACATCCGACAATTGGGGCACCGAACAAACACAGGAGCAGCCCTGAGTTTCATGCTAGAAGAGATAAAGAGTTCCAAAAAAAAGCAACATGACTATGTCCCCTGTCATCTCCTTGTCTTGACAGATGGAATGTCCGATGATGAAGTTTCAGAACCAGCCAAAAGACTAAGGGAGGAAGGTGTTATCATTCATGCAATTGGTGTCAAAGGAGCTAATATAATAGAGCTGAAAGACATAGCAGGGTCAGAGGACAGAGTTAAATTTGTGTATAATTTTGAATCTTTAAAAAGTATAAAGGATGAAATTGTTCGGACCATCTGCCATGAAAGAGGTAAGTGAGAGTACTTCATCCCATACATTTCTTCACAAATGGCCTCCAGATGATAGATGATCAAGGTAGGAAAGAACCATGATGGTAATATGGCCAATCGAGGCTTGATATGAGGAAAAACTTCCTACCAATTAGAATGATCCATGAGAGGAACTGGAATGGGCTTCCCAAGAAGATTATAACCTCTTCCATCACAGAGGTCTTCAAGCAATGGCCAGATCATTACTTGTTGGGAATGTTTTATAGAGAATTCTTGTTTAGAATCAGTTTGGATAATATCTCCTTTTGAGTTTCAATTCCAAGATTCTGTGATTCTTTGAAATTTAAAAGCAGATTTATGTGTATTTATGTTAAAAAAATTCTCCTTGGAAAATTCAAGAAAGGGGGCAGCTAAGTGGCTCAATAGATTGAGAGCCATTCTTACTTCAGACACTTCCTAGCTGTGTGACCCTTGGCAAGTCACTTAACCCCACTGCCTGATCCTTAATTATCTTCTTCCTTAAAACCAATAAACAGTATTGATTCTAAGATGGAAGGAAAGGGTTTAAAAAAATAAAGAAAACTCAAGAAAATGACATTGTAGAATAATCATAATGAATAATATTTTTCTATTACATCAGATTCTCCTTGGGAGATGATGATTAATTTTAGATGTAGCATACACTTTTTCAAGCCTTAAGATACTTTTCTTTCTTTCTTCAACTATCCCCACTCCTTGGAATACTTTTTATTGAGTTAGTGTATCAGAGAGTTGACATAAAATTTGAATTGATTTTTATAACATGATTTAATGTTTTAATGACATTTATCTTTGATGTCTTTTTGGTCTGAAAATGGTCACCTGGATTAACATCAATTGTTTTATTTTTTTAATAACCTACAGACTGTAAAGACAAAAGAGCTGACGTCATGTTTCTGGTCGATAGTTCTGGGAGCATAAAAGCTCCAACCTTCCAAAAAATAAAAACATTTATGAAAAACATGGTGAGCAAGTCTCATGTTGGCTTTGATCAAGTACATTTTGGAGTTGTTCAGTTCAGCAATGTTTCCAAGGAAGAATTTGGGCTCACTGAATATATGACTGAAAGAGACATTTTTGATGCAATTGACAGAATGAATTTTATTGGAAATAAGACCTATACGGGGAAAGCACTGGAGTTTGTGTCTAGTTACTTTGAACCCTTGAAGGGAGGACGTAAAGGTGTCAAGAAATTTCTTGTCCTCATCACCGATGGGAAGTCACATGACTCCATTACAGAACCAGCTTTACTTCTTCGGAATAAAGAAGTTGTCATCCTCTTGGTCGCCATCTTCCGGTCAAAATCACCTCAGCTAGAGGATATCACTGGGGATCCCAACTTGGTTTATTATGTTGAGAAATTTGATGACCAAAAGCTACTTGAAGATAAGCTGGTTTTTGATCTATGCACTCTCAATGGTAAGTGGCCCCATTTTCATGAAAATAACTTGAATGAAATCCCCTAGAAAATAGGATGTTAATTCTTTTTAAATGACTTTGGGAATAATGATAAAAATCATAATCATGATAATAATAAGCTAGAATCATAATTCTGTATCAGTCCTTGGACACAATTAAAGCTACCTTTGGAAAAATTCAACTTTTTTCACTCTATGTGTGTTTTAACCAAGGCTCTGATACTCCTGGGTATTAGGAATTAAGAATTTGGCCAAGTAATATCATAAAGCATGAGGGTGATGGAGGAGGGGGGAGCATACTGACCTAGAACCTGACTTTGATGTTTCCTAATGTTTTTCTAAGAGTTAGTTACTAGCTTTAGATGATACACGTTGATGTAGCATTAAAATATAAAGACATATTTTGAGAGATCCATGAGTAATATGGTGTCAGAGATGGAGTGATATTATCCCCTTTTAGCTTTAAGTTCTCCACTTCTTTTCCATTGTAGATGCATTCTTCTGTAGATGATCTGAATGTAGATTTCCCTCTCTAGTTTGAAAGATTTTATAATTATCCTCTAGTTGAATCCACAGAAGAGAACAAGCTATAATTTCAAACCATTTCATGTTTTTCTCCTTTTAATACTAGCATGTAGTTATTTATAAAATATGTCATGTTAAGCTCATTGGCAGCTAATGCTAAAGAGAGCAATCAAAGCTATATTAAGCAACATACACATTAAAGGCAATTGTGAGTTTGCCTCCTGAGGCTCGCCCACTTCTGAGAGAAAGGGAGGACCCAGTGATGTATTGGGGCACCCCTGATTAGAGAATTAAGACAACAGTTCTGTAAGTTCAATATCTCAGACACAAGGCAAGTTTGACCCTGTGACCATATGTCCTTTCTCATATATGTGTATGTTTTTCTAGGTATGAATGAATAAAGTGTCTTATTTCATATGTTGACCTTCAGTTCCTAGTAATTAGATTTTCCTCAAATATCAGTTTAGAAATAGCACAGTAATTTAGTGAATAGACCACTGAAGGGGATGTCCACAGGAAGGCAAAGGAAAGAAATAGAACAACTTAGTGAATAGATCACTGAAGGGGAAGGCAAAGGAAATACCCATATTCTATACGGGTTCTTTGGAAGGAACTCAGGGATATTTAGTCTGGAGAAAGATCCAGAGTGGACGCCACAGACAGCTGTCTTCAAATATTTCAAATACTCAAAAGGTCACTCTTTTAGAAAGATTTATTTTATTTGAGCCCAGAGTTCAGAAGTACGAAGAGTGGCTAAAAGTCATCTTGAGTTTTGATCTCAGGAAAATCTCACCAACAAGTAAACGTTGCCCACGTTGCCTTGGGAGGTCAATTTTTCCCTCCCTGGACATCTTGGTGACCACCTCTAAAGTATTTTGTGGTGGGAGTACCTTTTTCTAGTATAGGTTAGGTTAGAGTAAGGGGTAGCTGAGGTTCCTTCCAACTCTGGGATAATCTATTAAGTGCTTATCTGGGCAGTTTTCTATCATGAGAATCGCTTCTTCCTAGCAGATGGTATAGGTAGGATGTGGACTACATGGCCTTTACTATACAAAACCTTTCTTCTTTTTGCAGAATGCAAACAGTTTCAAGTGCTAGACATCGTATTTGTGCTAGATGATTCCTCGAGCATAAGTGAACATCAGTATGAGAGCTTGATAAACTTCACAACACACTTAGTGAAAAAGGCAGATGTTGGAAGAGATCGTGTTCAGTTTGGAGCCCTCAAATATTCAGATACACCTGAAATCCTCTTCTACCTTAATGATTACCACACCAAAGAAAGCATCATTGAGAAACTGAAGTTCCAGAGAAAAGGAGGAAATACTTTCACAGCCAAGGCTCTGAACAGGTCACAAGAGCTATTTACTGAGGAACGTGGCAGTCGAATCAAGAGAGGTGTAAAGCAAATGCTTATTGTGATTACTGATGGAGAATCTCATGATAGTAGTGACCTTGAGGCCACAGGCAAGACACTAAGAGGGAAGAACATCATCATCTATGGTGTGGGTGTAGCAAAAGCTTCGGAGAAAGAACTCTTGGACATAACAGGCTCAAAAGACAATTATTTCATGGTGGATAATTTTGAGAAACTGAAAGAAATTTACCTCCCCATTGAGAAAAAAGCTTGTGACGAGGCACTTGATGGTAAGTTGATATTTAAAAAAGAAGATGAGACTCAGAAAGGTTAAAAAGCAAAGCCTAGATTGCACAGCCAGGAAGTGTCTGACAAGGGCCTTCAAGCAGTTGTTTTGTTTTGGAGTTTCTTACTTCCCTTTACTTGGTGATCATCCCTGGTCCTTCATATCAGTTGTTTGTATAGTCATTAAAAATGGAAACAGTTAGGTGGCATCATAGTGCTCAGAATACTGGGCTTGAGTCATAAAGACCTGAGTTCAAAACTGGCCTCAGACACTTATAAATTGTATAATCCTAGGGAAGTCACTATAATTTCTGTATGCATCTGTTCCCTTAGCTGTAAAATGGGTTTAATACTAATAGTATCTATTTCCCAGGTTTGTTGTGACAATCAAATATTTGTAATTTGTAAATTTTAAAGCTATAAAATTTTAAAGCTATTACTATTTTTATTGTTATTTCCTCTTTCCCCTCATTCTCTGTATACTCAATTTTCTTTTTCTTTCATTCTCTCCCAACTTTGTTCTGTGGTGAGGGCATCTATGGCATATATGATGCCTGTGTTCAAAAAAGGTACTACTTCCTCTCTCCCTCCCTCTCTTTCTCTTTCTCTCTCAATATATATATATATGACATATAACTTTGTCTCCTTTTTTTCAGTCTGTGACATGAACAAGGCAGATGTGTTTTTCCTTTGCGATGGCTCTGATTTGGTAAGTGAACTGGAGTTCGGCAAAATGGTTTATTTTTTGGCAGACGTCATTGATAATCTTGAGGTCTCACCTCAAAACATACACATTGGGATGTCCCAATTAGGTACTTTTGGCCAGGAAATTCTCCACCTGAATGCTACCTTGGGCAAAGAAGAGCGGAAAGCTAAAATTTTGGCTACTGTAAGGCGCAGGGGAAGTCCTCAGCTAGAAAATGCACTTCTCCACATGAAGGACACATTTGTTTCTGGAAGCAGGATCATGGCTGGGGTCCCTCAGATACTGTTTGTCATCCTATCTGGGCGGCCTCGGGGAAGCACAACCAGAGTGACTAAGGCTGTGGAAAAATTGAGAGAGCTTGGTGTGTGTATCATAGCCTTGGGCATCGGGAATGTTCGAAATGATGAGTATCTCCATATTACCCACAACCCTGAGAAGATCATTACTGTGTCAGACTTTGATCAACTGAAGGAAGCAGTTATAAGAAAAAGGGCCGTCCGGGAAATCTGTCGTGACTGTCAACAAGAGAGTAAGTGTCCCCCTTTCTCACTGCTGTTTGTAGGTCATCCTATGATTCTATGTACATAGAAAAGGAATGACCCGCTCCCCCCAATACCTTGAAATGGTTCACACTGTAATTAGAATTTTCAATCATTAGAATTGTTGGGGGCCAGTTAGATGGCTCAGTGGCAAATGTTTATGAATCTATACGAACTTTGATACATTAGGAGTGGGGAACTCCAGAAAATAGCGACCAGGATGGTGAAAGACCTTGAATTTCAGGATTTAGAAGGATTGTTTAAAAGAGTCAAGCATACCTATTCTGGATAAGAGAAGATATAGGGGATATAGGATGGCTGTCTTTAAGCATTTCAAGGATTTATCATATGGAGGAGAGATTAGACTTCTACTGGTTGTTTGTCCCTGGAGGATGGAATCAGTAATCGTGGATAAAAGCTAAAAAAAATGCCAAGTCAGGTTTGATCCCAGAGAGAACTTCCTAACAATTAGAGCTGTCCAAAAATGGAGTAGGAGTCTCCAAGGAGAAGCTGGACTACCATTTTTGAGTATGTTATAGTGGGGATTCTTTTCATGGATGCTTTGGACTACATGATTGCCAAAATCTCTCCTATCGAATTCTATGATTTTGTAAATGGAGAAAATGCAGCCCTTTCAAATCTTGGACACTTAAAAAAAAAAAAGATAAAAGAAATCCATAGTTGTGTAGATGGCTGGTTCTCCACTTTCCCATCTCTCTTATCATTCCTTTAATTTGCATATTAACGGGTGATTTTCTCGCCTTCTACTTCCAGGTTGCTTTGTGGATACTGTTGTGGGCTTTGACATCTCAACCCATCATCCTGGGCAGACCTTGTTTGAGGGTCAACCACACCTTGAATCTTACCTTCCACACCTCTTAGAGTCTATCAACTCCCTAAGAGGTGTGAGCTGTGGAAGAAAGACCCAAGTCAGTGTGGCATTTAAAGTGAATGCTGATCCCAGTTTTGTATCTAGGTTCCAAATCTATGAAAAAACAATAATGGAAACTCTGGCACAGGTCACAGTCAGTGGACCTTCTCACCTTCATGTGGCTTACCTAGAGTCACTGTGGAGAGTATTTAATCAGTCCGAAACTCATGGAAAGGTAACTATTATTTTCTGCGTCCAAAATCTTGGTATTCTTTTTTCCCCACCCCTGCTCTAATTAGTTTTTAATTGTTATACTTTCCTTTTTCTCCTGTTTCATCTCTCTCTAGGTGATTCTCATATTTTCTGATGGTCTCAGGCATAAAACTGAAGATCTGTGGAGGCTTGAGGAGAAATCAGATGAACTCAGAAAAAAAGGTAACCAATTGAAAAGTGTCATGGGATTAATTCAATACCTTTCAACCTACATTCTAAGACTTCTCTAGATCTTGGCATCTACTGAATAAGTAGCAAATCAGATCTTTAAAAGTGTCCCATGGACTTCCTTTTCTTCTCCTATGCAGTCTTTTAGGGTTATGTTAGAGTTCTGTGTGAAGGAAATTGCAAGGAGTAAGTAGTTGGTTTCTTGTCCTACAATTGTACTTCAGGACCTGGTCTTGTTTCAGCTTAAATCTTTGTATTTGTTACAAGATCATACAGATTTGTGATTTCCCAGGAACCACATCTCTAGAAGGTTTGGTTCTGGATTTAGGTTTTATTCATTAAAATAACATTGACTTGGGGGCAGCAAGGTGGTTCAGTGGATAGAGAGCCAGGCCTACAGACAGATGGGAGGTCCTGGGATCAAATCTGACATCAGACACTTCCTAGCTGTGTGACCTGGGCAAGTCACCTAATCCCCATTGCCTAGCCCTTACCACTGTTCTGCCTTAGAACCAAGATACAGTATTAACTCTAAGATGGAAAGTAAGTTTTTTTCAATAACCCTTCCTTTCTGTCTTGGGATCAATATTGGGTATTGGTTCCAAGGCAGAAGAGCAGTAAGGGCTAGACAATGGGAATTAAGTGACTTGCCCAGGTCACACAGCTAGGAAGTGTCCGAGGCCAGATTTGAACCCAGGACCTCCTGTCTCTTGGCCTGGCTCTTAATCCACTGAACCACTCAGCTGCCCCCTGGAAAGTAAGGTTTTTTTAAAAAAAAATAATATTGGTTTGTTTTAACTTGGGCTACTTTTTGGGTGATTGTAAAAATATTCTATGATCATGCAATCCCAACTCAGTATGGAATGTCTGGAATCACCCTGGGCTTGCCAAGTGGGAATCTTTTCCTACTAAATTTAGTCTTTCTGTGTAGTCTGGAAAGGAATGTCCAGAAATTTGTCATTAACTTAAATCTCTGAAACTTCAGAACTTCCTACCCCTAACCCAACTGTGAGCAGCTTACTTTCTTCAACAATTGTTTAAGATTCACATGATGGAGAAACACCAGAAGTAGGAGGAAAGCAAGGATGCCCCATTACCCTTATTTGATATTTGAAACTATTATTTAATATAGTTCTAGAAATACTAGTAAATGAATAAGAAAAGAGAAGAAAGTAAAAATAGACAAAAAATAAAATCATCCCTATTTGCTAAGGACCAGATGGTTTGTTTAGAATATCCAAAGAAATCAGTGCAGAAACACTGAGATGATTAATAGCTTTAGCCAAGTGATATTCTACAAAATAAACCCACAAAAGTAAACAGTGTTTTTACATGAGAATAATGAAACCAAGAAGCAATGATAGGAATGGAAATCCCATTCAGAATAAATTCAGAATGCATAAATTAGCTGGGGGTCAATTTATCAAAGCATGCTCAACAATTGTATAGGTTCAATCACAAGATGTCCCATAAAGAAATTAAAAATTACTTAAATAGCTGCATGAATATTCAGTGTTCATGACTGGACTGAGCCAGTATGATAAAAATGACAATACAATCAAAGTGAATTCCCTATTTAAAGTTCCAACTAAAAATCCCATCTTCTACAGAATTTCCCAACCCTTCTTAATTTTAGTGCTTTCATTCTCTTAATTATTCCCTATTTGTTAATTCTCAAATGGAGAATTTCTGACTGCTAACAGTTATATGAGAGAATGCTCCAACTCACTAATAATTAGAGAAATGCTAATCCAATACTCAGTTAAGTTGAGTCTAGAGGGCAGTGGAAAGAGCTCTGAATTTGTGTTGCAAACCTGGTTATGCTACTTATTACCTGCAAGACTTTGGAAAAGTCATTCCACCACCATAGGTATCAGTTTCCTCATCTGTAAAATGAAGAATTTGAACTATATCTTCTCTACGGTCACTTTTAGCTTGAAATGCCATCAGTCAAAATCCATCATGAGCTTTGAAGAAAATCCTCTGTTTACATTTTCAATAAACTGTGTAAAACAAAAATGAACTATAGAATTCTTATTTGAGAGTTTTATTCCAGAAAGGACACATTTGATTTATTTTTGCCCAGAGAACTTTGAATATGAAGGACTGGTTTAGAGACTGGTAAACTCATTTAAGGACTGGCATATTCTATTAAGTCCCACCACAAATTTTATCCTTGAAGTCTGCATGGGGAAAAAGATATTCTTCCTTCCTTACAAGATTTAGGGCAGTTTAGTATAAAGGAAAAAGAACTGAGAGCCAGAAGAGGTTGTGTTCAACATTCAACTCTATTTTTATTTCTATTGATCACTTAATTTCTTCAAGCCTCAGTTTTATCATCTATAAAATAGAATGAATAATATTTGTACTACTGACTTCAGAGTTTGTGGGAGGAGAGCACTTGGCAAATCTTAAATTAGCATTACAGAAATGTGAGCTATTTTTATGATTAGAATTGAGACCACAGATTCCTCTACTCTTTATGCTTATTTCTCTCTCTTTAATTCAGAGAAAGAATATCAGCTTATTGAGGTCAGGAAGTATATTTTTCCTTTCTATGTATGTCCCAAAACCTAGCACAATGCCTGGTAGATAGTAAGAGCTTAATAAATGTTTGTTGCATAATTGATTGATTAGTAGACATGAGTTAATTGTCACTACATAGGGTCTTATTATGAGAAAGACTTCTGTTTGATCATTTTTTTTTCATTTGATCCACTCATGTTTTGCCTCTGTTATTTATATTGAAAAGGGTTGATGGGTTTATTTGTTGTTGCCCTGAACACCACCTCTCAATACGAAGACTTTTCAACCTTTGAATTTGGAAAAGGATTCGAATATAGGACACATTTAAGCCTTGGGATGAGAGACCTTAGCAGCACACTGACTAAGTACTTGGTGAGTTACTTCGGTTGTCCAAAGTTAGGATGATTTAAACATTTGTATTAGAAGTGCTAAAGGTCTGCCTTTTTTTCCATATTATATAGTACTTCACATTTATTTATTTATTTATTTATTTATGTTTGTTGTTTATATTTTTTATTTATTTTGTTAAACATTTCCCAGTTACATTTTAATCTGATTCTGGGTACCCAGAATGAGTTTGATACCTCTGCTTTATTGAAAAAAAATTTTAAATATTTTCCCATAGTTACATGTTTCATGTTCTTTCTCTCTCACCCAAACCCCCAAACTCCCCTTAGTTGACACACAATTTCCCTGGGTTTTACATGTATCATTGATTAAGCCCTAATTCCATATTATTGATAGTTGGACTAGGGTTATCGTTTAGTGTCTACATCCACAGTAATATCCCCATCAGCCCATGTGTTCAAGCAGTTGTTTTTCTTCTGTGTTTCTCCTCCCACAGTTCTTCCTCTGAATGTGGCTAGTTTTCCTTCTCATAAGTCCCTCAGCCTTGCTCTGGATTCTTGCATTGCTTCTAGTAGAGAAGTCTCTTTTATTCAATTGCACCTCAGTGTATCAGTCTCTGTGTACAATGTTTTCTTGGATCTGTTCCTTTCACTCTGCATCAATTCGTGGAGGTCTTTCCAGTTCACATGGAATTCCTCCAGTTCTTTATTCCTTTGAGCACAATAGTATTCCATCAAAGGGTTTGCCTTTTATTGGCTTTGGTTCAGTGAGTAGCCAGTGGTCCTTCTGATGCCTCATAGGGAGTGTTGACCCAAATATTTTTTCTTCCTTAACCTTTCTTTCTTGCCAACATCATAGTAAGCTACTCAAATGCAGATAGGATGGCAAAATAGAGTAGCTTTGTGTTAACAAAACCTCACATACAATAATTATTCCTAACCATTCTTCACATTTGACCAAGATAACTGGAACCATCTTGGTGGATCAAAGGGTATTAGTCAGTCAATAAGCGTTGGTATTAAGGAACTATGCTAAGTACTTGGTACAAAGGAAGGCAGAAACAAATCTTGCCCTCAAGGAGATTACATTCAAATGGGGGAGGCAACATAGGAAATAATAATCTAGAAAGTTTCTGTTCATCGATGACACTGTTCCCTCCCTATGGGGACAAGCCTTTCTTCCTCCAAGCAATCTTCCTCCTGCCATCTTCAATATTAATAATCTCAGCCCTGATGATCTCATTTGGGGGGGTTCTTCTGATGATAAATTTCCCCAATGTAAAAGATGATTTTGTTTTTACTTTTTACACACAATTATTTCCTAAACTCTGTGGGTGTGAAAAGAATTATGGAAGCAGTAATAAGCTGACTAGACCAGTTCTCCATACATGGAAGGGGTTCCAGGACCCTCCATGGTGAATTGTAGCTATGAAGATCAAACGAGATAATCTTCATAAAATTCTTAGCATAGTGTCTAGCATGCAGTAGATACTATATAAATGCTCATTTCCTTCTCTTTCTAAAAAAAATGATTCTCACTTAATTTTTCTCCTCTAGGACAATATTGCAGAAAGACATTGTTGCTGTGCCCTTTGCAAGTGTTCAGGGGCTCCCGGGTCACCAGGATCACCAGGACCAAGAGGCTCAAAGGTGCTTCTAGAATCTGGATTTTTGTCTTGTTCTGATCTGCCTGTGACCAAGTTCCTTTTGCCTGTGCTGCTACCTTTTCCTTTGGATGGTGTGCCAGGACTGCTATGGAGCACAGTTGACTCCTGCTATAATTGTTGTGTTTGGTTGATTCTCTGGTCTTCCAGCCAGTGATTTTTAGATAGAAATGGAGTCTCAGAGTACCGTCTTTGATAAGCCTCTGAGACCAAGACTCATCACCAACCTCCAATGACTCAGTGACTGCAGAGAGTCTGCAACCCCTAAAAAAGCTGAACAGAGCCCTTCAATAGGACCCCATTCCCCAGGGGTTATCAGTTTGAATCCTGAGTGCTATTTACTGCCTCTGTGGTCAGGAAAATTCATTGGTTGCCCTTGAGCCTCAAGCTGTTGTCCAATATCTGTGTGCTAAATTATATATTTTTTTTAATTTTTTAAATTAAGAATTTATTTGTTTTCCTTCCCATCTTCTGCCCAACCCCACTCCCCCCACCCGCTTGAAAAGAAAAAAGAAAATCCATATTTATAGCAGCATTTCTAGTAGTGGTGAAACTAAAGGGGCATTCATCAATTTGGGCAATGGCTGAAATTATTATGGTATGTAAGTATAAAGGCAATGTTATAGCACTATAAGAAATGATGAAAAGGTTGGCTTCTGAGAAACCCAGGGAGTCTTTTACTAAGTTATAGACTGTTGGGAAGAGGTATTTCCCTTCACTTTTATGTCTAATCACATCATTTAATGAGAACTTGCATTCTCATTCTTTTTGTTTTTAAGGCAAGAAGAAATAAAAGTGATAAATAATGATCCCTCCATGTATTTCACATATATGGCTTGACCAAAATAGTTCTTATAGACACCAATAGGGTGTTCTTGCTGTATTGTACTCTTAGGTCTATGATTTCCCCTGCTGCTAGATGAAATGAATGTCCTAGAATCTGAAGCAGGTTAACATAGGATTTAGAGCAAAAAGGGCCCTCAGGCACCATCTAGTTCAGAGACTCCTAACTTTTTTTGTGTTATTGACCATCTAGGCAGTTTGGTGAAGCTCGTGGTCCCCTTCTCAAAATAATAGTTTTAAATAAGTGAAGGAAATACTAAATTTCAATTAGAGGTTAGTGGGAAAGGATGTAATATTTTTCCTATCCACATTCATAGACTCCCATACAATTTGTCCACAGATCCATTGGGATCAGGGGAGGTCTACTGATCTCTGGTCAAGATCCCATAATCTAATCCAGTGCCTTGATTTTGATTTTTTTTTTCAGAAAAAAAATTGTGGTTAAGTGACTTGCTCAATGCCAGGCAAGTAATAAGTAAGAGAACTTGGATTTGGACTGATGTTGTCTGACCTAAAATGCTAACCAACATTTCTATAGTGCTTTAAGGCTCAAAGTGTGGTTTAGTTACATCTTCTCCCATCATGGACCATCCTACAATAGAATAAAAAACATGAATGAACTTAAAAATGCCATCTTCTAAAAGTGTGACTGACTGACCAGTCCATTCTCTATGCCACCCAGACACCCCGAGGAAGCTAAAATGAGGTGTTTCACTCAAATTCTTAATGATTTCATAGTTCAAATCAATGACGATGATTTAAGTGCTCTTCTTCTTTCTTCTTCCACAGGGATATTGGGGTCAGAAGGGCAGCCGTGGCCACAGAGGAGAAGAGGGGGATCCTGTGAGTTATTACAACTCCTCATTGATTGCTTCTCTTTCAGGAAAGACTATGGCATTCCAAAAGTGCACTTTTCTCTTGTTTGCACATTTGAAAGGATTTAAACATGGTTCCATAGAGCCTAAGGACATGTTAGCACAGTATTCTTAACTCAATGGATGGGACCAAGCATAGGTGTTCCCCACTTCCATGCATTTGCCCAATACTATCATGAACATGAACATGTTCACTTTCCTGCCCTAGATCATAGCCCAAGGTAAGGTCATTAAGGAGGACATTAGGAAGAAGATGAATCCAGTTGCATTTGAGGTGCCAAAACGATGCTTGCTAAATATCTCTACCTGAGCATTTTTTGACACCTCAGAGGAAAATAAAGTCACAAAGAGTCAAAAAGGACTGAAAAGCAACTGGACAACAACATATGTGTGTATGTGGGGGGTATTTGTTTGAATATATATGTCTTATATACATCTATTCATATATATATAAATATATATATAGTGCTTGGTAAACATCAAACAATTAGAGGGAAAGAACATATCACATCATCAAAAAAATTTAGTACATGATGAAACAGGTATACAGGTAGAGAAATACAGGGAGTAGGAGCACGCATTTTACAGATCATATCTTGCCACCATCAAGTGTGAGTGGAGCAACTAACCCTTAGTTCCCAAAGTGGCCACCCCACTTGACATCAATTATTCCTCCACATGGTTTTACGTATCATGGTTCCCCATCACTAGGAGTCTTATTCTGTGCAAAGTCCTCTCTGACTTTGAGAATTTGGTTTCATGCAGCTATGACCCTACAAATGATCCCCTTCATTAACGAAGGATGCCCAAAAAAGCTTTATGGGACTGAAACAAAGGTTTGCTGATGGGCAATGCAAACAGTGCTGATGTCTGTTGTTGTTTGGGACTGGGCTGTTCAGTGATAGGCTCAATACTCATTCAGGAAATTATTTACGTGAGAACTTTTGAAGTTCCTGTAAATTTCTCTTCAAATGGAGACATCCCCTTCTGCTGCATCCTGGAACATCTTGTTTCTAATAAAATATATTATAGGTTTTAAAAGTACACAAACACATTAGATTGGAGAAGAAGTGGGCTCCTTGTATTTAGGTTTTGAAACATAAGCATGTAGCGTGATCATTCCTTAAATTCCTAGTGTCAAGCAACAGCTTCTTGCTTTTCAGGTCTGATTATTTGGGACAAGGTTGAATACTTTCATTTACAGCCCAGTCACTGAAGCAAAGCATGTGGTGGTAGTCAAATTGTGTTATCACAGCCAGAGCTGTGGTCTCTTTGATTGGGGAAAAAAGAGCTGTCTTCCCAGGTCTCTGTGGGAGAAGAGTGCTAGGCTGGAGACCCAGGCTCTGGGCAATAACTAAGGGAGGTAATCAGTGGGGCAAAAGATGACTCCAGCAGTAAGTAGTAAAAAAATCTGAAAGACTAATACGTGCAGAAAAAGAAAAACAAAAGAAAGACGAACATACATAAAATTAGCCTACCTTTCCTGGTGTACCAAAAACAGCCTGCAAACACAGGAGATTAGAGCTTATTGTATTTAGACATTAGAAATATAAGCTTCCAGCTAAATCATTCTTTAAATTCCTAATGCTAGGAATCAAAATGCCCACTATCAGCAAGAAATAGCCCCTTACTTCTGTTCTAGTTCCTAGAGTTCCCCATGACTAGGGGATCCCACCTGGAGCTTTTCCCAGGGTACCAAAATTTAGAAGGTATTTGTAATCAAAAAGTAACCTAGGAACAACAATGGCAAGAATGTGTGGTTAAAATGAGAAACTCTGGAGACTTCTTCTCCCTGGAAGAGGAACCCAGGGGAAGTGTTCTGGACTTGCCCAACTTCCTCCTATCCTCCATATGGGCATTGGGGTATCCTGAGGCACACTTTCTTTTCCTTTCCAAACACAGTTTTATCTCAAGTGAGCTTCTTGGCCCAGTCCTTCTCCCCCAGCACTACTAGACTCATAATATCTCAGTTTTCTGATTGTTATGGCTCTACCATGCCTTTCTGCATTCAAAGTGGCATTGTACCCATTTGTCCCTCAGCGTCTTCAGATTCTTCTTGGTGTTTGTTTTAACCTGATCTCACTTGCAGAATTATGTTTTCATGGATAGAATGGGGGCAGAGTTGGGGATGAGGGAGAATGGGTACAGCCCCAGCCCCACACATTTTCTGGGATGCCCCAGACCACAGTGTGCTTTCAATTGAAGGTTGCCCATGTGAAAGTCTCTCACTCTAGCCTTTCCACAGTTCCTGCTGTCACATCATTCTCCATGAGCAATCTCTGCTCTGCAGAGGTCCCCCGACAGGCACCTGCTTCTTGTTTTAGCCATGGTCTTTCCTTTGGCTTAGTATGAACATTCCTGGGAGAGCCCTGGGAGGGTGGATACAAAATGGCATTACTTTGGCCATGGGAAGTGCCCAAGCTTCCATATGCATTCTTTGAGGGCACTTCTAAGGAAGCCTGGTGGGGCAGATAGAGAGCTGCCTTGGAGTCAAGATGACCTAACTTCAAGCTCTGCCTCTCACACATGCCATCCATGTGGCCCTGGACTAGTCACTCAGCTACTATCTGCTCAACCCAACTCTCTACAACCAGAAGAAGTTGCAGAAAACTATCTGTGCAGTTGTCCTGCACAGATAGAGGGAGTTTCCTCACCTGAGAGTTCCCTAAAGCACTGAAATCACAGGTTCAGCCTTTTTCCCTGTCATGGTAGAATTTCATTTACAGAGAGGTCCTCAGAGGTGAGGGAAGAGGCAAGGGTGGGGATGTGGTGACTGGCAAAGTTCTTTTGCACAGGCTTTACTGGTTGATGTGTTTACCTGTGAATCTGCTGTACGTGTTCAGGGCTTCCCAAGGCCCTGGAAACTCAGCAGAAAGTCAATGGGCAGGTTTGTAGAAGAGGACCATCTTTGTTTGAATGAATGGGATTTAGCTAAATATTTTGGTTGCTTTTCTCAGGGAACAAGAGGAGACAGTGGGCCAGAAGGAGGAAGAGGTGCTCAGGGATGTCAGGGTGAACGGGGTCTTAAGGTAAGAATCTTCTGGAAAGATTGTTTAAATTTCTCTCTCTCCCTCTCACTGTCCCTCTTCCTTTCCCTCTCCCTCCCTCTCTCTCTGTCTCTCTCTGTCTCTGTCTCTCTTCCTTTCTTTCTCTCTCACTCTCTGTCTATCTGTTTCTCTTTCTTTCTCCTTCCCCCCCCCTTCTCTGCCTTTGTCACACTCTGTCTCTCTCTTGACCCTTCCTGAAGTCATTATCCCTTTTAGGGTCTATACAGAGTAATCAATGTGTATGAGACCTTAGAGCATCCTAGTTTGGTAACTTCATCTATTTTAGGGTGAAGTTTTACAATCTGTAATAGAGAGTTCTAAAAATCCTTTGTGTCTCTATTTTCTAGCTATGTCTGTAAATGACTAGTGTTTAATCTCTTTCAGGGAGTCAGAGGAATGGATGGATTTAAGGTACAGTGAAATTTCCCTTCTAAATTTGATTCTTTTGAGTGTATATTTGTTCCCAAGAATGTTCTGTCAGCTATGGTCAAAAACTACATTTGTTAGAGAATACAAAGGGAATGACTTCTGACACTTGTTTCTTTTTTGATCTATCAGGGAGAAGAAGGAGATTTTGGAATTAATGGAATAAATGGAGAAGAGGTAAATTCCCCTTTCAGCCAAAACTCAATAGTCAATAATCAGCAAACACTTTTAAAGCACTCACTGTGTTCCAGGCACTACTCTAAGTACTGGGAATATAAATAATAAAAAGACAGTCCCTACCTTCAAGGAGTTTACATTCTTTTTTCCATATATTTATGTTTATTTCATTATTTATCAACCAATTACATATAAATAAGTTTTAAACATTTATTTTTTAAAATTTGAGTTCCAAATTCTCTCTCTCTCTTTAGTCCCCCATCCATAAGAATGCAAGTAATTTGATGTCACTTTTATGTATGAAGTCATGCAAAGTATTTCCATATTAGCCATATTGCAAAAGAAAAATCCAGACCAAAAAGAGAAATAAAGTGAAAAAAGTATGCTTCAATTGGCATTCAGAGTTCATTTATTCTGTCTCTGAAAGTAAATAGCATTTTCCACCATAGATCCTTTGGAATTGTTCTGGATCATTTTCTTGATCAGAGTAGCTAATTCTTTCACAGCTGATCATCTTTACAATACTGCTGTTACTGTATGTAATGTTTTCCTGGTTCTACTTAACTTCACTTTGCATCAATTCATGTATGTCTCCTGGGTTTTTCTGAAAACATCCTGTTCATTAATTCTTATAGCACAATAGTATTCCATCACATTCAGATACCACAACTTGTTCAGTCATTTCCCAACTGATGGGCATTCTCTCAATGTCCAATTCTTTGCCACCACCAAAAGATCTGCTTAAAAATTTTTGTATGTAGAGATCCTTTTTGCTTTTTTTATCTCTTTGAGCTGTAGACCTAGTATTGGTGTTGCTGGATCAAAAGTTACATATAATTTTATAGCCCTTTGGGTGAAGCTCCAAATTATTCTCTGGTTGAACCAACTTACAACAAAGAGTTTACAGTCTAATAGGGAAAGATAATATATAAAAGGGGTCTGAAAGGAGGAAGGTGCTGCCAGAGGATATGGAGGGTGATGTTCATGGAGGCAAAAGGAAATAAGGCAACTAATGGGATGTGAAGTTATCAGGAAAATTCTGAGCCCTGTATTAGAAGGAGAATTAGGGAGGCATTCTTTGCTCTGTCTTCCAGCACTTCAGTCAGAGGGAAAAAATAGCTTAGGGAGCTGAGGAGATGTCAAGTATCAAGGTAGAATCAATAGCCATGAAGATGAGATTTTAGGTGATGAGCCCATCTTTTTAGCATTAATTTGGCATCGAAAAAAATGGCCATCAAAAAAAATTTTTTTATTCCTTTTTACAGGGCTTCCGTGGAACTCCTGGGAAGAAAGGAGAGAAAGGTGATCCAGGATCCCAGGTAAGGTTTGCCAACACCTACAAGAAGTCAAGGCACTGTGGCTGTAAAAAATAGAACACTGGACTCAGAGTCAGGAAAACCTGGATCTGAATCCTTCCTTTTACTCTTACTAACTGTATATCCAAGTCCAAGTCATGAAATATCGCTGAGTCTCACTCTCTTCATCTGTAAAATGAAAATATTAGCATCAATAGTGAGAGACAACATGGTAAAGTGGACCCAGAGACAGTCTTGGAGTCAAGAAGGCGTTGGTTCAAGTCCTGCCTCAATCACATGTATAGGGGCAGCTGGGTAGCTCAGTGGATTGAGAGCCAGGCCTAGAGACAAAAGGTCCTGGTTTCAAATCCGGCCTCAGACTCTTCCCAGCTGTGTGACCCTGGGCAAGTCACTTGACCCCTATTGCCTACCCTTACCACTCTTCTGCCTTGGAGACAATACACAGTATTGACTCCAAGATGGAAGGTAAGGGTCCTAAAAACAAACAAACAAGCAAACAAATAAATGATGAATGATAAATAAACAAATGGATGGATGGATGGATGGATGGATGGATGGATGGATAAATAAATAAATAAACAAGCAAGCAAATAAATAAATAAATAAATGAATAAACAAATAAATAAATAAGTAAATGGATGAATGGATGAACAAATAAATAAATGAGTGAATAAATGAATAAATGAATGAATGAATGAATAAACGAAGTTAAAAAATAAAATCAATCACATTTGCAAATTTAACCTCGCAGTGTCTCAGGCACTTTAAGTTGCAGGTACCCATCTGGTTGAGGAAGTTTTCTCTATGGGAGCTCCCTTTGGCAATGAAATCACAGTTCTAGTTGTTTCTTATAATGTTGTAGGGCTCCAATGAGATAATGTATAGAAAGCACTTTGAAACTTGAAAGTGTTCTAGAAACATGAGTTATTATTTATTAATAGGTATATATTTATTTATAACATGTGAGTATTCTTAAATGTCTATGGCACAGGTAATTATCACAATGACAGAACAAATAATGTGTTTCTTCCCATATCTTTCAAGGATGATGCTTAGCTCCTGAATGGGATGAGAATTTGTAAGATAGAAGTAGCCAAAGAACTCAGTGGTATTAATGGGAGTCTATAGATTTCTTGTGACTTGGAGCCAGACGATTACCTCCAATATTTTTTCATAAAAAAGAAGAAAAGTCAGTGGACAAAAGGACCAATGAATAAAATTTGGTGATTGACATACATCCACTTAGCCTGAAAGCATTTACAGATGAAACTCCTGGGAAGACAATAGACACAAAATGGAATGGACCTGCCAGTATTTCTGTTTATCTAGTTTCATCATCCATACTGGTGGAAGTGCCATATCTGTGTTGCACCTCTTCAGCACCCAGTGTACTATGTAAGGCAGTGAAAATGGCATTCAAGGTGAAACTGAGAAAAATGGCTAGTCCCGACCACAGTGTAGCACAATTTAGAGATCAACTTTTAATATCTCTTGAAGAGACAAAGATTCCAAAAGAGTGTTAAAGATTATAGAAGATATTATTACTCTCCCCAAAAGGGAGTGTAGAAGGTAACCACCTACCCTTATTCTACCTTCTGGTTTCTATAAAGACTTTATGAGGGATAGCAAGGTGGCTCAGTGGATAGAGCCAGAACAGGAGATGGGAGTGGGAGGATGTGGGTTCAAATCTGGCCTTAGACACTTCCTAGCTAAGTGACCCCGGACAAGTCACTTAACTCCCATAGCTTCATACCTCTCTGCCTTGGAACCAATATGTAGCATTGTTTCTAAGATAGAAGGTAAAGGTTTTTTAAAAAAAAAGGCAATTATCTCCTGATGAGTGGCCCATGAGCTTAACTTTGTGGAGACTGTGGTATTCCATAATCTACAGTCACTAAGCATCACCCCCCAAAAAAAATTTTCTTTAAATAAGGCTTTGTTTCAGGGACCAAAGCAATGGAAAATGCATTATTTTCTTGATTTGACTTGTCACATTCCCATTAAAGAATCGTAGACCAAAATCAATAAAAGATATCAGGAAGATGAATAACCTTAAAAGGAAGTGGGACAGGTGTATTGGAGAATGGGAAACAACAGGTAAAGAGACCATTTTCCCTGTTGGTACTCCCCATAATGTCCCCATAAAGAGACTATGAGACAACTCTTATCCTTTTCCCCAGCAAAGATGGTTTGAATAAGGGTTACAGACCATGAGAAGGTGTGGATGATTTGTAACCTATACCCACAAATACATCGAAGTAAGCTAGCTATAGTTGCTGGTTAGAAAATACCAAAATTTATCCTTTAATAATTTTAATAAACCCCTGTTAGTTTGATACTTTAAAAATTATAGAAGGATCAAACTAGAGATGGTCTACAAGGTAATGTTTACCATATAAGCTGAAGTTTCCTTTTCTTTCTGAATCAGAACTAATTGTTTTGAGGATAGGGACAATATCTTCTTTATTTTTATATCTTCCTCATAATGCATTGTACTTAACAGGGTTTTAAAAATATTTGTTAAAAGAACAAGCAAATCTCATGTCTAGGGTAGGGTACAAAAGGCATTCACCCAACAAAAACAGCCTTCCTCACGAAAATTTTTTCACCTCGTAGCTTTCTCCTTTCCTTTCCTTTCCTTTCCTTTCCTTTCCTTTCCTTTCCTTTCCTTTCCTTTCCTTTTCCTTTCTTTTCCTTTCCTTTCCTTTTCCTTTTCCTTTTCCTTTTCCTTTTCCTTTCTTTTCTTCTTATAAATCATTATTTCTTGTCCTAGTATCAATTCAAAGACAGAAGAGTGGCAAGGACTAGGCAACTGGGGTTGTCACTTGCCCCATCTAGGAAGTATCTGAGGTCAGATTTGAACCCATATCCTCCTGGCTCCATGTCTGGTGCTCTACCCACTGTGCTACCTAAGTGCTTTTCTATTTTTTAATTTCTCCCTATATTAAGATAAATTTCTACCACTAGCAAACTGAGCCTGAGAACTTACCATAGACTACTAAAGCCATTGTCAGTATTGCTCTGGATGTCTGGCTTTGCAATGCCTAGCATAGTAGGCCCTTCATATATGACTAATAGCAAACCACTCTAATCTCTTTGAAAGAAAACCCCAAATAAAGGTTGAAAAGAGTTGGAGACTGAAAAATGGCTGAAAGGCCAAAATATTAGTTAATTGAGATAATGGCGTTTTGGAAAGCTAGTTTTCCTTTTCGTGTAGGATTTGTTTGTATTTAATATTCTTTAGGGCAAAACTTACTATATGATAAAGTTATGCATCATCCTAAAAACCCCCTGTATTCTCACTCAGAACTTTCTTGTTTTTAGGGAAGCCCAGGTACCAGAGGTGCCCCTGGTGTCCATGGTAGAAAAGGATTTCAAGGAGATCCTGTAAGTTTCAGAGGTTACTTTAGCTCTGTATTATATAGTTGGGACTCACATTCCATTTCTATCTCCAATGAAGATCAGGCTACAATAAATAAGCTCTGGAAAGAGCCCAGTTAAGTCTGAGAGGTTCTATGGGAAATAATATCTCTTCTAAACCTTCCATGGAAGGGAGATTAGCATGTCAGACAAAGTCATGCTGAAGAAATACATGGGAATTCATTACATTGATATGATACCATTATCTGTGATAAAAATTTCACCCATCATGCTATGGATATTAGGAAATCAGGATTTGACCTCCTTTCCTTTCTCATTAAGACTGGCTAGAGAAATTTGGCTTAAAATCAGTCCTGGGGGGAATGGGTCATTGGGAATTATTGCCAGAGTGTGTTCCTTTGCTTCAGAGAAAGCCTTAAAACTTTGAAGGAAGATTCTCTTTCCCTTAAGGGATACATTTATCTTTCCTATGTGTTCTTAGCCTGAGAATCCCTTCTCTTCCCGTTTAGCTTGTTGCTCAGAAATGACTATTGGATCTATTTTTATTGAGGATGGTATGAGCGTACCTGATCTTAAACTCCCTTTATTCAAAATTATAAAAAAAAATTATACCTAAGAAAATCTTAGTTTTACACCTTAACAGAAGGGAGCTGTTTTTAAGGTAGTTTAAGGTATTTAAGGTAATACACCTGTATTAAGCAGGAATGTATAGAGATCGGGGTCAAAGAAGCAGAAGAGATTGAGGAACTCCAAGGCCAAGCTGTTTGAAAGGGTCAGGGTTTAGGGTGAATTAGATTGTGAGTCTGAACTGGTCATCAAAGAGGGGGAGTGAGCTGGTGGTCCATCAATAACAGCACCAAGTATCTCCACAGACTGGCATGAACTTTAAAGAAGAAAGAGTGATAGTATCAGAAAGTGGCCATGACATCAACCCTTTCTCCTGGACCTCTGTGTCTTCTGATATAGAAAAAGAGCAACCACCCATAGAGACAGTGCCAAGAGAGATGGTGCCTTAGGAAGAAGCTAGATTTGGGGGGATACCGGAAAGTGGAAGGGAAGAGTTCCAGGGGTTCTGATTTCCTAAATTCAAAATAGTTCATTGGAGAAAAAACTATTAAATTCCTGGTCAGGATATTCTAGAAGAAGCCACACAGTCTATATTTGTTGACAATAGAAGAGAGTTCCAGAGGGCACGATGGACAAGGAAAGAAGATGCAGGATGAAGGAAGGGGTAGAGCCGAGGATACTCCGAGTAGGAAAAGTGATGGCTGCCTTTACCACCATTTTGCTGATTCTATGAAAGGTTTGTGGTGGTCCTACAACCTTAAGAAATAGCAAATGGAGATTCTATGAAAAGGCAGTCCAGCATCCAGGAAAGGAAGTGGGTTAGTTATCCATGGGATGAAGGGAAAGAAGAGAGGAAGCATAATGTTAGCATAGAGTTAGCATCTCAGGCAAAGTCCTAGAGAACTCATGCTATTTCTTTCTTTGTTTTCATCTTTCCGTAGGGTGAACCTGGACAGGACAATTTCATTAGAGGGCCTAAAGGAGCCAAAGGAGAGCAAGGAAAACAAGTAATATTTTTTTTACTTTTCCTACAATGATTCACTTGACTTGAAATTTATCTGATGACTTTAATGGAAACAAATACATGTATCTGTCTTTATACAAACTTAAAAATCATTCTAAAAGTTGTAGATAAAAATTTTCTTTAGAAATCAAGTTAAATTTGATTGGTTCTACAGGCTAGTTATTTAAAGGAAAACTATTAAGCAAAATCTCTCTCTTTATCTGTTTTATAAATTCCCATTATAATAAGGCAAGTGGATGCTATAGTAAATAGAGCACAAGACTTAAGAGTCAGGAAGACCTGAGTTTAAAACCTGACTTGCCCTGGATGAGTCACTTGCTTCATCTCTTACTACCAAGTTTACTCCTCTATAAAATGAGAATAATAATCGCATCTCAAATATGGGGTTATTGTAAGGCTCAAATGAGACACTATGCATTAAAATGCTCTACAAATTATTAAGTACTATTTAATCTACGTAATATATTACATGGACATGTGTATATGTGTAGTCTATATATCTGTATCATATTGTCTTATATTTCCTATATAGATATTATAATTCTATCTTTAAAGTACATTGCAAAGTTTAAAGTGCTTTTTAAGAGTTAGCTATTATTATTAATGTTTCTGATTTCTTAAATTCAGAATTGTCAATTGGAGAAGAAATCATTAAGTTTCTGGACAGAATAATCTGAGAAGCCACACACAGTCTAGGTTTTCAGGATTCCATGGAAAGTTCTGAAGTCAGAAGTCCTGGGTTCAAATTCTGCCTTACTCTCCTGTGTGACCTTGAGGAAATAATTTAATCTCCTTAGGCCTCAGTTTCCTCATCTGTAAAATGAGGGGGTTGGACTAGTCCCTTAAGTTTCTTCCTTTTCTAAGTCTATGATTTTAGGATCTTGACATATAACTTTCGGGTAGGTGTAATACACTGAAGAATTTTAGAATTCTGGGGCTTTGATGTTAGGGAAAGAGTATTTGACTCTGAAGCAAATGAGCACATCTGAATACCATATTTCCTTTCTAGGGCCAAAGAGGACAGAAAGGCGGAGATGGCCAACCGAACTCAAGAGGAAATAGAGTGAGTGATCATGAGCATACTGCATGCTTCCCTATCTTGGTACAGCTATTGTAGCTTAATCTAAAATGGGCAGTTATGATCCAAAACATAATTTCTAGCTTCTTCCTAGCATCTAGGAAAGCTGTTACTGTGTAAATCTGAAGAGATTTGGAATAAGTTTAGCTTTGCTAAAAGTCCCTTCTGTGCTGACCAGATGTTCTTTGAATTTTTCAAGTTCACAAAATTCCTGCAAAATGAGTAAAAACCTCTACTCCTTCCTACCCATTCATTCCACCATTGGGAAAAATCAATCAGGGAAGATTTGAAGAGATAAAAACAAGCTAGTGGCAGTGATGAATAGCTTTATGTAAGTTTGTTATGCTCTACTTACTATTAAGCCTAGTGTAAGTTGGGGTGAGGGGAAGAAGATTAGTTGTGTGGGTTTGGAGCTTTCTTTTTTAAGAGAAAATAATGGAGTAGGTGGATGACATTATCGCTTGGTGACTAAGTCCTCAGTGAAGTTAGTGATGACCTATTAGAACAGTTGGAAGTACTTCTAAAATACAGAGATCAGGAAAGAGAAAATTCATGTGTTCTTCATTAGAAATCACCCAAGGGGCAGGCAAAGGCTTCTACCTTGAGCTTGGCACTTTAGTTCAAGGGAGGAGCTGAGGCTACTTGGCTTCATTATCAATAACAAATTTTGGCACTTTTTCTTAGAGGCTCTACTGGACGCCCTACTCCATAGGGAAATGAACAGGAATAAATTAAGCAGAAATCTGGTTAAGTTCCTGTTGACCATGTTTATCTTCGATCGGAATTCTCAAGAGAAAATGCATATAATCAACTTAGTGTAGCTTTTCTCCTGCTTCTGGTGAAATTTCTTTGGATTTTTGCCCTATGTTGTACTGATGAATGTAAATCTAACCAGAGGAAACAGAATATGTAAGGGGATGTGGGGGTGGGAGAAAACAAGAAGTGAAGAACCTTCATTTAAAGAAGTTTTAAAGCAGATATTTATTGGCTTAAAAGGAGAAAATGTTTTCATTGAATGAATCTTGAGACTATCAGGTCATGAACTGTGCCACTTCAAGCAGAATCTTTCAGAGACTTTGTCAAGAGACAAGAGTCAGAAAAAGCTAGCTCTTTTTCTTCATCCCCATGATGCCTTTCTTGTCCCCTCCTATATCTATACCCTTATCACCTCATTTCATTCTCTCTCCTTATTAGCCCTATGTTTTAGATTATAAAAGAAAAGGCATATTCCTATAGTTCTCCCTGCTTTTTCCTTTAGGGTAGTGTGGGTCAGGGGGAGAGTTCTGGATCCGCAGTTAAAGGACCCAGTTTCAAATTCCAGCTCTACACATTTACTGAAATGTGTGACCTTGGGCAAGTCACTTAATCTCCTTCAGCCTCAGGCTTTCTAGCCTTCCAGCTGGAAATCTATAATGCCTTTATTTTTCAGTAATAAAACACAGACTTGTAATTGGAAAGTGCTAAATTCCAGTCTCTCTTCATACTTACTAGAAAGAAGTATGACTGAGTAAGTCGCCTAAGGATCTCTGGGACATACCATCTGTCTCCATCTGGACCTTGAAGACTTCTGGGATTTTCCATTTAACTTGAAGCTTAATTTTCTTTTATGTGTTATCTAATCCAATTAGAATCAGTTTTTTGAGAGTAGGAATTAGCTTGCTTTGGGGGTGGAGGGGAGCAGAGAGCAGATAGATGGCACCATATATAGGAAGATGAGTTCAAATTGAGCCTCAGTAGTTGCATGATCTTGTTTGCCTCAGTTTCCTTATCTATAACATGGGGATAATAATAGCACCTACCTCCCAGGGTTGTTGTAAAGATCAAATGAGATGATAATTGAAAAGAATTTAGTACAGTGCCAAGTAAACACTATATAAATGTTAGCTTAAGATCATTATTAGCTATTACTTTCTATATGGATCTCTAGCACATAGCAAAATGCTTGGCAAGGAGTAAGTATTTAATAAATCCATTTTTATTCATTCATTCACTTCCCTCTTAGCCTCAAGTTCCTAGACTATAAGAGGGGGATGACAATAATACCTGTAGTCCCTACCACACAGGCTTATCTCCAACAAGATAATGTGTATCTTTTCAAGCTTGAAAATACTATATATCATTTATTATTATCATTGCTATTATTTCCCCCCATTTTTAGTTTGGGAATTATGTAAGGCATATGTCAGTGGTGAGGATAAGTTTATAATATCACTAAAATAAGCCAGAACATTATTATTGCTGTGATTACTACATCGGAGTGACCAAATGTCACTTTAGATATCAATTCAGATATAGTTAATGGTCCTATTAGCCAGAGTAATGGGTATTCAATTTAGAAAGGACCTTGAACCATAATCCCTTGCTCTTGCTTTCCCCCCAGAAGTCCAGAGAGTCTCCTAGACAGAATCATAAAGTCGTATCTTCAATCTTCCCTTCACTCATTTTTTTCTTCCTCCCGTGCAATACTGTTTCCCATTTCTAATGTCTGCACTCAGAGCAGCATGAGCTAGGCTCATTTATACTAAAGTGTAAATGACCACTAAAGCATAGATGTAGTCTTCTGTTCTCTCCCATTGGTGCTTTGCCATAATAGTCTCCATTCCTATAGATCCTGTACCCTTCACCTATTTCTCATCCTGTTCAATTTTTATCAGCTAAAGGATTACATGAAATGATCTTGAAGCCCCTTTTTGGCTCTGAAATGAAATGATGTCGATTGAAATATTTCCAGAGATAAGATGATTTGATTTTTTCCCCCCAAACTTGGTTATTTTGATTGACAAGTCAAATTATCTGGAACAGTCAAAGTGGCCACTAGATGGTGAAGCTGAGCCATTGTCTCTCCTTAGACCTCCAGAAACTGCTTAGAATGGGGAATTGACTAAAGCCTTGCTCTCTGATGAAAATGGTGGTTTGGGGGCCAAAGTGTGATTTGCCATTCTCTACCAGCCATTTCAAAAACAGCCTAAGAAAATACTCCCAGGGGTCCTGGGCATCATAATTTACCTCCCTCCCTATTTCGCATCCAGTACATCCAGGGGACCAGGATCTCTAGAGAGCCTTGAAACCCAAATTCTCAGTTAGAGATGATGCTCTGGAGAGACTGATAACCTGAGAGAGCCTTTAGAGTCTCCTGAGACAGGAGGGGAGAACCCCCAACATCTCAGATTATTGGCATTGACTGTTAGATGCTGTCTGGGTCTGTAATGACTTTGAGATTGGCTTGTAATCAATCTCCCAAATGTTAGGATGTAATTAAGTGCCTGGTGTGGAAATTCTTATAGAAAAACACCTCAGGGAAACATCTTTCAGGAAGTGTTCGTTATTTATGTCAATCAGGCAACTTTGTGAGCCACAGAGATTTCTGGTTCATTTTAAAGGGACATCTTCACCATCTTTTCTGTTTCAGGGACCAACAGGCAGAAGAGGGATCTATGGACCAAAGGTATATGTTGTATATTCCTTCTTTATTGTGTGTATGAGGAAAAGAACCTTCCAGCATGCAAATGGTGTAGAATATGACCTGATCCAAATTTGTGGATGGATCTTGTCAGGAGTGCCCCTAAGAGACAATATGGTTTGAGCCAAAGGATGTAGGTTCAAATCCTAGTTCTGCTTAGGAGAGTCACCTTAGTACACTGGGGTTTGATTTTCTTGTCTATAAAGTAAATAAGGTTTTACTGATGTTGGAGAAATAAAAAAGAGTGATGGATTTGGATTTGGAAAGCCAGTGATTGAATCTTTTTGCTCTATCACTTACTTCCTTTATAATTTCAGGTAAACAACTTCCCCTATGTGGGCCTTGAGTTTCCTCTTCTATAAAATAAGGAAGTTAGACTATAAATTATAAGTTCCTAACCTAGAATCTGTAAACATGTTTCTTTTTAATTGATAATATTTCAATATAATTGGTTTTCTTTGCAGTATGTTTTTTTATTTTACATCTTTAAAAGCATTATTCTGAGAAAAGGTCTATGGAATTCACCAGTTAATTAGTCTTTAAGCTCTTTGGGATACAAAGAAAGGCAAAAAATAATCCCTGCTCTCAAGGAGCTCCCAATCTAATGGGGGATGTAACATGTAAACAACTACCAGTAAATGAGCTGCATATTGGAAAAATGGGAAATGATCTTAGATGGAAGGTGGCAAAGATTATGAAGGACTTGGAAAGGCTTCTTGCAGAAAATGGGACTAAGAAAGTCAGAAGGTAGAGATGAGGAGAGAAAATTCCAAGCAGAGGAAGCAATTACTGAAAACATTTACAGTCATGAGATTGTTTTGGATTTGCTTTGGAACAGCAATTTGACAATTGGGTGAAGGAATGGAGAGAGAGTTGAAGGAGGAAGTCCAACCAGCAGACTACTGGAGTCAGTCATCCATGATAAGGACTTGCACCAGGTTGAGGGCAGAGGCAGAAGAGAGGAGAGACCTATACAAGACATTTTACAAAGGAAGAGACAATATGATAGGACAATTGGTTAGCTATGGGGGCAGGGGGAGAGAAAGAGAAGGGGTGAGGAGGTGGAGAAGTGACAGAGAGAGAGAGAAGGAGGTAGGGAGGGAAGGAGGGAGAAAGTGAGAGTGAAGGAAAGAGGGGGGAAACAGAGAGAGGGAGGGAGAGAGAAAGAGGGAGGGAG